>NC_142617.1:23603333-23906363 GCF_059453375.1 Lepisosteus platostomus
CTTATGGGGCAGTAACAGCACACTTTTCAAAACGTGTTTTTCAGCCCGAAATAAACGCGTTTTTTCAGGCTGCTGAATCCCAGTGTAACTGCAAGGCTCAGAAGAGCCCACACACTCAGCTCTTAACCCCAGTGTGCAGAAAGTGTCAAAACGTGTTTTTCAGCAGAAATAAACATGTTTCTGCAAGTTTGGTCACCCCCATGTAACATATGGGGCAATAACAGCACACTTTTCAAAACGTGTTTTTCAGCCCGAAATAAACGCGTTTTTTCAGACTGCTGAATCCCAATGTAACTGCAAGGCTCAGAGGAGCCCACACACTCTGCTCTTAACCCCAGTGTGCACAAAGTGTCAAAACGTGTTTTTCAGCAGAAATAAACATGTTTCTGCAAGTTTGGTCACCCCCATGTAACTTATGGGGCAGTAACAGCACACTTTTCAAAACGTGTTTTTCAGCCCGAAATAAACACGTTTTTTCAGACTGCTGAATCCCAGTGTATCTGTAAGGCTCAGAAGAGCCCACACACTCAGCTCTTAACCCCAGTGTGCAAAAGTGTCAAAACGTGTTTTTCAGCATAAATAAACATGTTTCTGCAAGTTTGGTCACCCCCATGTAACTTATGGGGCAGTAACAGCACACTTTTAAAAACGTGTTTTTCAGCCCGAAATAAACACGTTTTTTCAGACTTCAGAATCCCAATGTAACTGCAAGGCTCAGTAGAGCCCACACACTCAGCTCTTAACCCCAGTGTGCTGAAAGTGTCAAAACGTGTTTTTCAGCAGAAATAAACATGTTTCTGCAAGTTTGGTCACCCCCATGTAAGTTATGGGGCAATAACAGCACACTTTTCAAAACGTGTTTTTCAGCCCGAAATAAACGCGTTTTTTCAGACTGCTGAATCCCCATGTAACTGCAAGGCTCAGAAGAGCCCACACACTCAGCTCTTAACCCCAGTGTGCAGAAAGTGTCAAAACGTGTTTTTCAGCAGAAATAAACATGTTTCTGCAAGTTTGGTCACCCCCATGTAACTTATGGGGCAGTAACAACACACTTTTCAAAACGTGTTTTTCAGCCCGAAATAAACGCGTTTTTTCAGATTGCTGAATCCCAGTGTAACTGCAAGGCTCAGAAGAGCCCACACACTCAGCTCTTAAACCAAATGTGCAGAAAGTGTCAAAACGTGTTTTTCAGCAGAAATAAACATGTTTCTGCAAGTTTGGTCACCCCCATGTAAGTTATGGGGCAGTAACAGCACACTTTTCAAAATGTGTTTTTCAGCCCAAAATAAACGCGTTTTTTCAGACTGCAGAATCCCATTGTAACTGCAAGGCTCAGAAGAGCCCACACACTCAGCTCTTAACCCCAGTGTGCAGAAAGTGTCAAAACGTGTTTTTCAGCAGAAATAAACATGTTTCTGCAAGTTTGGTCACCCCCATGTAACTTATGGGGCAATAACAACACACTTTTCAAAACGTGTTTTTCAGCCCGAAATAAACGCGTTTTTCCAGACTGCTGAATCCCAGTGTATCTGTAAGGCTCAGAAGAGCCCACACACTCAGCTCTTAACCCCAGTGTGCACAAAGTGTCAAAACGTGTTTTTCAGCAGAAATAAACATGTTTCTGCAAGTTTGGTGACCCCCATGTAACTTATGGGGCAGTAACAGCACACTTTTCAAAACGTGTTTTTCAGCCCGAAATAAACGCGTTTTTTCAGGCTGCTGAATCCCAGTGTAACTGCAAGGCTCAGAAGAGCCCACACACTCAGCTCTTAACCACAGTGTGCAGAAAGTGTCAAAACGTGTTTTTCAGCAGAAATAAACATGTTTCTGCAAGTTTGGTCACCCCCATGTAACATATGGGGCAATAACAGCACACTTTTCAAAACGTGTTTTTCAGCCCGAAATAAACGCGTTTTTTCAGACTGCTGAATCCCAATGTAACTGCAAGGCTCAGAGGAGCCCACACACTCTGCTGTTAACCCCAGTGTGCACAAAGTGTCAAAACGTGTTTTTCAGCAGAAATAAACATGTTTCTGCAAGTTTGGTCACCCCCATGTAACTTATGGGGCAGTAACAGCACACTTTTCAAAACGTGTTTTTCAGCCCGAAATAAACACGTTTTTTCAGACTGCTGAATCCCAGTGTATCTGTAAGGCTCAGAAGAGCCCACACACTCAGCTCTTAACCCCAGTGTGCAAAAGTGTCAAAACGTGTTTTTCAGCATAAATAAACATGTTTCTGCAAGTTTGGTCACCCCCATGTAACTTATGGGGCAGTAACAGCACACTTTTAAAAACGTGTTTTTCAGCCCGAAATAAACACGTTTTTTCAGACTTCAGAATCCCAATGTAACTGCAAGGCTCAGTAGAGCCCAAACACTCAGCTCTTAACCCCAGTGTGCTGAAAGTGTCAAAACGTGTTTTTCAGCAGAAATAAACATGTTTCTGCAAGTTTGGTCACCCCCATGTAACATATGGGGCAGTAACAGCACACTTTTCAAAACGTGTTTTTCAGCCCGAAATAAACGCGTTTTTTCAGACTGCTGAATCCCAATGTAACTGCAAGGCTCAGAAGAGCCCACACACTCTGCTGTTAACCCCAGTGTGCACAAAGTGTCAAAACGTGTTTTTCAGCAGAAATAAACATGTTTCTGCAAGTTTGGTCACCCCCATGTAACTTATGGGGCAGTAACAACACACTTTTCAAAACGTGTTTTTCAGCCCGAAATAAACGCGTTTTTTCAGATTGCTGAATCCCAGTGTAACTGCAAGGCTCAGAAGAGCCCACACACTCAGCTCTTAAACCAAATGTGCAGAAAGTGTCAAAACGTGTTTTTCAGCAGAAATAAACATGTTTCTGCAAGTTTGGTCACCCCCATGTAAGTTATGGGGCAGTAACAGCACACTTTTCAAAATGTGTTTTTCAGCCCAAAATAAACGCGTTTTTTCAGACTGCAGAATCCCATTGTAACTGCAAGGCTCAGAAGAGCCCACACACTCAGCTCTTAACCCCAGTGTGCAGAAAGTGTCAAAACGTGTTTTTCAGCATAAATAAACATGTTTCTGCAAGTTTGGTCACCCCCATGTAACTTATGGGGCAGTAACAGCACACTTTTCAAAACGTGTTTTTCAGCCCGAAATAAACGCGTTTTTCCAGACTGCTGAATCCCAGTGTATCTGTAAGGCTCAGAAGAGCCCACACACTCAGCTCTTAACCCCAGTGTGCACAAAGTGTCAAAACGTGTTTTTCAGCAGAAATAAACATGTTTCTGCAAGTTTGGTCACCCCCATGTAACTCATGGGGCAGTAACAGCACAATTTTCAAAACGTGTTTTTCAGCCCGAAATAAACACGTTTTTTCAGACTGCTGAATCCCAGTGTATCTGTAAGGCTCAGAAGAGCCCACACACTCAGCTCTTAACCCCAGTGTGCAAAAGTGTCAAAACGTGTTTTTCAGCAGAAATAAACATGTTTCTGCAAGTTTGGTCACCGCCATTTAACTTATAAGGCAGTAACAACACACTTTTCAAAACGTGTTTTTCAGCCCGAAATAAACGCGTTTTTTCAGACTGCAGAATCCCATTGTAACTGCAAGGCTCAGAAGAGCCCACACACTCAGCTCTTAACCCCAGTGTGCAGAAAGTGTCAAAACGTGTTTTTCAGAAGAAATAAACATGTTTCTGCAAGTTTGGTCACCCCCATGTAACATATGGGGCAGTAACAGCACACTTTTCAAAACGTGTTTTTCAGCCCGAAATAAACGCGTTTTTTTAGACTGCTGAATCCCAATGTAACTGCAAGGCTCAGAAGAGCCCACACACTCTGCTGTTAACCCCAGTGTGCACAAAGTGTCAAAACGTGTTTTTCAGCAGAAATAAACATGTTTCTGTAAGTTTGGTCACCCCCATGTAACTCATGGGGCAGTAACAGCACAATTTTCAAAACGTGTTTTTCAGCCCGAAATAAACACGTTTTTTCAGACTGCTGAATCCCAGTGTATCTGTAAGGCTCAGAAGAGCCCACACACTCAGCTCTTAACCCCAGTGTGCAAAAGTGTCAAAACGTGTTTTTCAGCAGAAATAAACATGTTTCTGCAAGTTTGGTCACCGCCATTTAACTTATAAGGCAGTAACAACACACTTTTCAAAACGTGTTTTTCAGCCCGAAATAAACGCGTTTTTTCAGACTGCAGAATCCCATTGTAACTGCAAGGCTCAGAAGAGCCCACACACTCAGCTCTTAACCCCAGTGTGCAGAAAGTGTCAAAACGTGTTTTTCAGAAGAAATAAACATGTTTCTGCAAGTTTGGTCACCCCCATGTAACTTATAAGGCAGTAACAGCACACTTTTCAAAACGTGTTTTTCAGACCGAAATAAACGCGTTTTTTCAGACTGCTGAATCCCAATGTAACTGCAAGGCTCAGAAGAGCCCACACACTCAGCTCTTAACCCCAGTGTGCAGAAAGTGTCAAAACGTGTTTTTCAGCAGAAATAAACATGTTTCTGCAAGTTTGGTCACCCCCATGTAACATATGGGGCAGTAACAGCACACTTTTCAAAACGTGTTTTTCAGCCCGAAATAAACACGTTTTTTCAGACTGCTGAATCCCAGTGTATCTGTAAGGCTCAGAAGAGCCCACACACTCAGCTCTTAACCCCAGTGTGCAGAAAGTGTCAAAACGTGTTTTTCAGCAGAAATAAACATGTTTCTGCAAGTTTGGTCACCCCCATGTAACATATGGGGCAGTAACAGCACACTTTTCAAAACGTGTTTTTCAGCCCGAAATAAACGCGTTTTTTCAGACTGCTGAATCCCAATGTAACTGCAAGGCTCAGAAGAGCCCACACACTCTGCTGTTAACCCCAGTGTGCACAAAGTGTCAAAACGTGTTTTTCAGCAGAAATAAACATGTTTCTGCAAGTTTGGTCACCCCCATGTAACTTATGGGGCAGTAACAACACACTTTTCAAAACGTGTTTTTCAGCCCGAAATAAACGCGTTTTTTCAGATTGCTGAATCCCAGTGTAACTGCAAGGCTCAGAAGAGCCCACACACTCAGCTCTTAAACCAAATGTGCAGAAAGTGTCAAAACGTGTTTTTCAGCAGAAATAAACATGTTTCTGCAAGTTTGGTCACCCCCATGTAAGTTATGGGGCAGTAACAGCACACTTTTCAAAACGTGTTTTTCAGCCCGAAATAAACGCGTTTTTTCAGATTGCTGAATCCCAGTGTAACTGCAAGGCTCAGAAGAGCCCACACACTCAGCTCTTAAACCAAATGTGCAGAAAGTGTCAAAACGTGTTTTTCAGCAGAAATAAACATGTTTCTGCAAGTTTGGTCACCCCCATGTAAGTTATGGGGCAGTAACAACACACTTTTCAAAACGTGTTTTTCAGCCCGAAATAAACGCGTTTTTTCAGATTGCTGAATCCCATTGTAACTGCAAGGCTCAGAAGAGCCCACACACTCAGCTCTTAACCCCAGTGTGCAGAAAGTGTCAAAACGTGTTTTTCAGCATAAATAAACATGTTTCTGCAAGTTTGGTCACCCCCATGTAACTTATGGGGCAGTAACAGCACACTTTTCAAAACGTGTTTTTCAGCCCGAAATAAACGCGTTTTTTCAGACTGCTGAATCCCAATGTAACTGCAAGGCTCAGAAGAGCCCACACACTCTGCTGTTAACCCCAGTGTGCAGAAAGTGTCAAAACGTGTTTTTCAGCAGAAATAAACATGTTTCTGCAAGTTTGGTCACCCCCATGTAACTTATGGGGCAATAACAACACACTTTTCAAAACGTGTTTTTCAGCCCGAAATAAACGCGTTTTTCCAGACTGCTGAATCCCAGTGTATCTGTAAGGCTCAGAAGAGCCCACACACTCAGCTCTTAACCCCAGTGTGCACAAAGTGTCAAAACGTGTTTTTCAGCAGAAATAAACATGTTTCTGCAAGTTTGGTGACCCCCATGTAACTTATGGGGCAGTAACAGCACACTTTTCAAAACGTGTTTTTCAGCCCGAAATAAACGCGTTTTTTCAGGCTGCTGAATCCCAGTGTAACTGCAAGGCTCAGAAGAGCCCACACACTCAGCTCTTAACCCCAGTGTGCAGAAAGTGTCAAAACGTGTTTTTCAGCAGAAATAAACATGTTTCTGCAAGTTTGGTCACCCCCATGTAACATATGGGGCAATAACAGCACACTTTTCAAAACGTGTTTTTCAGCCCGAAATAAACGCGTTTTTTCAGACTGCTGAATCCCAATGTAACTGCAAGGCTCAGAGGAGCCCACACACTCTGCTCTTAACCCCAGTGTGCACAAAGTGTCAAAACGTGTTTTTCAGCAGAAATAAACATGTTTCTGCAAGTTTGGTCACCCCCATGTAACTTATGGGGCAGTAACAGCACACTTTTCAAAACGTGTTTTTCAGCCCGAAATAAACACGTTTTTTCAGACTGCTGAATCCCAGTGTATCTGTAAGGCTCAGAAGAGCCCACACACTCAGCTCTTAACCCCAGTGTGCAAAAGTGTCAAAACGTGTTTTTCAGCATAAATAAACATGTTTCTGCAAGTTTGGTCACCCCCATGTAACTTATGGGGCAGTAACAGCACACTTTTAAAAACGTGTTTTTCAGCCCGAAATAAACACGTTTTTTCAGACTTCAGAATCCCAATGTAACTGCAAGGCTCAGTAGAGCCCACACACTCAGCTCTTAACCCCAGTGTGCTGAAAGTGTCAAAACGTGTTTTTCAGCAGAAATAAACATGTTTCTGCAAGTTTGGTCACCCCCATGTAAGTTATGGGGCAATAACAGCACACTTTTCAAAACGTGTTTTTCAGCCCGAAATAAACGCGTTTTTTCAGACTGCTGAATCCCCATGTAACTGCAAGGCTCAGAAGAGCCCACACACTCAGCTCTTAACCCCAGTGTGCAGAAAGTGTCAAAACGTGTTTTTCAGCAGAAATAAACATGTTTCTGCAAGTTTGGTCACCCCCATGTAACTTATGGGGCAGTAACAACACACTTTTCAAAACGTGTTTTTCAGCCCGAAATAAACGCGTTTTTTCAGATTGCTGAATCCCAGTGTAACTGCAAGGCTCAGAAGAGCCCACACACTCAGCTCTTAAACCAAATGTGCAGAAAGTGTCAAAACGTGTTTTTCAGCAGAAATAAACATGTTTCTGCAAGTTTGGTCACCCCCATGTAAGTTATGGGGCAGTAACAGCACACTTTTCAAAATGTGTTTTTCAGCCCAAAATAAACGCGTTTTTTCAGACTGCAGAATCCCATTGTAACTGCAAGGCTCAGAAGAGCCCACACACTCAGCTCTTAACCCCAGTGTGCAGAAAGTGTCAAAACGTGTTTTTCAGCAGAAATAAACATGTTTCTGCAAGTTTGGTCACCCCCATGTAACTTATGGGGCAATAACAACACACTTTTCAAAACGTGTTTTTCAGCCCGAAATAAACGCGTTTTTCCAGACTGCTGAATCCCAGTGTATCTGTAAGGCTCAGAAGAGCCCACACACTCAGCTCTTAACCCCAGTGTGCACAAAGTGTCAAAACGTGTTTTTCAGCAGAAATAAACATGTTTCTGCAAGTTTGGTGACCCCCATGTAACTTATGGGGCAGTAACAGCACACTTTTCAAAACGTGTTTTTCAGCCCGAAATAAACGCGTTTTTTCAGGCTGCTGAATCCCAGTGTAACTGCAAGGCTCAGAAGAGCCCACACACTCAGCTCTTAACCACAGTGTGCAGAAAGTGTCAAAACGTGTTTTTCAGCAGAAATAAACATGTTTCTGCAAGTTTGGTCACCCCCATGTAACATATGGGGCAATAACAGCACACTTTTCAAAACGTGTTTTTCAGCCCGAAATAAACGCGTTTTTTCAGACTGCTGAATCCCAATGTAACTGCAAGGCTCAGAGGAGCCCACACACTCTGCTGTTAACCCCAGTGTGCACAAAGTGTCAAAACGTGTTTTTCAGCAGAAATAAACATGTTTCTGCAAGTTTGGTCACCCCCATGTAACTTATGGGGCAGTAACAGCACACTTTTCAAAACGTGTTTTTCAGCCCGAAATAAACACGTTTTTTCAGACTGCTGAATCCCAGTGTATCTGTAAGGCTCAGAAGAGCCCACACACTCAGCTCTTAACCCCAGTGTGCAAAAGTGTCAAAACGTGTTTTTCAGCATAAATAAACATGTTTCTGCAAGTTTGGTCACCCCCATGTAACTTATGGGGCAGTAACAGCACACTTTTAAAAACGTGTTTTTCAGCCCGAAATAAACACGTTTTTTCAGACTTCAGAATCCCAATGTAACTGCAAGGCTCAGTAGAGCCCACACACTCAGCTCTTAACCCCAGTGTGCTGAAAGTGTCAAAACGTGTTTTTCAGCAGAAATAAACATGTTTCTGCAAGTTTGGTCACCCCCATGTAACATATGGGGCAGTAACAGCACACTTTTCAAAACGTGTTTTTCAGCCCGAAATAAACGCGTTTTTTCAGACTGCTGAATCCCAATGTAACTGCAAGGCTCAGAAGAGCCCACACACTCTGCTGTTAACCCCAGTGTGCACAAAGTGTCAAAACGTGTTTTTCAGCAGAAATAAACATGTTTCTGCAAGTTTGGTCACCCCCATGTAACTTATGGGGCAGTAACAACACACTTTTCAAAACGTGTTTTTCAGCCCGAAATAAACGCGTTTTTTCAGATTGCTGAATCCCAGTGTAACTGCAAGGCTCAGAAGAGCCCACACACTCAGCTCTTAAACCAAATGTGCAGAAAGTGTCAAAACGTGTTTTTCAGCAGAAATAAACATGTTTCTGCAAGTTTGGTCACCCCCATGTAAGTTATGGGGCAGTAACAGCACACTTTTCAAAATGTGTTTTTCAGCCCAAAATAAACGCGTTTTTTCAGACTGCAGAATCCCATTGTAACTGCAAGGCTCAGAAGAGCCCACACACTCAGCTCTTAACCCCAGTGTGCAGAAAGTGTCAAAACGTGTTTTTCAGCATAAATAAACATGTTTCTGCAAGTTTGGTCACCCCCATGTAACTTATGGGGCAGTAACAGCACACTTTTCAAAACGTGTTTTTCAGCCCGAAATAAACGCGTTTTTCCAGACTGCTGAATCCCAGTGTATCTGTAAGGCTCAGAAGAGCCCACACACTCAGCTCTTAACCCCAGTGTGCACAAAGTGTCAAAACGTGTTTTTCAGCAGAAATAAACATGTTTCTGCAAGTTTGGTCACCCCCATGTAAGTTATGGGGCAGTAACAGCACACTTTTCAAAATGTGTTTTTCAGCCCAAAATAAACGCGTTTTTTCAGACTGCTGAATCCCCATGTAACTGCAAGGCTCAGAAGAGCCCACACACTCAGCTCTTAACCCCAGTGTGCAAAAGTGTCAAAACGTGTTTTTCAGCAGAAAAAAACATGTTTCTGCAAGTTTGGTGACCCCCATGTAACTTATGGGGCAGTAACAGCACACTTTTCAAAACGTGTTTTTCAGCCCGAAATAAACGCGTTTTTTCAGACTGCTGAATCCCAGTGTAACTGCAAGGCTCAGAAGAGCCCACACACTCAGCTCTTAACCCCAGTGTGCAGAAAGTGTCAAAACGTGTTTTTCAGCAGAAATAAACATGTTTCTGCAAGTTTGGTCACCCCCATGTAACATATGGGGCAATAACAGCACACTTTTCAAAACGTGTTTTTCAGCCCGAAATAAACGCGTTTTTTCAGACTGCTGAATCCCAATGTAACTGCAAGGCTCAGAGGAGCCCACACACTCTGCTGTTAACCCCAGTGTGCACAAAGTGTCAAAACGTGTTTTTCAGCAGAAATAAACATGTTTCTGCAAGTTTGGTCACCCCCATGTAACTTATGGGGCAGTAACAGCACACTTTTCAAAACGTGTTTTTCAGCCCGAAATAAACACGTTTTTTCAGACTGCTGAATCCCAGTGTATTTGTAAGGCTCAGAAGAGCCCACACACTCAGCTCTTAACCCCAGTGTGCAAAAGTGTCAAAACGTGTTTTTCAGCAGAAATAAACATGTTTCTGCAAGTTTGGTCAACCCCATGTAACTTATGGGGCAGTAACAGCACACTTTTCAAAACGTGTTTTTCAGCCCGAAATAAACGCGTTTTTTCAGACTGCTGAATCCCAATGTAACTGCAAGGCTCAGAAGAGCCCACACACTCAGCTCTTAACCCCAGTGTGCAGAAAGTGTCAAAACGTGTTTTTCAGCAGAAATAAACATGTTTCTGCAAGTTTGGTCACCCCCATGTTACATATGGGGCAATAACAGCACACTTTTCAAAACGTGTTTTTCAGCCCGAAATAAACGCGTTTTTTCAGACTGCTGAATCCCAATGTAACTGCAAGGCTCAGAGGAGCCCACACACTCTGCTGTTAACCCCAGTGTGCACAAAGTGTCAAAACGTGTTTTTCAGCAGAAATAAACATGTTTCTGCAAGTTTGGTCACCCCCATGTAACTTATGGGGCAGTAACAGCACACTTTTCAAAACGTGTTTTTCAGCCCGAAATAAACACGTTTTTTCAGACTGCTGAATCCCAGTGTATCTGTAAGGCTCAGAAGAGCCCACACACTCAGCTCTTAACCCCAGTGTGCAAAAGTGTCAAAACGTGTTTTTCAGCATAAATAAACATGTTTCTGCAAGTTTGGTCACCCCCATGTAACTTATGGGGCAGTAACAGCACACTTTTAAAAACGTGTTTTTCAGCCCGAAATAAACGCGTTTTTTCAGACTGCTGAATCCCAATGTAACTGCAAGGCTCAGAAGAGCCCACACACTCTGCTCTTAACCCCAGTGTGCACAAAGTGTCAAAACGTGTTTTTCAGCAGAAATAAACATGTTTCTGCAAGTTTGGTCACCCCCATGTAACTTATAAGGCAGTAACAACACACTTTTCAAAACGTGTTTTTCAGCCCAAAATAAACGTGTTTTTTCAGACTGCTGAATCCCAGTGTAACTACAAGGCTCAGAAGAGCCCACACACTCAGCTCTTAACCCAAATGTGCAGAAAGTGTCAAAACGTGTTTTTCAGCAGAAATAAACATGTTCCTGCAAGTTTGGACTCCCCCATGTAACATATGGGGCAGTAACAGCACACTTTTCAAAACGTGTTTTTCAGCCCGAAATAAACACGTTTTTTCAGACTGCTGAATCCCAATGTAACTGCAAGGCTCAGAAGATCCCACACACTCAGCTCTTAACCCCAGTGTGCAGAAAGTGTCAAAACGTGTTTTTCAGCAGAAATAAACATGTTTCTGCAAGTTTGGTCACCCCCATGTAACATATGGGGCAGTAACAGCACACTTTTCAAAACGTGTTTTTCAGCCCGAAATAAACGCGTTTTTTTAGACTGCTGAATCCCAATGTAACTGCAAGGCTCAGAAGAGCCCACACACTCTGCTGTTAACCCCAGTGTGCACAAAGTGTCAAAACGTGTTTTTCAGCAGAAATAAACATGTTTCTGCAAGTTTGGTCACCCCCATGTAACTCATGGGGCAGTAACAGCACAATTTTCAAAACGTGTTTTTCAGCCCGAAATAAACACGTTTTTTCAGACTGCTGAATCCCAGTGTATCTGTAAGGCTCAGAAGAGCCCACACACTCAGCTCTTAACCCCAGTGTGCAAAAGTGTCAAAACGTGTTTTTCAGCAGAAATAAACATGTTTCTGCAAGTTTGGTCACCGCCATTTAACTTATAAGGCAGTAACAACACACTTTTCAAAACGTGTTTTTCAGCCCGAAATAAACGCGTTTTTTCAGACTGCAGAATCCCATTGTAACTGCAAGGCTCAGAAGAGCCCACACACTCAGCTCTTAACCCCAGTGTGCAGAAAGTGTCAAAACGTGTTTTTCAGAAGAAATAAACATGTTTCTGCAAGTTTGGTCACCCCCATGTAACATATGGGGCAGTAACAGCACACTTTTCAAAACGTGTTTTTCAGCCCGAAATAAACGCGTTTTTTTAGACTGCTGAATCCCAATGTAACTGCAAGGCTCAGAAGAGCCCACACACTCTGCTGTTAACCCCAGTGTGCACAAAGTGTCAAAACGTGTTTTTCAGCAGAAATAAACATGTTTCTGCAAGTTTGGTCACCCCCATGTAACTCATGGGGCAGTAACAGCACAATTTTCAAAACGTGTTTTTCAGCCCGAAATAAACACGTTTTTTCAGACTGCTGAATCCCAGTGTATCTGTAAGGCTCAGAAGAGCCCACACACTCAGCTCTTAACCCCAGTGTGCAAAAGTGTCAAAACGTGTTTTTCAGCAGAAATAAACATGTTTCTGCAAGTTTGGTCACCGCCATTTAACTTATAAGGCAGTAACAACACACTTTTCAAAACGTGTTTTTCAGCCCGAAATAAACGCGTTTTTTCAGACTGCAGAATCCCATTGTAACTGCAAGGCTCAGAAGAGCCCACACACTCAGCTCTTAACCCCAGTGTGCAGAAAGTGTCAAAACGTGTTTTTCAGAAGAAATAAACATGTTTCTGCAAGTTTGGTCACCCCCATGTAACTTATAAGGCAGTAACAGCACACTTTTCAAAACGTGTTTTTCAGACCGAAATAAACGCGTTTTTTCAGACTGCTGAATCCCAATGTAACTGCAAGGCTCAGAAGAGCCCACACACTCAGCTCTTAACCCCAGTGTGCAGAAAGTGTCAAAACGTGTTTTTCAGCAGAAATAAACATGTTTCTGCAAGTTTGGTCACCCCCATGTAACATATGGGGCAGTAACAGCACACTTTTCAAAACGTGTTTTTCAGCCCGAAATAAACACGTTTTTTCAGACTGCTGAATCCCAGTGTATCTGTAAGGCTCAGAAGAGCCCACACACTCAGCTCTTAACCCCAGTGTGCAGAAAGTGTCAAAACGTGTTTTTCAGCAGAAATAAACATGTTTCTGCAAGTTTGGTCACCCCCATGTAACATATGGGGCAGTAACAGCACACTTTTCAAAACGTGTTTTTCAGCCCGAAATAAACGCGTTTTTTCAGACTGCTGAATCCCAATGTAACTGCAAGGCTCAGAAGAGCCCACACACTCTGCTGTTAACCCCAGTGTGCACAAAGTGTCAAAACGTGTTTTTCAGCAGAAATAAACATGTTTCTGCAAGTTTGGTCACCCCCATGTAACTTATGGGGCAGTAACAACACACTTTTCAAAACGTGTTTTTCAGCCCGAAATAAACGCGTTTTTTCAGATTGCTGAATCCCAGTGTAACTGCAAGGCTCAGAAGAGCCCACACACTCAGCTCTTAACCCCAGTGTGCAGAAAGTGTCAAAACGTGTTTTTCAGCATAAATAAACATGTTTCTGCAAGTTTGGTCACCCCCATGTAACTTATGGGGCAGTAACAGCACACTTTTCAAAACGTGTTTTTCAGCCCGAAATAAACGCGTTTTTTCAGACTGCTGAATCCCAATGTAACTGCAAGGCTCAGAAGAGCCCACACACTCAGCTCTTAACCCCAGTGTGCACAAAGTGTCAAAACGTGTTTTTCAGCAGAAATAAACATGTTTCTGCAAGTTTGGTGACCCCCATGTAACTTATGGGGCAGTAACAGCACACTTTTCAAAACGTGTTTTTCAGCCCGAAATAAACGCGTTTTTTCAGGCTGCTGAATCCCAGTGTAACTGCAAGGCTCAGAAGAGCCCACACACTCAGCTCTTAACCCCAGTGTGCAGAAAGTGTCAAAACGTGTTTTTCAGCAGAAATAAACATGTTTCTGCAAGTTTGGTCACCCCCATGTAACATATGGGGCAATAACAGCACACTTTTCAAAACGTGTTTTTCAGCCCGAAATAAACGCGTTTTTTCAGACTGCTGAATCCCAATGTAACTGCAAGGCTCAGAGGAGCTCACACACTCTGCTGTTAACCCCAGTGTGCACAAAGTGTCAAAACGTGTTTTTCAGCAGAAATAAACATGTTTCTGCAAGTTTGGTCACCCCCATGTAACTTATGGGGCAGTAACAGCACACTTTTCAAAACGTGTTTTTCAGCCCGAAATAAACACGTTTTTTCAGACTGCTGAATCCCAGTGTATCTGTAAGGCTCAGAAGAGCCCACACACTCAGCTCTTAACCCCAGTGTGCAAAAGTGTCAAAACGTGTTTTTCAGCATAAATAAACATGTTTCTGCAAGTTTGGTCACCCCCATGTAACTTATGGGGCAGTAACAGCACACTTTTAAAAACGTGTTTTTCAGCCCGAAATAAACACGTTTTTTCAGACTTCAGAATCCCAATGTAACTGCAAGGCTCAGTAGAGCCCACACACTCAGCTCTTAACCCCAGTGTGCTGAAAGTGTCAAAACGTGTTTTTCAGCAGAAATAAACATGTTTCTGCAAGTTTGGTCACCCCCATGTAAGTTATGGGGCAGTAACAGCACACTTTTCAAAATGTGTTTTTCAGCCCAAAATAAACGCGTTTTTTCAGACTGCTGAATCCCCATGTAACTGCAAGGCTCAGAAGAGCCCACACACTCAGCTCTTAACCCCAGTGTGCAGAAAGTGTCAAAACGTGTTTTTCAGCAGAAATAAACATGTTTCTGCAAGTTTGGTCACCCCCATGTAACTTATGGGGCAGTAACAACACACTTTTCAAAACGTGTTTTTCAGCCCGAAATAAACGCGTTTTTTCAGATTGCTGAATCCCAGTGTAACTGCAAGGCTCAGAAGAGCCCACACACTCAGCTCTTAAACCAAATGTGCAGAAAGTGTCAAAACGTGTTTTTCAGCAGAAATAAACATGTTTCTGCAAGTTTGGTCACCCCCATGTAAGTTATGGGGCAGTAACAGCACACTTTTCAAAATGTGTTTTTCAGCCCAAAATAAACGCGTTTTTTCAGACTGCAGAATCCCATTGTAACTGCAAGGCTCAGAAGAGCCCACACACTCAGCTCTTAACCCCAGTGTGCAGAAAGTGTCAAAACGTGTTTTTCAGCAGAAATAAACATGTTTCTGCAAGTTTGGTCACCCCCATGTAACTTATGGGGCAATAACAACACACTTTTCAAAACGTGTTTTTCAGCCCGAAATAAACGCGTTTTTCCAGACTGCTGAATCCCAGTGTATCTGTAAGGCTCAGAAGAGCCCACACACTCAGCTCTTAACCCCAGTGTGCACAAAGTGTCAAAACGTGTTTTTCAGCAGAAATAAACATGTTTCTGCAAGTTTGGTGACCCCCATGTAACTTATGGGGCAGTAACAGCACACTTTTCAAAACGTGTTTTTCAGCCCGAAATAAACGCGTTTTTTCAGGCTGCTGAATCCCAGTGTAACTGCAAGGCTCAGAAGAGCCCACACACTCAGCTCTTAACCCCAGTGTGCAGAAAGTGTCAAAACGTGTTTTTCAGCAGAAATAAACATGTTTCTGCAAGTTTGGTCACCCCCATGTAACATATGGGGCAATAACAGCACACTTTTCAAAACGTGTTTTTCAGCCCGAAATAAACGCGTTTTTTCAGACTGCTGAATCCCAATGTAACTGCAAGGCTCAGAGGAGCCCACACACTCTGCTGTTAACCCCAGTGTGCACAAAGTGTCAAAACGTGTTTTTCAGCAGAAATAAACATGTTTCTGCAAGTTTGGTCACCCCCATGTAACTTATGGGGCAGTAACAGCACACTTTTCAAAACGTGTTTTTCAGCCCGAAATAAACACGTTTTTTCAGACTGCTGAATCCCAGTGTATCTGTAAGGCTCAGAAGAGCCCACACACTCAGCTCTTAACCCCAGTGTGCAAAAGTGTCAAAACGTGTTTTTCAGCATAAATAAACATGTTTCTGCAAGTTTGGTCACCCCCATGTAACTTATGGGGCAGTAACAGCACACTTTTAAAAACGTGTTTTTCAGCCCGAAATAAACACATTTTTTCAGACTTCAGAATCCCAATGTAACTGAAAGGCTCAGTAGAGCCCACACACTCAGCTCTTAACCCCAGTGTGCTGAAAGTGTCAAAACGTGTTTTTCAGCAGAAATAAACATGTTTCTGCAAGTTTGGTCACCCCCATGTAACATATGGGGCAGTAACAGCACACTTTTCAAAACGTGTTTTTCAGCCCGAAATAAACGCGTTTTTTCAGACTGCTGAATCCCAATGTAACTGCAAGGCTCAGAAGAGCCCACACACTCTGCTGTTAACCCCAGTGTGCACAAAGTGTCAAAACGTGTTTTTCAGCAGAAATAAACATGTTTCTGCAAGTTTGGTCACCCCCATGTAACTTATGGGGCAGTAACAACACACTTTTCAAAACGTGTTTTTCAGCCCGAAATAAACGCGTTTTTTCAGACTGCAGAATCCCATTGTAACTGCAAGGCTCAGAAGAGCCCACACACTCAGCTCTTAACCCCAGTGTGCAGAAAGTGTCAAAACGTGTTTTTCAGCAGAAATAAACATGTTTCTGCAAGTTTGGTCACCCCCATGTAAGTTATGGGGCAGTAACAGCACACTTTTCAAAATGTGTTTTTCAGCCCAAAATAAACGCGTTTTTTCAGACTGCAGAATCCCATTGTAACTGCAAGGCTCAGAAGAGCCCACACACTCAGCTCTTAA
Source organism: Lepisosteus platostomus (assembly GCF_059453375.1). Classification (NCBI taxonomy): domain Eukaryota; kingdom Metazoa; phylum Chordata; class Actinopteri; order Semionotiformes; family Lepisosteidae; genus Lepisosteus; species Lepisosteus platostomus. Next base: position 23,619,927 of record NC_142617.1, read on the forward strand.
CCCCAGTGTGCAGAAAGTGTCAAAACGTGTTTTTCAGCATAAATAAACATGTTTCTGCAAGTTTGGTCACCCCCATGTAACTTATGGGGCAGTAACAGCACACTTTTCAAAACGTGTTTTTCAGCCCGAAATAAACGCGTTTTTCCAGACTGCTGAATCCCAGTGTATCTGTAAGGCTCAGAAGAGCCCACACACTCAGCTCTTAACCCCAGTGTGCACAAAGTGTCAAAACGTGTTTTTCAGCAGAAATAAACATGTTTCTGCAAGTTTGGTCACCCCCATGTAAGTTATGGGGCAGTAACAGCACACTTTTCAAAATGTGTTTTTCAGCCCAAAATAAACGCGTTTTTTCAGACTGCTGAATCCCAGTGTAACTGCAAGGCTCAGAAGAGCCCACACACTCAGCTCTTAACCCCAGTGTGCAGAAAGTGTCAAAACGTGTTTTTCAGCAGAAATAAACATGTTTCTGCAAGTTTGGTCACCCCCATGTAACATATGGGGCAATAACAGCACACTTTTCAAAACGTGTTTTTCAGCCCGAAATAAACGCGTTTTTTCAGACTGCTGAATCCCAATGTAACTGCAAGGCTCAGAGGAGCCCACACACTCTGCTGTTAACCCCAGTGTGCACAAAGTGTCAAAACGTGTTTTTCAGCAGAAATAAACATGTTTCTGCAAGTTTGGTCACCCCCATGTAACTTATGGGGCAGTAACAGCACACTTTTCAAAACGTGTTTTTCAGCCCGAAATAAACACGTTTTTTCAGACTGCTGAATCCCAGTGTATTTGTAAGGCTCAGAAGAGCCCACACACTCAGCTCTTAACCCCAGTGTGCAAAAGTGTCAAAACGTGTTTTTCAGCATAAATAAACATGTTTCTGCAAGTTTGGTCACCCCCATGTAACTTATGGGGCAGTAACAGCACACTTTTAAAAACGTGTTTTTCAGCCCGAAATAAACACGTTTTTTCAGACTTCAGAATCCCAATGTAACTGCAAGGCTCAGTAGAGCCCACACACTCAGCTCTTAACCCCAGTGTGCTGAAAGTGTCAAAACGAGTTTTTCAGCAGAAATAAACATGTTTCTGCAAGTTTGGTCAACCCCATGTAAGTTATGGGGCAGTAACAGCACCCTTTTCAAAACGTGTTTTTCAGCCCGAAATAAACGCGTTTTTTCAGACATCAGAATCCTAATGTAACTGCAAGTCTCAGAAGAGCCCACACACTCTGCTCTTAACCGCAGTGTGCTGAAAGTGTCAAAACCTGTTTTTCAGCAGAAATAAACATGTTTCTGCAAGTTTGGTCACCCCCATGTAAGTTATGGGGCAGTAACAGCACACTTTTCAAAACGTGTTTTTCAGCCCGAAATAAACACGTTTTTTCAGACTGCAGAATGCCAATGTAACTGCAAGGCTCAGAAGAGCCCACACACTCAGCTCTTAACCCCAGTGTGCTGAAAGTGTCAAAACGTGTTTTTCAGCAGAAATAAACATGTTTCTGCAAGTTTGGTCACCCCCATGTAACTTATGGGGCAGTAACAGCACACATTTCAAAACGTGTTTTTCAGCCCAAAATAAACGCGTTTTTTCAGACATCAGAATCCTAATGTAACTGCAAGGCTCAGAAGAGCCCACACACTCTGCTCCTAACCCCAGTGTGCTGAAAGTGTCAAAACGTGTTTTTCAGCAGAATTAAACATGTTTCTGCAAGTTTGGTCACCCCCATGTAAGGTATGGGGCAGTAACAGCACACTTTTCAAAACGTGTTTTTCAGCCCGAAATAAACACGTTTTTTCAGACTGCAGAATGCCAATGTAACTGCAAGGCTCAGAAGAGCCCACACACTCAGCTCTTAACCCCAGTGTGCTGAAAGTGTCAAAACGTGTTTTTCAGCAGAAATAAACATATTTCTGCAAGTTTGGTCAACCCCATGTAACTTATGGGGCAGTAACAGCACCCTTTTCAAAACGTGTTTTTCAGCCCGAAATAAACGCGTTTTTTCAGACATCAGAATCCTAATGTAACTGCAAGGCTCAGAAGAGCCCACACACTCTGCTCTTAACCCCAGTGTGCTGAAAGTGTCAAAACGTGTTTTTCAGCAGAAATAAACATGTTTCTGCAAGTTTGGTCACCCCCATGTAAGTTATGGGGCAGTAACAGCACACTTTTCAAAACGTGTTTTTCAGCCCAAAATAAACGCGTTTTTTCAGACATCAGAATCCTAATGTAACTGCAAGGTTCAGAAGAGCCCACACACTCTGCTCTTAACCCCAGTGTGCTGAAAGTGTCAAAACGTGTTTTTCAGCAGAAATAAACATGTTTCAGCAAGTTTGGTCACCCCCATGTAAGTTATGGGGCAGTAACAGCACACTTTTCAAAACGTGTTTTTCAGCCCGAATTAAATGCGTTTTTTCAGACTTCAGAATCCCAATGTAACTGCAAGGCTCAGTAGAGCCCACACACTCAGCTCTTAACCCCAGTGTGCAGAAAGTGTCAAAACGTGTTTTTCAGCAGAAATAAACATGTTTCTGCAAGTTTGGTCACCCCCATGTAACATATGGGGCAATAACAGCACACTTTTCAAAACGTGTTTTTCAGCCCGAAATAAACGCGTTTTTTCAGACTGCTGAATCCCAATGTAACTGCAAGGCTCAGAGGAGCCCACACACTCTGCTGTTAACCCCAGTGTGCACAAAGTGTCAAAACGTGTTTTTCAGCAGAAATAAACATGTTTCTGCAAGTTTGGTCACCCCCATGTAACTTATGGGGCAGTAACAGCACACTTTTCAAAACGTGTTTTTCAGCCCGAAATAAACACGTTTTTTCAGACTGCTGAATCCCAGTGTATCTGTAAGGCTCAGAAGAGCCCACACACTCAGCTCTTAACCCCAGTGTGCAAAAGTGTCAAAACGTGTTTTTCAGCATAAATAAACATGTTTCTGCAAGTTTGGTCACCCCCATGTAACTTATGGGGCAGTAACAGCACTCTTTTAAAAACGTGTTTTTCAGCCCGAAATAAACACGTTTTTTCAGACTTCAGAATCCCAATGTAACTGCAAGGCTCAGTAGAGCCCACACACTCAGCTCTTAACCCCAGTGTGCTGAAAGTGTCAAAACGTGTTTTTCAGCAGAAATAAACATGTTTCTGCAAGTTTGGTCAACCCCATGTAAGTTATGGGGCAGTAACAGCACCCTTTTCAAAACGTGTTTTTCAGCCCGAAATAAACGCGTTTTTTCAGACATCAGAATCCTAATGTAACTGCAAGTCTCAGAAGAGCCCACACACTCTGCTCTTAACCGCAGTGTGCTGAAAGTGTCAAAACCTGTTTTTCAGCAGAAATAAACATGTTTCTGCAAGTTTGGTCACCCCCATGTAAGTTATGGGGCAGTAACAGCACACTTTTCAAAACGTGTTTTTCAGCCCGAAATAAACACGTTTTTTCAGACTGCAGAATGCCAATGTAACTGCAAGGCTCAGAAGAGCCCACACACTCAGCTCTTAACCCCAGTGTGCTGAAAGTGTCAAAACGTGTTTTTCAGCAGAAATAAACATGTTTCTGCAAGTTTGGTTACCCCCATGTAACTTATGGGGCAGTAACAGCACACATTTCAAAACGTGTTTTTCAGCCCGAAATAAACGCGTTTTTTCAGTCTGCTGAATCCCAATGTAACTGCAAGGCTCAGAAGAGCCCACACACTCAGCTGTTAACCCCAGTGTGCACAAAGTGTCAAAACGTGTTTTTCAGCAGAAATAAACATGTTTCTGCAAGTTTGGTCACCCCCATGTAACTTATAAGGCAGTAACAACACACTTTTCAAAACGTGTTTTTCAGCCCGAAATAAACACGTTTTTTCAGACTGCAGAATGCCAATGTAACTGCAAGGCTCAGAAGAGCCCACACACTCTGCTGTTAACCCCAGTGTGCAGAAAGTGTCAAAACGTGTTTTTCAGCAGAAATAAACATGTTTCTGCAAGTTTGGTCACCCCCATGTAACTTATGGGGCAATAACAACACACTTTTCAAAACGTGTTTTTCAGCCCGAAATAAACGCGTTTTTCCAGACTGCTGAATCCCAGTGTATCTGTAAGGCTCAGAAGAGCCCACACACTCAGCTCTTAACCCCAGTGTGCACAAAGTGTCAAAACGTGTTTTTCAGCAGAAATAAACATGTTTCTGCAAGTTTGGTCACCCCCATGTAAGTTATGGGGCAGTAACAGCACACTTTTCAAAATGTGTTTTTCAGCCCAAAATAAACGCGTTTTTTCAGACTGCTGAATCCCCATGTAACTGCAAGGCTCAGAAGAGCCCACACACTCAGCTCTTAACCCCAGTGTGCAGAAAGTGTCAAAACGTGTTTTTCAGCAGAAATAAACATGTTTCTGCAAGTTTGGTGACCCCCATGTAAGTTATGGGGCAGTAACAGCACACTTTTCAAAACGTGTTTTTCAGCCCGAAATAAACGCGTTTTTTCAGACTGCTGAATCCCAGTGTAACTGCAAGGCTCAGAGGAGCCCACACACTCAGCTCTTAACCCCAGTGTGCAAAAGTGTCAAAACGTGTTTTTCAGCAGAAATAAACATGTTTCTGCAAGTTTGGTGACCCCCATTTAACTTATGGGGCAGTAACAGCACACTTTTCAAAACGTGTTTTTCAGCCCGAAATAAACGCGTTTTTTCAGACTGCTGAATCCCAGTGTAACTGCAAGGCTCAGAAGAGCCCACACACTCAGCTCTTAACCCCAGTGTGCAGAAAGTGTCAAAACGTGTTTTTCAGCAGAAATAAACATGTTTCTGCAAGTTTGGTCACCCCCATGTAACATATGGGGCAATAACAGCACACTTTTCAAAACGTGTTTTTCAGCCCGAAATAAACGCGTTTTTTCAGACTGCTGAATCCCAATGTAACTGCAAGGCTCAGAGGAGCCCACACACTCTGCTGTTAACCCCAGTGTGCACAAAGTGTCAAAACGTGTTTTTCAGCAGAAATAAACATGTTTCTGCAAGTTTGGTCACCCCCATGTAACTTATGGGGCAGTAACAGCACACTTTTCAAAACGTGTTTTTCAGCCCGAAATAAACACGTTTTTTCAGACTGCTGAATCCCAGTGTATCTGTAAGGCTCAGAAGAGCCCACACACTCAGCTCTTAACCCCAGTGTGCAAAAGTGTCAAAACGTGTTTTTCAGCATAAATAAACATGTTTCTGCAAGTTTGGTCACCCCCATGTAACTTATGGGGCAGTAACAGCACACTTTTAAAAACGTGTTTTTCAGCCCGAAATAAACACGTTTTTTCAGACTTCAGAATCCCAATGTAACTGCAAGGCTCAGTAGAGCCCACACACTCAGCTCTTAACCCCAGTGTGCTGAAAGTGTCAAAACGTGTTTTTCAGCAGAAATAAACATGTTTCTGCAAGTTTGGTCAACCCCATGTAAGTTATGGGGCAGTAACAGCACCCTTTTCAAAACGTGTTTTTCAGCCCGAAATAAACGCGTTTTTTCAGACATCAGAATCCTAATGTAACTGCAAGTCTCAGAAGAGCCCACACACTCTGCTCTTAACCGCAGTGTGCTGAAAGTGTCAAAACCTGTTTTTCAGCAGAAATAAACATGTTTCTGCAAGTTTGGTCACCCCCATGTAAGTTATGGGGCAGTAACAGCACACTTTTCAAAACGTGTTTTTCAGCCCGAAATAAACACGTTTTTTCAGACTGCAGAATGCCAATGTAACTGCAAGGCTCAGAAGAGCCCACACACTCAGCTCTTAACCCCAGTGTGCTGAAAGTGTCAAAACGTGTTTTTCAGCAGAAATAAACATGTTTCTGCAAGTTTGGTCACCCCCATGTAACTTATGGGGCAGTAACAGCACACATTTCAAAACGTGTTTTTCAGCCCGAAATAAACGCGTTTTTTCAGTCTGCTGAATCCCAATGTAACTGCAAGGCTCAGAAGAGCCCACACACTCAGCTGTTAACCCCAGTGTGCACAAAGTGTCAAAACGTGTTTTTCAGCAGAAATAAACATGTTTCTGCAAGTTTGGTCACCCCCATGTAACTTATAAGGCAGTAACAACACACTTTTCAAAACGTGTTTTTCAGCCCGAAATAAACACGTTTTTTCAGACTGCAGAATGCCAATGTAACTGCAAGGCTCAGAAGAGCCCACACACTCTGCTGTTAACCCCAGTGTGCAGAAAGTGTCAAAACGTGTTTTTCAGCAGAAATAAACATGTTTCTGCAAGTTTGGTCACCCCCATGTAACTTATGGGGCAATAACAACACACTTTTCAAAACGTGTTTTTCAGCCCGAAATAAACGCGTTTTTCCAGACTGCTGAATCCCAGTGTATCTGTAAGGCTCAGAAGAGCCCACACACTCAGCTCTTAACCCCAGTGTGCACAAAGTGTCAAAACGTGTTTTTCAGCAGAAATAAACATGTTTCTGCAAGTTTGGTCACCCCCATGTAAGTTATGGGGCAGTAACAGCACACTTTTCAAAATGTGTTTTTCAGCCCAAAATAAACGCGTTTTTTCAGACTGCTGAATCCCCATGTAACTGCAAGGCTCAGAAGAGCCCACACACTCAGCTCTTAACCCCAGTGTGCAGAAAGTGTCAAAACGTGTTTTTCAGCAGAAATAAACATGTTTCTGCAAGTTTGGTGACCCCCATGTAAGTTATGGGGCAGTAACAGCACACTTTTCAAAACGTGTTTTTCAGCCCGAAATAAACGCGTTTTTTCATACTGCTGAATCCCAGTGTAACTGCAAGGCTCAGAGGAGCCCACACACTCAGCTCTTAACCCCAGTGTGCAAAAGTGTCAAAACGTGTTTTTCAGCAGAAATAAACATGTTTCTGCAAGTTTGGTGACCCCCATTTAACTTATGGGGCAGTAACAGCACACTTTTCAAAACGTGTTTTTCAGCCCGAAATAAACGCGTTTTTTCAGACTGCTGAATCCCAGTGTAACTGCAAGGCTCAGAAGAGCCCACACACTCAGCTCTTAACCCCAGTGTGCAGAAAGTGTCAAAACGTGTTTTTCAGCAGAAATAAACATGTTTCTGCAAGTTTGGTCACCCCCATGTAACATATGGGGCAATAACAGCACACTTTTCAAAACGTGTTTTTCAGCCCGAAATAAACGCGTTTTTTCAGACTGCTGAATCCCAATGTAACTGCAAGGCTCAGAGGAGCCCACACACTCTGCTGTTAACCCCAGTGTGCACAAAGTGTCAAAACGTGTTTTTCAGCAGAAATAAACATGTTTCTGCAAGTTTTGTCACCCCCATGTAACTTATGGGGCAGTAACAGCACACTTTTCAAAACGTGTTTTTCAGCCCGAAATAAACACGTTTTTTCAGACTACTGAATCCCAGTGTATCTGTAAGGCTCAGAAGAGCCCACACACTCAGCTCTTAACCCCAGTGTGCAAAAGTGTCAAAACGTGTTTTTCAGCATAAATAAACATGTTTCTGCAAGTTTGGTCACCCCCATGTAACTTATGGGGCAGTAACAGCACACTTTTAAAAACGTGTTTTTCAGCCCGAAATAAACACGTTTTTTCAGACTTCAGAATCCCAATGTAACTGCAAGGCTCAGTAGAGCCCACACACTCAGCTCTTAACCCCAGTGTGCTGAAAGTGTCAAAACGTGTTTTTCAGCAGAAATAAACATGTTTCTGCAAGTTTGGTCAACCCCATGTAAGTTATGGGGCAGTAACAGCACCCTTTTCAAAACGTGTTTTTCAGCCCGAAATAAACGCGTTTTTTCAGACATCAGAATCCTAATGTAACTGCAAGTCTCAGAAGAGCCCACACACTCTGCTCTTAACCGCAGTGTGCTGAAAGTGTCAAAACCTGTTTTTCAGCAGAAATAAACATGTTTCTGCAAGTTTGGTCACCCCCATGTAAGTTATGGGGCAGTAACAGCACACTTTTCAAAACGTGTTTTTCAGCCCGAAATAAACACGTTTTTTCAGACTGCAGAATGCCAATGTAACTGCAAGGCTCAGAAGAGCCCACACACTCAGCTCTTAACCCCAGTGTGCTGAAAGTGTCAAAACGTGTTTTTCAGCAGAAATAAACATGTTTCTGCAAGTTTGGTCACCCCCATGTAACTTATGGGGCAGTAACAGCACACATTTCAAAACGTGTTTTTCAGCCCAAAATAAACGCGTTTTTTCAGACATCAGAATCCTAATGTAACTGCAAGGCTCAGAAGAGCCCACACACTCTGCTCCTAACCCCAGTGTGCTGAAAGTGTCAAAACGTGTTTTTCAGCAGAATTAAACATGTTTCTGCAAGTTTGGTCACCCCCATGTAAGGTATGGGGCAGTAACAGCACACTTTTCAAAACGTGTTTTTCAGCCCGAAATAAACACGTTTTTTCAGACTGCAGAATGCCAATGTAACTGCAAGGCTCAGAAGAGCCCACACACTCAGCTCTTAACCCCAGTGTGCTGAAAGTGTCAAAACGTGTTTTTCAGCAGAAATAAACATATTTCTGCAAGTTTGGTCAACCCCATGTAACTTATGGGGCAGTAACAGCACACATTTCAAAACGTGTTTTTCAGCCCGAAATAAACGCGTTTTTTCAGTCTGCTGAATCCCAATGTAACTGCAAGGCTCAGAGGAGCCCACACACTCTGCTGTTAACCCCAGTGTGCACAAAGTGTCAAAACGTGTTTTTCAGCAGAAATAAACATGTTTCTGCAAGTTTGGTCACCCCCATGTAACTTATGGGGCAGTAACAGCACACTTTTCAAAACGTGTTTTTCAGCCCGAAATAAACACGTTTTTTCAGACTGCTGAATCCCAGTGTATCTGTAAGGCTCAGAAGAGCCCACACACTCAGCTCTTAACCCCAGTGTGCAAAAGTGTCAAAACGTGTTTTTCAGCATAAATAAACATGTTTCTGCAAGTTTGGTCACCCCCATGTAACTTATGGGGCAGTAACAGCACTCTTTTAAAAACGTGTTTTTCAGCCCGAAATAAACACGTTTTTTCAGACTTCCGAATCCCAATGTAACTGCAAGGCTCAGTAGAGCCCACACACTCAGCTCTTAAACCAAATGTGCAGAAAGTGTCAAAACGTGTTTTTCAGCAGAAATAAACATGTTTCTGCAAGTTTGGTCACCCCCATGTAAGTTATGGGGCAGTAACAGCACACTTTTCAAAATGTGTTTTTCAGCCCAAAATAAACGCGTTTTTTCAGACTGCAGAATCCCATTGTAACTGCAAGGCTCAGAAGAGCCCACACACTCAGCTCTTAACCCCAGTGTGCAGAAAGTGTCAAAACGTGTTTTTCAGCATAAATAAACATGTTTCTGCAAGTTTGGTCACCCCCATGTAACTTATGGGGCAGTAACAGCACACTTTTCAAAACGTGTTTTTCAGCCCGAAATAAACGCGTTTTTTCAGACTGCTGAATCCCAATGTAACTGCAAGGCTCAGAAGAGCCCACACACTCTGCTGTTAACCCCAGTGTGCAGAAAGTGTCAAAACGTGTTTTTCAGCAGAAATAAACATGTTTCTGCAAGTTTGGTCACCCCCATGTAACTTATGGGGCAATAACAACACACTTTTCAAAACGTGTTTTTCAGCCCGAAATAAACGCGTTTTTCCAGACTGCTGAATCCCAGTGTATCTGTAAGGCTCAGAAGAGCCCACACACTCAGCTCTTAACCCCAGTGTGCACAAAGTGTCAAAACGTGTTTTTCAGCAGAAATAAACATGTTTCTGCAAGTTTGGTCACCCCCATGTAAGTTATGGGGCAGTAACAGCACACTTTTCAAAATGTGTTTTTCAGCCCAAAATAAACGCGTTTTTTCAGACTGCTGAATCCCCATGTAACTGCAAGGCTCAGAATAGCCCACACACTCAGCTCTTAACCCCAGTGTGCAGAAAGTGTCAAAACGTGTTTTTCAGCAGAAATAAACATGTTTCTGCAAGTTTGGTGACCCCCATGTAAGTTATGGGGCAGTAACAGCACACTTTTCAAAACGTGTTTTTCAGCCCGAAATAAACGCGTTTTTTCAGACTGCTGAATCCCAGTGTAACTGCAAGGCTCAGAGGAGCCCACACACTCAGCTCTTAACCCCAGTGTGCAAAAGTGTCAAAACGTGTTTTTCAGCAGAAATAAACATGTTTCTGCAAGTTTGGTGACCCCCATGTAACTTATGGGGCAGTAACAGCACACTTTTCAAAACGTGTTTTTCAGCCCGAAATAAACGCGTTTTTTCAGACTGCTGAATCCCAGTGTAACTGCAAGGCTCAGAAGAGCCCACACACTCAGCTCTTAACCCCAGTGTGCAGAAAGTGTCAAAACGTGTTTTTCAGCAGAAATAAACATGTTTCTGCAAGTTTGGTCACCCCCATGTAACATATGGGGCAATAACAGCACACTTTTCAAAACGTGTTTTTCAGCCCGAAATAAACACGTTTTTTCAGACTGCTGAATCCCAGTGTAACTGCAAGGCTCAGAAGAGCCCACACACTCAGCTCTTAACCCCAGTGTGCAGAAAGTGTCAAAACGTGTTTTTCAGCAGAAATAAACATGTTTCTGCAAGTTTGGTCACCCCCATGTAACTTATGGGGCAGTAACAGCACACTTTTCAAAACGTGTTTTTCAGCCCGAAATAAACACGTTTTTTCAGACTGCTGAATCCCAGTGTATCTGTAAGGCTCAGAAGAGCCCACACACTCAGCTCTTAACCCCAGTGTGCAAAAGTGTCAAAACGTGTTTTTCAGCATAAATAAACATGTTTCTGCAAGTTTGGTCACCCCCATGTAACTTATGGGGCAGTAACAGCACACTTTTAAAAACGTGTTTTTCAGCCCGAAATAAACACGTTTTTTCAGACTTCAGAATCCCAATGTAACTGCAAGGCTCAGTAGAGCCCACACACTCAGCTCTTAACCCCAGTGTGCTGAAAGTGTCAAAACGTGTTTTTCAGCAGAAATAAACATGTTTCTGCAAGTTTGGTCAACCCCATGTAAGTTATGGGGCAGTAACAGCACCCTTTTCAAAACGTGTTTTTCAGCCCGAAATAAACGCGTTTTTTCAGACATCAGAATCCTAATGTAACTGCAAGTCTCAGAAGAGCCCACACACTCTGCTCTTAACCGCAGTGTGCTGAAAGTGTCAAAACCTGTTTTTCAGCAGAAATAAACATGTTTCTGCAAGTTTGGTCACCCCCATGTAAGTTATGGGGCAGTAACAGCACACTTTTCAAAACGTGTTTTTCAGCCCGAAATAAACACGTTTTTTCAGACTGCAGAATGCCAATGTAACTGCAAGGCTCAGAAGAGCCCACACACTCAGCTCTTAACCCCAGTGTGCTGAAAGTGTCAAAACGTGTTTTTCAGCAGAAATAAACATGTTTCTGCAAGTTTGGTCACCCCCATGTAACTTATGGGGCAGTAACAGCACACATTTCAAAACGTGTTTTTCAGCCCGAAATAAACGCGTTTTTTCAGTCTGCTGAATCCCAATGTAACTGCAAGGCTCAGAAGAGCCCACACACTCAGCTGTTAACCCCAGTGTGCACAAAGTGTCAAAACGTGTTTTTCAGCAGAAATAAACATGTTTCTGCAAGTTTGGTCACCCCCATGTAAGTTATGGGGCAGTAACAGCACACTTTTCAAAATGTGTTTTTCAGCCCAAAATAAACGCGTTTTTTCAGACTGCTGAATCCCCATGTAACTGCAAGGCTCAGAAGAGCCCACACACTCAGCTCTTAACCCCAGTGTGCAGAAAGTGTCAAAACGTGTTTTTCAGCAGAAATAAACATGTTTCTGCAAGTTTGGTGACCCCCATGTAAGTTATGGGGCAGTAACAGCACACTTTTCAAAACGTGTTTTTCAGCCCGAAATAAACGCGTTTTTTCAGACTGCTGAATCCCAGTGTAACTGCAAGGCTCAGAGGAGCCCACACACTCAGCTCTTAACCCCAGTGTGCAAAAGTGTCAAAACGTGTTTTTCAGCAGAAATAAACATGTTTCTGCAAGTTTGGTGACCCCCATTTAACTTATGGGGCAGTAACAGCACACTTTTCAAAACGTGTTTTTCAGCCCGAAATAAACGCGTTTTTTCAGACTGCTGAATCCCAGTGTAACTGCAAGGCTCAGAAGAGCCCACACACTCAGCTCTTAACCCCAGTGTGCAGAAAGTGTCAAAACGTGTTTTTCAGCAGAAATAAACATGTTTCTGCAAGTTTGGTCACCCCCATGTAACATATGGGGCAATAACAGCACACTTTTCAAAACGTGTTTTTCAGCCCGAAATAAACGCGTTTTTTCAGACTGCTGAATCCCAATGTAACTGCAAGGCTCAGAGGAGCCCACACACTCTGCTGTTAACCCCAGTGTGCACAAAGTGTCAAAACGTGTTTTTCAGCAGAAATAAACATGTTTCTGCAAGTTTTGTCACCCCCATGTAACTTATGGGGCAGTAACAGCACACTTTTCAAAACGTGTTTTTCAGCCCGAAATAAACACGTTTTTTCAGACTGCTGAATCCCAGTGTATCTGTAAGGCTCAGAAGAGCCCACACACTCAGCTCTTAACCCCAGTGTGCAAAAGTGTCAAAACGTGTTTTTCAGCATAAATAAACATGTTTCTGCAAGTTTGGTCACCCCCATGTAACTTATGGGGCAGTAACAGCACACTTTTAAAAACGTGTTTTTCAGCCCGAAATAAACACGTTTTTTCAGACTTCAGAATCCCAATGTAACTGCAAGGCTCAGTAGAGCCCACACACTCAGCTCTTAACCCCAGTGTGCTGAAAGTGTCAAAACGTGTTTTTCAGCAGAAATAAACATGTTTCTGCAAGTTTGGTCAACCCCATGTAAGTTATGGGGCAGTAACAGCACCCTTTTCAAAACGTGTTTTTCAGCCCGAAATAAACGCGTTTTTTCAGACATCAGAATCCTAATGTAACTGCAAGTCTCAGAAGAGCCCACACACTCTGCTCTTAACCGCAGTGTGCTGAAAGTGTCAAAACCTGTTTTTCAGCAGAAATAAACATGTTTCTGCAAGTTTGGTCACCCCCATGTAAGTTATGGGGCAGTAACAGCACACTTTTCAAAACGTGTTTTTCAGCCCGAAATAAACACGTTTTTTCAGACTGCAGAATGCCAATGTAACTGCAAGGCTCAGAAGAGCCCACACACTCAGCTCTTAACCCCAGTGTGCTGAAAGTGTCAAAACGTGTTTTTCAGCAGAAATAAACATGTTTCTGCAAGTTTGGTCACCCCCATGTAACTTATGGGGCAGTAACAGCACACATTTCAAAACGTGTTTTTCAGCCCAAAATAAACGCGTTTTTTCAGACATCAGAATCCTAATGTAACTGCAAGGCTCAGAAGAGCCCACACACTCTGCTCCTAACCCCAGTGTGCTGAAAGTGTCAAAACGTGTTTTTCAGCAGAATTAAACATGTTTCTGCAAGTTTGGTCACCCCCATGTAAGGTATGGGGCAGTAACAGCACACTTTTCAAAACGTGTTTTTCAGCCCGAAATAAACACGTTTTTTCAGACTGCAGAATGCCAATGTAACTGCAAGGCTCAGAAGAGCCCACACACTCAGCTGTTAACCCCAGTGTGCACAAAGTGTCAAAACGTGTTTTTCAGCAGAAATAAACATGTTTCTGCAAGTTTGGTCACCCCCATGTAAGTTATGGGGCAGTAACAGCACACTTTTCAAAATGTGTTTTTCAGCCCAAAATAAACGCGTTTTTTCAGACTGCTGAATCCCCATGTAACTGCAAGGCTCAGAAGAGCCCACACACTCAGCTCTTAACCCCAGTGTGCAGAAAGTGTCAAAACGTGTTTTTCAGCAGAAATAAACATGTTTCTGCAAGTTTGGTGACCCCCATGTAAGTTATGGGGCAGTAACAGCACACTTTTCAAAACGTGTTTTTCAGCCCGAAATAAACGCGTTTTTTCAGACTGCTGAATCCCAGTGTAACTGCAAGGCTCAGAGGAGCCCACACACTCAGCTCTTAACCCCAGTGTGCAAAAGTGTCAAAACGTGTTTTTCAGCAGAAATAAACATGTTTCTGCAAGTTTGGTGACCCCCATTTAACTTATGGGGCAGTAACAGCACACTTTTCAAAACGTGTTTTTCAGCCCGAAATAAACGCGTTTTTTCAGACTGCTGAATCCCAGTGTAACTGCAAGGCTCAGAAGAGCCCACACACTCAGCTCTTAACCCCAGTGTGCAGAAAGTGTCAAAACGTGTTTTTCAGCAGAAATAAACATGTTTCTGCAAGTTTGGTCACCCCCATGTAACATATGGGGCAATAACAGCACACTTTTCAAAACGTGTTTTTCAGCCCGAAATAAACGCGTTTTTTCAGACTGCTGAATCCCAATGTAACTGCAAGGCTCAGAGGAGCCCACACACTCTGCTGTTAACCCCAGTGTGCACAAAGTGTCAAAACGTGTTTTTCAGCAGAAATAAACATGTTTCTGCAAGTTTGGTCACCCCCATGTAACTTATGGGGCAGTAACAGCACACTTTTCAAAACGTGTTTTTCAGCCCGAAATAAACACGTTTTTTCAGACTGCTGAATCCCAGTGTATCTGTAAGGCTCAGAAGAGCCCACACACTCAGCTCTTAACCCCAGTGTGCAAAAGTGTCAAAACGTGTTTTTCAGCATAAATAAACATGTTTCTGCAAGTTTGGTCACCCCCATGTAACTTATGGGGCAGTAACAGCACACTTTTAAAAACGTGTTTTTCAGCCCGAAATAAACACGTTTTTTCAGACTTCAGAATCCCAATGTAACTGCAAGGCTCAGTAGAGCCCACACACTCAGCTCTTAACCCCAGTGTGCTGAAAGTGTCAAAACGTGTTTTTCAGCAGAAATAAACATGTTTCTGCAAGTTTGGTCAACCCCATGTAAGTTATGGGGCAGTAACAGCACCCTTTTCAAAACGTGTTTTTCAGCCCGAAATAAACGCGTTTTTTCAGACATCAGAATCCTAATGTAACTGCAAGTCTCAGAAGAGCCCACACACTCTGCTGTTAACCCCAGTGTGCAGAAAGTGTCAAAACCTGTTTTTCAGCAGAAATAAACATGTTTCTGCAAGTTTGGTCAACCCCATGTAAGTTATGGGGCAGTAACAGCACCCTTTTCAAAACGTGTTTTTCAGCCCGAAATAAACGCGTTTTTTCAGACATCAGAATCCTAATGTAACTGCAAGTCTCAGAAGAGCCCACACACTCTGCTCTTAACCGCAGTGTGCTGAAAGTGTCAAAACCTGTTTTTCAGCAGAAATAAACATGTTTCTGCAAGTTTGGTCACCCCCATGTAAGTTATGGGGCAGTAACAGCACACTTTTCAAAACGTGTTTTTCAGCCCGAAATAAACACGTTTTTTCAGACTGCAGAATGCCAATGTAACTGCAAGGCTCAGAAGAGCCCACACACTCAGCTCTTAACCCCAGTGTGCTGAAAGTGTCAAAACGTGTTTTTCAGCAGAAATAAACATGTTTCTGCAAGTTTGGTCACCCCCATGTAACTTATGGGGCAGTAACAGCACACATTTCAAAACGTGTTCTTCAGCCCAAAATAAACGCGTTTTTTCAGACATCAGAATCCTAATGTAACTGCAAGGCTCAGAAGAGCCCACACACTCTGCTCCTAACCCCAGTGTGCTGAAAGTGTCAAAACGTGTTTTTCAGCAGAATTAAACATGTTTCTGCAAGTTTGGTCACCCCCATGTAAGGTATGGGGCAGTAACAGCACACTTTTCAAAACGTGTTTTTCAGCCCGAAATAAACACGTTTTTTCAGACTGCAGAATGCCAATGTAACTGCAAGGCTCAGAAGAGCCCACACACTCAGCTCTTAACCCCAGTGTGCTGAAAGTGTCAAAACGTGTTTTTCAGCAGAAATAAACATATTTCTGCAAGTTTGGTCAACCCCATGTAACTTATGGGGCAGTAACAGCACCCTTTTCAAAACGTGTTTTTCAGCCCGAAATAAACGCGTTTTTTCAGACATCAGAATCCTAATGTAACTGCAAGGCTCAGAAGAGCCCACACACTCTGCTCTTAACCCCAGTGTGCTGAAAGTGTCAAAACGTGTTTTTCAGCAGAAATAAACATGTTTCTGCAAGTTTGGTCACCCCCATGTAAGTTATGGGGCAGTAACAGCACACTTTTCAAAACGTGTTTTTCAGCCCAAAATAAACGCGTTTTTTCAGACATCAGAATCCTAATGTAACTGCAAGGTTCAGAAGAGCCCACACACTCTGCTCTTAACCCCAGTGTGCTGAAAGTGTCAAAACGTGTTTTTCAGCAGAAATAAACATGTTTCAGCAAGTTTGGTCACCCCCATGTAAGTTATGGGGCAGTAACAGCACACTTTTCAAAACGTGTTTTTCAGCCCGAATTAAATGCGTTTTTTCAGACTTCAGAATCCCAATGTAACTGCAAGGCTCAGTAGAGCCCACACACTCAGCTCTTAACCCCAGTGTGCAGAAAGTGTCAAAACGTGTTTTTCAGCAGAAATAAACATGTTTCTGCAAGTTTGGTCACCCCCATGTAACATATGGGGCAATAACAGCACACTTTTCAAAACGTGTTTTTCAGCCCGAAATAAACGCGTTTTTTCAGTCTGCTGAATCCCAATGTAACTGCAAGGCTCAGAGGAGCCCACACACTCTGCTGTTAACCCCAGTGTGCACAAAGTGTCAAAACGTGTTTTTCAGCAGAAATAAACATGTTTCTGCAAGTTTGGTCACCCCCATGTAACTTATGGGGCAGTAACAGCACACTTTTCAAAACGTGTTTTTCAGCCCGAAATAAACACGTTTTTTCAGACTGCTGAATCCCAGTGTATCTGTAAGGCTCAGAAGAGCCCACACACTCAGCTCTTAACCCCAGTGTGCAAAAGTGTCAAAACGTGTTTTTCAGCATAAAT
The DNA here is from genome assembly GCF_059453375.1 of Lepisosteus platostomus. Classification (NCBI taxonomy): domain Eukaryota; kingdom Metazoa; phylum Chordata; class Actinopteri; order Semionotiformes; family Lepisosteidae; genus Lepisosteus; species Lepisosteus platostomus. The sequence goes on from NC_142617.1 coordinate 23,636,849, forward strand.
AAACATGTTTCTGCAAGTTTGGTCACCCCCATGTAACTTATGGGGCAGTAACAGCACTCTTTTAAAAACGTGTTTTTCAGCCCGAAATAAACACGTTTTTTCAGACTTCAGAATCCCAATGTAACTGCAAGGCTCAGTAGAGCCCACACACTCAGCTCTTAACCCCAGTGTGCTGAAAGTGTCAAAACGTGTTTTTCAGCAGAAATAAACATGTTTCTGCAAGTTTGGTCAACCCCATGTAAGTTATGGGGCAGTAACAGCACCCTTTTCAAAACGTGTTTTTCAGCCCGAAATAAACGCGTTTTTTCAGACATCAGAATCCTAATGTAACTGCAAGTCTCAGAAGAGCCCACACACTCTGCTCTTAACCGCAGTGTGCTGAAAGTGTCAAAACCTGTTTTTCAGCAGAAATAAACATGTTTCTGCAAGTTTGGTCACCCCCATGTAAGTTATGGGGCAGTAACAGCACACTTTTCAAAACGTGTTTTTCAGCCCGAAATAAACACGTTTTTTCAGACTGCAGAATGCCAATGTAACTGCAAGGCTCAGAAGAGCCCACACACTCAGCTCTTAACCCCAGTGTGCTGAAAGTGTCAAAACGTGTTTTTCAGCAGAAATAAACATGTTTCTGCAAGTTTGGTCACCCCCATGTAACTTATGGGGCAGTAACAGCACACATTTCAAAACGTGTTTTTCAGCCCAAAATAAACGCGTTTTTTCAGACATCAGAATCCTAATGTAACTGCAAGGCTCAGAAGAGCCCATACACTCTGCTCCTAACCCCAGTGTGCTGAAAGTGTCAAAACGTGTTTTTCAGCAGAATTAAACATGTTTCTGCAAGTTTGGTCACCCCCATGTAAGGTATGGGGCAGTAACAGCACACTTTTCAAAACGTGTTTTTCAGCCCGAAATAAACACGTTTTTTCAGACTGCAGAATGCCAATGTAACTGCAAGGCTCAGAAGAGCCCACACACTCAGCTCTTAACCCCAGTGTGCTGAAAGTGTCAAAACGTGTTTTTCAGCAGAAATAAACATATTTCTGCAAGTTTGGTCAACCCCATGTAACTTATGGGGCAGTAACAGCACCCTTTTCAAAACGTGTTTTTCAGCCCGAAATAAACGCGTTTTTTCAGACATCAGAATCCTAATGTAACTGCAAGGCTCAGAAGAGCCCACACACTCTGCTCTTAACCCCAGTGTGCTGAAAGTGTCAAAACGTGTTTTTCAGCAGAAATAAACATGTTTCTGCAAGTTTGGTCACCCCCATGTAAGTTATGGGGCAGTAACAGCACACTTTTCAAAACGTGTTTTTCAGCCCAAAATAAACGCGTTTTTTCAGACATCAGAATCCTAATGTAACTGCAAGGTTCAGAAGAGCCCACACACTCTGCTCTTAACCCCAGTGTGCTGAAAGTGTCAAAACGTGTTTTTCAGCAGAAATAAACATGTTTCAGCAAGTTTGGTCACCCCCATGTAAGTTATGGGGCAGTAACAGCACACTTTTCAAAACGTGTTTTTCAGCCCGAAATAAACGCGTTTTTTCAGACATCAGAATCCTAATGTAACTGCAAGGCTCAGAAGAGCCCACACACTCTGCTCTTAACCCCAGTGTGCTGAAAGTGTCAAAACGTGTTTTTCAGCAGAAATAAACATGTTTCTGCAAGTTTGGTCAACCCCATGTAAGTTATGGGGCAGTAACAGCACCCTTTTCAAAACGTGTTTTTCAGCCCGAAATAAACGCGTTTTTTCAGACATCAGAATCCTAATGTAACTGCAAGTCTCAGAAGAGCCCACACACTCTGCTCTTAACCGCAGTGTGCTGAAAGTGTCAAAACCTGTTTTTCAGCAGAAATAAACATGTTTCTGCAAGTTTGGTCACCCCCATGTAAGTTATGGGGCAGTAACAGCACACTTTTCAAAACGTGTTTTTCAGCCCGAAATAAACACGTTTTTTCAGACTGCAGAATGCCAATGTAACTGCAAGGCTCAGAAGAGCCCACACACTCAGCTCTTAACCCCAGTGTGCTGAAAGTGTCAAAACGTGTTTTTCAGCAGAAATAAACATGTTTCTGCAAGTTTGGTCACCCCCATGTAACTTATGGGGCAGTAACAGCACACATTTCAAAACGTGTTTTTCAGCCCAAAATAAACGCGTTTTTTCAGACATCAGAATCCTAATGTAACTGCAAGGCTCAGAAGAGCCCACACACTCTGCTCCTAACCCCAGTGTGCTGAAAGTGTCAAAACGTGTTTTTCAGCAGAATTAAACATGTTTCTGCAAGTTTGGTCACCCCCATGTAAGGTATGGGGCAGTAACAGCACACTTTTCAAAACGTGTTTTTCAGCCCGAAATAAACACGTTTTTTCAGACTGCAGAATGCCAATGTAACTGCAAGGCTCAGAAGAGCCCACACACTCAGCTGTTAACCCCAGTGTGCACAAAGTGTCAAAACGTGTTTTTCAGCAGAAATAAACATGTTTCTGCAAGTTTGGTCACCCCCATGTAAGTTATGGGGCAGTAACAGCACACTTTTCAAAATGTGTTTTTCAGCCCAAAATAAACGCGTTTTTTCAGACTGCTGAATCCCCATGTAACTGCAAGGCTCAGAAGAGCCCACACACTCAGCTCTTAACCCCAGTGTGCAGAAAGTGTCAAAACGTGTTTTTCAGCAGAAATAAACATGTTTCTGCAAGTTTGGTGACCCCCATGTAAGTTATGGGGCAGTAACAGCACACTTTTCAAAACGTGTTTTTCAGCCCGAAATAAACGCGTTTTTTCAGACTGCTGAATCCCAGTGTAACTGCAAGGCTCAGAGGAGCCCACACACTCAGCTCTTAACCCCAGTGTGCAAAAGTGTCAAAACGTGTTTTTCAGCAGAAATAAACATGTTTCTGCAAGTTTGGTGACCCCCATTTAACTTATGGGGCAGTAACAGCACACTTTTCAAAACGTGTTTTTCAGCCCGAAATAAACGCGTTTTTTCAGACTGCTGAATCCCAGTGTAACTGCAAGGCTCATAAGAGCCCACACACTCAGCTCTTAACCCCAGTGTGCAGAAAGTGTCAAAACGTGTTTTTCAGCAGAAATAAACATGTTTCTGCAAGTTTGGTCACCCCCATGTAACATATGGGGCAATAACAGCACACTTTTCAAAACGTGTTTTTCAGCCCGAAATAAACGCGTTTTTTCAGACTGCTGAATCCCAATGTAACTGCAAGGCTCAGAGGAGCCCACACACTCTGCTGTTAACCCCAGTGTGCACAAAGTGTCAAAACGTGTTTTTCAGCAGAAATAAACATGTTTCTGCAAGTTTTGTCACCCCCATGTAACTTATGGGGCAGTAACAGCACACTTTTCAAAACGTGTTTTTCAGCCCGAAATAAACACGTTTTTTCAGACTGCTGAATCCCAGTGTATCTGTAAGGCTCAGAAGAGCCCACACACTCAGCTCTTAACCCCAGTGTGCAAAAGTGTCAAAACGTGTTTTTCAGCATAAATAAACATGTTTCTGCAAGTTTGGTCACCCCCATGTAACTTATGGGGCAGTAACAGCACACTTTTAAAAACGTGTTTTTCAGCCCGAAATAAACACGTTTTTTCAGTCTTCAGAATCCCAATGTAACTGCAAGGCTCAGTAGAGCCCACACACTCAGCTCTTAACCCCAGTGTGCTGAAAGTGTCAAAACGTGTTTTTCAGCAGAAATAAACATGTTTCTGCAAGTTTGGTCAACCCCATGTAAGTTATGGGGCAGTAACAGCACCCTTTTCAAAACGTGTTTTTCAGCCCGAAATAAACGCGTTTTTTCAGACATCAGAATCCTAATGTAACTGCAAGTCTCAGAAGAGCCCACACACTCTGCTGTTAACCCCAGTGTGCAGAAAGTGTCAAAACCTGTTTTTCAGCAGAAATAAACATGTTTCTGCAAGTTTGGTCAACCCCATGTAAGTTATGGGGCAGTAACAGCACCCTTTTCAAAACGTGTTTTTCAGCCCGAAATAAACGCGTTTTTTCAGACATCAGAATCCTAATGTAACTGCAAGTCTCAGAAGAGCCCACACACTCTGCTCTTAACCGCAGTGTGCTGAAAGTGTCAAAACCTGTTTTTCAGCAGAAATAAACATGTTTCTGCAAGTTTGGTCACCCCCATGTAAGTTATGGGGCAGTAACAGCACACTTTTCAAAACGTGTTTTTCAGCCCGAAATAAACACGTTTTTTCAGACTGCAGAATGCCAATGTAACTGCAAGGCTCAGAAGAGCCCACACACTCAGCTCTTAACCCCAGTGTGCTGAAAGTGTCAAAACGTGTTTTTCAGCAGAAATAAACATGTTTCTGCAAGTTTGGTCACCCCCATGTAACTTATGGGGCAGTAACAGCACACATTTCAAAACGTGTTTTTCAGCCCAAAATAAACGCGTTTTTTCAGACATCAGAATCCTAATGTAACTGCAAGGCTCAGAAGAGCCCACACACTCTGCTCCTAACCCCAGTGTGCTGAAAGTGTCAAAACGTGTTTTTCAGCAGAATTAAACATGTTTCTGCAAGTTTGGTCACCCCCATGTAAGGTATGGGGCAGTAACAGCACACTTTTCAAAACGTGTTTTTCAGCCCGAAATAAACACGTTTTTTCAGACTGCAGAATGCCAATGTAACTGCAAGGCTCAGAAGAGCCCACACACTCAGCTCTTAACCCCAGTGTGCTGAAAGTGTCAAAACGTGTTTTTCAGCAGAAATAAACATATTTCTGCAAGTTTGGTCAACCCCATGTAACTTATGGGGCAGTAACAGCACCCTTTTCAAAACGTGTTTTTCAGCCCGAAATAAACGCGTTTTTTCAGACATCAGAATCCTAATGTAACTGCAAGGCTCAGAAGAGCCCACACACTCTGCTCTTAACCCCAGTGTGCTGAAAGTGTCAAAACGTGTTTTTCAGCAGAAATAAACATGTTTCTGCAAGTTTGGTCACCCCCATGTAAGTTATGGGGCAGTAACAGCACACTTTTCAAAACGTGTTTTTCAGCCCAAAATAAACGCGTTTTTTCAGACATCAGAATCCTAATGTAACTGCAAGGTTCAGAAGAGCCCACACACTCTGCTCTTAACCCCAGTGTGCTGAAAGTGTCAAAACGTGTTTTTCAGCAGAAATAAACATGTTTCAGCAAGTTTGGTCACCCCCATGTAAGTTATGGGGCAGTAACAGCACACTTTTCAAAACGTGTTTTTCAGCCCGAAATAAACACGTTTTTTCAGACTGCTGAATCCCAGTGTATCTGTAAGGCTCAGAAGAGCCCACACACTCTGCTGTTAACCCCAGTGTGCACAAAGTGTCAAAACGTGTTTTTCAGCAGAAATAAACATGTTTCTGCAAGTTTGGTCACCCCCATGTAACTTATGGGGCAGTAACAGCACACTTTTCAAAACGTGTTTTTCAGCCCGAAATAAACACGTTTTTTCAGACTGCTGAATCCCAGTGTATCTGTAAGGCTCAGAAGAGCCCACACACTCAGCTCTTAACCCCAGTGTGCAAAAGTGTCAAAACGTGTTTTTCAGCATAAATAAACATGTTTCTGCAAGTTTGGTCACCCCCATGTAACTTATGGGGCAGTAACAGCACTCTTTTAAAAACGTGTTTTTCAGCCCGAAATAAACACGTTTTTTCAGACTTCAGAATCCCAATGTAACTGCAAGGCTCAGTAGAGCCCACACACTCAGCTCTTAACCCCAGTGTGCTGAAAGTGTCAAAACGTGTTTTTCAGCAGAAATAAACATGTTTCTGCAAGTTTGGTCAACCCCATGTAAGTTATGGGGCAGTAACAGCACCCTTTTCAAAACGTGTTTTTCAGCCCGAAATAAACGCGTTTTTTCAGACATCAGAATCCTAATGTAACTGCAAGTCTCAGAAGAGCCCACACACTCTGCTCTTAACCGCAGTGTGCTGAAAGTGTCAAAACCTTTTTTTCAGCAGAAATAAACATGTTTCTGCAAGTTTGGTCACCCCCATGTAAGTTATGGGGCAGTAACAGCACACTTTTCAAAACGTGTTTTTCAGCCCGAAATAAACACGTTTTTTCAGACTGCAGAATGCCAATGTAACTGCAAGGCTCAGAAGAGCCCACACACTCAGCTCTTAACCCCAGTGTGCTGAAAGTGTCAAAACGTGTTTTTCAGCAGAAATAAACATGTTTCTGCAAGTTTGGTCACCCCCATGTAACTTATGGGGCAGTAACAGCACACATTTCAAAACGTGTTTTTCAGCCCAAAATAAACGCGTTTTTTCAGACATCAGAATCCTAATGTAACTGCAAGGCTCAGAAGAGCCCATACACTCTGCTCCTAACCCCAGTGTGCTGAAAGTGTCAAAACGTGTTTTTCAGCAGAATTAAACATGTTTCTGCAAGTTTGGTCACCCCCATGTAAGGTATGGGGCAGTAACAGCACACTTTTCAAAACGTGTTTTTCAGCCCGAAATAAACACGTTTTTTCAGACTGCAGAATGCCAATGTAACTGCAAGGCTCAGAAGAGCCCACACACTCAGCTCTTAACCCCAGTGTGCTGAAAGTGTCAAAACGTGTTTTTCAGCAGAAATAAACATATTTCTGCAAGTTTGGTCAACCCCATGTAACTTATGGGGCAGTAACAGCACCCTTTTCAAAACGTGTTTTTCAGCCCGAAATAAACGCGTTTTTTCAGACATCAGAATCCTAATGTAACTGCAAGGCTCAGAAGAGCCCACACACTCTGCTCTTAACCCCAGTGTGCTGAAAGTGTCAAAACGTGTTTTTCAGCAGAAATAAACATGTTTCTGCAAGTTTGGTCACCCCCATGTAAGTTATGGGGCAGTAACAGCACACTTTTCAAAACGTGTTTTTCAGCCCAAAATAAACGCGTTTTTTCAGACATCAGAATCCTAATGTAACTGCAAGGTTCAGAAGAGCCCACACACTCTGCTCTTAACCCCAGTGTGCTGAAAGTGTCAAAACGTGTTTTTCAGCAGAAATAAACATGTTTCAGCAAGTTTGGTCACCCCCATGTAAGTTATGGGGCAGTAACAGCACACTTTTCAAAACGTGTTTTTCAGCCCGAAATAAATGCGTTTTTTCAGACTTCAGAATCCCAATGTAACTGCAAGGCTCAGTAGAGCCCACACACTCAGCTCTTAACCCCAGTGTGCAGAAAGTGTCAAAACGTGTTTTTCAGCAGAAATAAACATGTTTCTGCAAGTTTGGTCACCCCCATGTAACTTATGGGGCAGTAACAGCACACTTTTCAAAACGTGTTTTTCAGCCCGAAATAAACACGTTTTTTCAGACTGCTGAATCCCAGTGTATCTGTAAGGCTCAGAAGAGCCCACACACTCAGCTCTTAACCCCAGTGTGCAAAAGTGTCAAAACGTGTTTTTCAGCATAAATAAACATGTTTCTGCAAGTTTGGTCACCCCCATGTAACTTATGGGGCAGTAACAGCACACTTTTAAAAACGTGTTTTTCAGCCCGAAATAAACACGTTTTTTCAGACTTCAGAATCCCAATGTAACTGCAAGGCTCAGTAGAGCCCACACACTCAGCTCTTAACCCCAGTGTGCTGAAAGTGTCAAAACGTGTTTTTCAGCAGAAATAAACATGTTTCTGCAAGTTTGGTCAACCCCATGTAAGTTATGGGGCAGTAACAGCACCCTTTTCAAAACGTGTTTTTCAGCCCGAAATAAACGCGTTTTTTCAGACATCAGAATCCTAATGTAACTGCAAGTCTCAGAAGAGCCCACACACTCTGCTCTTAACCGCAGTGTGCTGAAAGTGTCAAAACCTGTTTTTCAGCAGAAATAAACATGTTTCTGCAAGTTTGGTCACCCCCATGTAAGTTATGGGGCAGTAACAGCACACTTTTCAAAACGTGTTTTTCAGCCCGAAATAAACACGTTTTTTCAGACTGCAGAATGCCAATGTAACTGCAAGGCTCAGAAGAGCCCACACACTCAGCTCTTAACCCCAGTGTGCTGAAAGTGTCAAAACGTGTTTTTCAGCAGAAATAAACATGTTTCTGCAAGTTTGGTCACCCCCATGTAACTTATGGGGCAGTAACAGCACACATTTCAAAACGTGTTTTTCAGCCCAAAATAAACGCGTTTTTTCAGACATCAGAATCCTAATGTAACTGCAAGGCTCAGAAGAGCCCACACACTCTGCTCCTAACCCCAGTGTGCTGAAAGTGTCAAAACGTGTTTTTCAGCAGAATTAAACATGTTTCTGCAAGTTTGGTCACCCCCATGTAAGGTATGGGGCAGTAACAGCACACTTTTCAAAACGTGTTTTTCAGCCCGAAATAAACACGTTTTTTCAGACTGCAGAATGCCAATGTAACTGCAAGGCTCAGAAGAGCCCACACACTCAGCTGTTAACCCCAGTGTGCACAAAGTGTCAAAACGTGTTTTTCAGCAGAAATAAACATGTTTCTGCAAGTTTGGTCACCCCCATGTAAGTTATGGGGCAGTAACAGCACACTTTTCAAAATGTGTTTTTCAGCCCAAAATAAACGCGTTTTTTCAGACTGCTGAATCCCCATGTAACTGCAAGGCTCAGAAGAGCCCACACACTCAGCTCTTAACCCCAGTGTGCAGAAAGTGTCAAAACGTGTTTTTCAGCAGAAATAAACATGTTTCTGCAAGTTTGGTGACCCCCATGTAAGTTATGGGGCAGTAACAGCACACTTTTCAAAACGTGTTTTTCAGCCCGAAATAAACGCGTTTTTTCAGACTGCTGAATCCCAGTGTAACTGCAAGGCTCAGAGGAGCCCACACACTCAGCTCTTAACCCCAGTGTGCAAAAGTGTCAAAACGTGTTTTTCAGCAGAAATAAACATGTTTCTGCAAGTTTGGTGACCCCCATTTAACTTATGGGGCAGTAACAGCACACTTTTCAAAACGTGTTTTTCAGCCCGAAATAAACGCGTTTTTTCAGACTGCTGAATCCCAGTGTAACTGCAAGGCTCAGAAGAGCCCACACACTCAGCTCTTAACCCCAGTGTGCAGAAAGTGTCAAAACGTGTTTTTCAGCAGAAATAAACATGTTTCTGCAAGTTTGGTCACCCCCATGTAACATATGGGGCAATAACAGCACACTTTTCAAAACGTGTTTTTCAGCCCGAAATAAACGCGTTTTTTCAGATTGCTGAATCCCAATGTAACTGCAAGGCTCAGAGGAGCCCACACACTCTGCTGTTAACCCCAGTGTGCACAAAGTGTCAAAACGTGTTTTTCAGCAGAAATAAACATGTTTCTGCAAGTTTTGTCACCCCCATGTAACTTATGGGGCAGTAACAGCACACTTTTCAAAACGTGTTTTTCAGCCCGAAATAAACACGTTTTTTCAGACTGCTGAATCCCAGTGTATCTGTAAGGCTCAGAAGAGCCCACACACTCAGCTCTTAACCCCAGTGTGCAAAAGTGTCAAAACGTGTTTTTCAGCATAAATAAACATGTTTCTGCAAGTTTGGTCACCCCCATGTAACTTATGGGGCAGTAACAGCACACTTTTAAAAACGTGTTTTTCAGCCCGAAATAAACACGTTTTTTCAGACTTCAGAATCCCAATGTAACTGCAAGGCTCAGTAGAGCCCACACACTCAGCTCTTAACCCCAGTGTGCTGAAAGTGTCAAAACGTGTTTTTCAGCAGAAATAAACATGTTTCTGCAAGTTTGGTCAACCCCATGTAAGTTATGGGGCAGTAACAGCACCCTTTTCAAAACGTGTTTTTCAGCCCGAAATAAACGCGTTTTTTCAGACATCAGAATCCTAATGTAACTGCAAGTCTCAGAAGAGCCCACACACTCTGCTCTTAACCGCAGTGTGCTGAAAGTGTCAAAACCTGTTTTTCAGCAGAAATAAACATGTTTCTGCAAGTTTGGTCACCCCCATGTAAGTTATGGGGCAGTAACAGCACACTTTTCAAAACGTGTTTTTCAGCCCGAAATAAACACGTTTTTTCAGACTGCAGAATGCCAATGTAACTGCAAGGCTCAGAAGAGCCCACACACTCAGCTCTTAACCCCAGTGTGCTGAAAGTGTCAAAACGTGTTTTTCAGCAGAAATAAACATGTTTCTGCAAGTTTGGTCACCCCCATGTAACTTATGGGGCAGTAACAGCACACATTTCAAAACGTGTTTTTCAGCCCAAAATAAACGCGTTTTTTCAGACATCAGAATCCTAATGTAACTGCAAGGCTCAGAAGAGCCCACACACTCTGCTCCTAACCCCAGTGTGCTGAAAGTGTCAAAACGTGTTTTTCAGCAGAATTAAACATGTTTCTGCAAGTTTGGTCACCCCCATGTAAGGTATGGGGCAGTAACAGCACACTTTTCAAAACGTGTTTTTCAGCCCGAAATAAACACGTTTTTTCAGACTGCAGAATGCCAATGTAACTGCAAGGCTCAGAAGAGCCCACACACTCAGCTCTTAACCCCAGTGTGCTGAAAGTGTCAAAACGTGTTTTTCAGCAGAAATAAACATATTTCTGCAAGTTTGGTCAACCCCATGTAACTTATGGGGCAGTAACAGCACCCTTTTCAAAACGTGTTTTTCAGCCCGAAATAAACGCGTTTTTTCAGACATCAGAATCCTAATGTAACTGCAAGGCTCAGAAGAGCCCACACACTCTGCTCTTAACCCCAGTGTGCTGAAAGTGTCAAAACGTGTTTTTCAGCAGAAATAAACATGTTTCTGCAAGTTTGGTCACCCCCATGTAAGTTATGGGGCAGTAACAGCACACTTTTCAAAACGTGTTTTTCAGCCCAAAATAAACGCGTTTTTTCAGACATCAGAATCCTAATGTAACTGCAAGGTTCAGAAGAGCCCACACACTCTGCTCTTAACCCCAGTGTGCTGAAAGTGTCAAAACGTGTTTTTCAGCAGAAATAAACATGTTTCAGCAAGTTTGGTCACCCCCATGTAAGTTATGGGGCAGTAACAGCACACTTTTCAAAACGTGTTTTTCAGCCCGAATTAAATGCGTTTTTTCAGACTTCAGAATCCCAATGTAACTGCAAGGCTCAGTAGAGCCCACACACTCAGCTCTTAACCCCAGTGTGCAGAAAGTGTCAAAACGTGTTTTTCAGCAGAAATAAACATGTTTCTGCAAGTTTGGTCACCCCCATGTAACATATGGGGCAATAACAGCACACTTTTCAAAACGTGTTTTTCAGCCCGAAATAAACGCGTTTTTTCAGACTGCTGAATCCCAATGTAACTGCAAGGCTCAGAGGAGCCCACACACTCTGCTGTTAACCCCAGTGTGCACAAAGTGTCAAAACGTGTTTTTCAGCAGAAATAAACATGTTTCTGCAAGTTTGGTCACCCCCATGTAACTTATGGGGCAGTAACAGCACACTTTTCAAAACGTGTTTTTCAGCCCGAAATAAACACGTTTTTTCAGACTGCTGAATCCCAGTGTATCTGTAAGGCTCAGAAGAGCCCACACACTCAGCTCTTAACCCCAGTGTGCAAAAGTGTCAAAACGTGTTTTTCAGCATAAATAAACATGTTTCTGCAAGTTTGGTCACCCCCATGTAACTTATGGGGCAGTAACAGCACTCTTTTAAAAACGTGTTTTTCAGCCCGAAATAAACACGTTTTTTCAGACTTCAGAATCCCAATGTAACTGCAAGGCTCAGTAGAGCCCACACACTCAGCTCTTAACCCCAGTGTGCTGAAAGTGTCAAAACGTGTTTTTCAGCAGAAATAAACATGTTTCTGCAAGTTTGGTCAACCCCATGTAAGTTATGGGGCAGTAACAGCACCCTTTTCAATACGTGTTTTTCAGCCCGAAATAAACGCGTTTTTTCAGACATCAGAATCCTAATGTAACTGCAAGTCTCAGAAGAGCCCACACACTCTGCTCTTAACCGCAGTGTGCTGAAAGTGTCAAAACCTGTTTTTCAGCAGAAATAAACATGTTTCTGCAAGTTTGGTCACCCCCATGTAAGTTATGGGGCAGTAACAGCACACTTTTCAAAACGTGTTTTTCAGCCCGAAATAAACACGTTTTTTCAGACTGCAGAATGCCAATGTAACTGCAAGGCTCAGAAGAGCCCACACACTCAGCTCTTAACCCCAGTGTGCAAAAGTGTCAAAACGTGTTTTTCAGCATAAATAAACATGTTTCTGCAAGTTTGGTCACCCCCATGTAACATATGGGGCAGTAACAGCACACTTTTCAAAACGTGTTTTTCAGCCCGAAATAAACGCGTTTTTTCAGACTGCTGAATCCCAATGTAACTGCAAGGCTCAGAAGAGCCCACACACTCTGCTGTTAACCCCAGTGTGCACAAAGTGTCAAAACGTGTTTTTCAGCAGAAATAAACATGTTTCTGCAAGTTTGGTCACCCCCATGTAACTTATGGGGTAGTAACAACACACTTTTCAAAACGTGTTTTTCAGCCCGAAATAAACGCGTTTTTTCAGATTGCTGAATCCCAGTGTAACTGCAAGGCTCAGAAGAGCCCACACACTCAGCTCTTAAACCAAATGTGCAGAAAGTGTCAAAACGTGTTTTTCAGCAGAAATAAACATGTTTCTGCAAGTTTGGTCACCCCCATGTAAGTTATGGGGCAGTAACAGCACACTTTTCAAAATGTGTTTTTCAGCCCAAAATAAACGCGTTTTTTCAGACTGCAGAATCCCATTGTAACTGCAAGGCTCAGAAGAGCCCACACACTCAGCTCTTAACCCCAGTGTGCAGAAAGTGTCAAAACGTGTTTTTCAGCATAAATAAACATGTTTCTGCAAGTTTGGTCACCCCCATGTAACTTATGGGGCAGTAACAGCACACTTTTCAAAACGTGTTTTTCAGCCCGAAATAAACGCGTTTTTTCAGACTGCTGAATCCCAATGTAACTGCAAGGCTCAGAAGAGCCCACACACTCTGCTGTTAACCCCAGTGTGCAGAAAGTGTCAAAACGTGTTTTTCAGCAGAAATAAACATGTTTCTGCAAGTTTGGTCACCCCCATGTAACTTATGGGGCAATAACAACACACTTTTCAAAACGTGTTTTTCAGCCCGAAATAAACGCGTTTTTCCAGACTGCTGAATCCCAGTGTATCTGTAAGGCTCAGAAGAGCCCACACACTCAGCTCTTAACCCCAGTGTGCACAAAGTGTCAAAACGTGTTTTTCAGCAGAAATAAACATGTTTCTGCAAGTTTGGTCACCCCCATGTAAGTTATGGGGCAGTAACAGCACACTTTTCAAAATGTGTTTTTCAGCCCAAAATAAACGCGTTTTTTCAGACTGCTGAATCCCCATGTAACTGCAAGGCTCAGAATAGCCCACACACTCAGCTCTTAACCCCAGTGTGCAGAAAGTGTCAAAACGTGTTTTTCAGCAGAAATAAACATGTTTCTGCAAGTTTGGTGACCCCCATGTAAGTTATGGGGCAGTAACAGCACACTTTTCAAAACGTGTTTTTCAGCCCGAAATAAACGCGTTTTTTCAGACTGCTGAATCCCAGTGTAACTGCAAGGCTCAGAGGAGCCCACACACTCAGCTCTTAACCCCAGTGTGCAAAAGTGTCAAAACGTGTTTTTCAGCAGAAATAAACATGTTTCTGCAAGTTTGGTGACCCCCATGTAACTTATGGGGCAGTAACAGCACACTTTTCAAAACGTGTTTTTCAGCCCGAAATAAACGCGTTTTTTCAGACTGCTGAATCCCAGTGTAACTGCAAGGCTCAGAAGAGCCCACACACTCAGCTCTTAACCCCAGTGTGCAGAAAGTGTCAAAACGTGTTTTTCAGCAGAAATAAACATGTTTCTGCAAGTTTGGTCACCCCCATGTAACATATGGGGCAATAACAGCACACTTTTCAAAACGTGTTTTTCAGCCCGAAATAAACGCGTTTTTTCAGACTGCTGAATCCCAGTGTAACTGCAAGGCTCAGAAGAGCCCACACACTCAGCTCTTAACCCCAGTGTGCAGAAAGTGTCAAAACGTGTTTTTCAGCAGAAATAAACATGTTTCTGCAAGTTTGGTCACCCCCATGTAACTTATGGGGCAGTAACAGCACACTTTTCAAAACGTGTTTTTCAGCCCGAAATAAACACGTTTTTTCAGACTGCTGAATCCCAGTGTATCTGTAAGGCTCAGAAGAGCCCACACACTCAGCTCTTAACCCCAGTGTGCAAAAGTGTCAAAACGTGTTTTTCAGCATAAATAAACATGTTTCTGCAAGTTTGGTCACCCCCATGTAACTTATGGGGCAGTAACAGCACACTTTTAAAAACGTGTTTTTCAGCCCGAAATAAACACGTTTTTTCAGACTTCAGAATCCCAATGTAACTGCAAGGCTCAGTAGAGCCCACACACTCAGCTCTTAACCCCAGTGTGCTGAAAGTGTCAAAACGTGTTTTTCAGCAGAAATAAACATGTTTCTGCAAGTTTGGTCAACCCCATGTAAGTTATGGGGCAGTAACAGCACCCTTTTCAAAACGTGTTTTTCAGCCCGAAATAAACGCGTTTTTTCAGACATCAGAATCCTAATGTAACTGCAAGTCTCAGAAGAGCCCACACACTCTGCTCTTAACCGCAGTGTGCTGAAAGTGTCAAAACCTGTTTTTCAGCAGAAATAAACATGTTTCTGCAAGTTTGGTCACCCCCATGTAAGTTATGGGGCAGTAACAGCACACTTTTCAAAACGTGTTTTTCAGCCCGAAATAAACACGTTTTTTCAGACTGCAGAATGCCAATGTAACTGCAAGGCTCAGAAGAGCCCACACACTCAGCTCTTAACCCCAGTGTGCTGAAAGTGTCAAAACGTGTTTTTCAGCAGAAATAAACATGTTTCTGCAAGTTTGGTCACCCCCATGTAACTTATGGGGCAGTAACAGCACACATTTCAAAACGTGTTTTTCAGCCCAAAATAAACGCGTTTTTTCAGACATCAGAATCCTAATGTAACTGCAAGGCTCAGAAGAGCCCACACACTCTGCTCCTAACCCCAGTGTGCTGAAAGTGTCAAAACGTGTTTTTCAGCAGAATTAAACATGTTTCTGCAAGTTTGGTCACCCCCATGTAAGGTATGGGGCAGTAACAGCACACTTTTCAAAACGTGTTTTTCAGCCCGAAATAAACACGTTTTTTCAGACTGCAGAATGCCAATGTAACTGCAAGGCTCAGAAGAGCCCACACACTCAGCTCTTAACCCCAGTGTGCTGAAAGTGTCAAAACGTGTTTTTCAGCAGAAATAAACATATTTCTGCAAGTTTGGTCAACCCCATGTAACTTATGGGGCAGTAACAGCACCCTTTTCAAAACGTGTTTTTCAGCCCGAAATAAACGCGTTTTTTCAGACATCAGAATCCTAATGTAACTGCAAGGCTCAGAAGAGCCCACACACTCTGCTCTTAACCCCAGTGTGCTGAAAGTGTCAAAACGTGTTTTTCAGCAGAAATAAACATGTTTCTGCAAGTTTGGTCACCCCCATGTAAGTTATGGGGCAGTAACAGCACACTTTTCAAAACGTGTTTTTCAGCCCAAAATAAACGCGTTTTTTCAGACATCAGAATCCTAATGTAACTGCAAGGTTCAGAAGAGCCCACACACTCTGCTCTTAACCCCAGTGTGCTGAAAGTGTCAAAACGTGTTTTTCAGCAGAAATAAACATGTTTCAGCAAGTTTGGTCACCCCCATGTAAGTTATGGGGCAGTAACAGCACACTTTTCAAAACGTGTTTTTCAGCCCGAATTAAATGCGTTTTTTCAGACTTCAGAATCCCAATGTAACTGCAAGGCTCAGTAGAGCCCACACACTCAGCTCTTAACCCCAGTGTGCAGAAAGTGTCAAAACGTGTTTTTCAGCAGAAATAAACATGTTTCTGCAAGTTTGGTCACCCCCATGTAACATATGGGGCAATAACAGCACACTTTTCAAAACGTGTTTTTCAGCCCGAAATAAACGCGTTTTTTCAGACTGCTGAATCCCAATGTAACTGCAAGGCTCAGAGGAGCCCACACACTCTGCTGTTAACCCCAGTGTGCACAAAGTGTCAAAACGTGTTTTTCAGCAGAAATAAACATGTTTCTGCAAGTTTGGTCACCCCCATGTAACTTATGGGGCAGTAACAGCACACTTTTCAAAACGTGTTTTTCAGCCCGAAATAAACACGTTTTTTCAGACTGCTGAATCCCAGTGTATCTGTAAGGCTCAGAAGAGCCCACACACTCAGCTCTTAACCCCAGTGTGCAAAAGTGTCAAAACGTGTTTTTCAGCATAAATAAACATGTTTCTGCAAGTTTGGTCACCCCCATGTAACTTATGGGGCAGTAACAGCACTCTTTTAAAAACGTGTTTTTCAGCCCGAAATAAACACGTTTTTTCAGACTTCAGAATCCCAATGTAACTGCAAGGCTCAGTAGAGCCCACACACTCAGCTCTTAACCCCAGTGTGCTGAAAGTGTCAAAACGTGTTTTTCAGCAGAAATAAACATGTTTCTGCAAGTTTGGTCAACCCCATGTAAGTTATGGGGCAGTAACAGCACCCTTTTCAAAACGTGTTTTTCAGCCCGAAATAAACGCGTTTTTTCAGACATCAGAATCCTAATGTAACTGCAAGTCTCAGAAGAGCCCACACACTCTGCTCTTAACCGCAGTGTGCTGAAAGTGTCAAAACCTGTTTTTCAGCAGAAATAAACATGTTTCTGCAAGTTTGGTCACCCCCATGTAAGTTATGGGGCAGTAACAGCACACTTTTCAAAACGTGTTTTTCAGCCCGAAATAAACACGTTTTTTCAGACTGCAGAATGCCAATGTAACTGCAAGGCTCAGAAGAGCCCACACACTCAGCTCTTAACCCCAGTGTGCTGAAAGTGTCAAAACGTGTTTTTCAGCAGAAATAAACATGTTTCTGCAAGTTTGGTCACCCCCATGTAACTTATGGGGCAGTAACAGCACACATTTCAAAACGTGTTTTTCAGCCCAAAATAAACGCGTTTTTTCAGACATCAGAATCCTAATGTAACTGCAAGGCTCAGAAGAGCCCACACACTCTGCTCCTAACCCCAGTGTGCTGAAAGTGTCAAAACGTGTTTTTCAGCAGAATTAAACATGTTTCTGCAAGTTTGGTCACCCCCATGTAAGGTATGGGGCAGTAACAGCACACTTTTCAAAACGTGTTTTTCAGCCCGAAATAAACACGTTTTTTCAGACTGCAGAATGCCAATGTAACTGCAAGGCTCAGAAGAGCCCACACACTCAGCTCTTAACCCCAGTGTGCTGAAAGTGTCAAAACGTGTTTTTCAGCAGAAATAAACATATTTCTGCAAGTTTGGTCAACCCCATGTAACTTATGGGGCAGTAACAGCACCCTTTTCAAAACGTGTTTTTCAGCCCGAAATAAACGCGTTTTTTCAGACATCAGAATCCTAATGTAACTGCAAGGCTCAGAAGAGCCCACACACTCTGCTCTTAACCCCAGTGTGCTGAAAGTGTCAAAACGTGTTTTTCAGCAGAAATAAACATGTTTCTGCAAGTTTGGTCACCCCCATGTAAGTTATGGGGCAGTAACAGCACACTTTTCAAAACGTGTTTTTCAGCCCAAAATAAACGCGTTTTTTCAGACATCAGAATCCTAATGTAACTGCAAGGTTCAGAAGAGCCCACACACTCTGCTCTTAACCCCAGTGTGCTGAAAGTGTCAAAACGTGTTTTTCAGCAGAAATAAACATGTTTCAGCAAGTTTGGTCACCCCCATGTAAGTTATGGGGCAGTAACAGCACACTTTTCAAAACGTGTTTTTCAGCCCGAAATAAATGCGTTTTTTCAGACTTCAGAATCCCAATGTAACTGCAAGGCTCAGTAGAGCCCACACACTCAGCTCTTAACCCCAGTGTGCAGAAAGTGTCAAAACGTGTTTTTCAGCAGAAATAAACATGTTTCTGCAAGTTTGGTCACCCCCATGTAACTTATGGGGCAGTAACAGCACACTTTTCAAAACGTGTTTTTCAGCCCGAAATAAACACGTTTTTTCAGACTGCTGAATCCCAGTGTATCTGTAAGGCTCAGAAGAGCCCACACACTCAGCTCTTAACCCCAGTGTGCAAAAGTGTCAAAACGTGTTTTTCAGCATAAATAAACATGTTTCTGCAAGTTTGGTCACCCCCATGTAACTTATGGGGCAGTAACAGCACACTTTTAAAAACGTGTTTTTCAGCCCGAAATAAACACGTTTTTTCAGACTTCAGAATCCCAATGTAACTGCAAGGCTCAGTAGAGCCCACACACTCAGCTCTTAACCCCAGTGTGCTGAAAGTGTCAAAACGTGTTTTTCAGCAGAAATAAACATGTTTCTGCAAGTTTGGTCAACCCCATGTAAGTTATGGGGCAGTAACAGCACCCTTTTCAAAACGTGTTTTTCAGCCCGAAATAAACGCGTTTTTTCAGACATCAGAATCCTAATGTAACTGCAAGTCTCAGAAGAGCCCACACACTCTGCTCTTAACCGCAGTGTGCTGAAAGTGTCAAAACCTGTTTTTCAGCAGAAATAAACATGTTTCTGCAAGTTTGGTCACCCCCATGTAAGTTATGGGGCAGTAACAGCACACTTTTCAAAACGTGTTTTTCAGCCCGAAATAAACACGTTTTTTCAGACTGCAGAATGCCAATGTAACTGCAAGGCTCAGAAGAGCCCACACACTCAGCTCTTAACCCCAGTGTGCTGAAAGTGTCAAAACGTGTTTTTCAGCAGAAATAAACATGTTTCTGCAAGTTTGGTCACCCCCATGTAACTTATGGGGCAGTAACAGCACACATTTCAAAACGTGTTTTTCAGCCCAAAATAAACGCGTTTTTTCAGACATCAGAATCCTAATGTAACTGCAAGGCTCAGAAGAGCCCACACACTCTGCTCCTAACCCCAGTGTGCTGAAAGTGTCAAAACGTGTTTTTCAGCAGAATTAAACATGTTTCTGCAAGTTTGGTCACCCCCATGTAAGGTATGGGGCAGTAACAGCACACTTTTCAAAACGTGTTTTTCAGCCCGAAATAAACACGTTTTTTCAGACTGCAGAATGCCAATGTAACTGCAAGGCTCAGAAGAGCCCACACACTCAGCTCTTAACCCCAGTGTGCTGAAAGTGTCAAAACGTGTTTTTCAGCAGAAATAAACATATTTCTGCAAGTTTGGTCAACCCCATGTAACTTATGGGGCAGTAACAGCACCCTTTTCAAAACGTGTTTTTCAGCCCGAAATAAACGCGTTTTTTCAGACATCAGAATCCTAATGTAACTGCAAGGCTCAGAAGAGCCCACACACTCTGCTCTTAACCCCAGTGTGCTGAAAGTGTCAAAACGTGTTTTTCAGCAGAAATAAACATGTTTCTGCAAGTTTGGTCACCCCCATGTAAGTTATGGGGCAGTAACAGCACACTTTTCAAAACGTGTTTTTCAGCCCAAAATAAACGCGTTTTTTCAGACATCAGAATCCTAATGTAACTGCAAGGTTCAGAAGAGCCCACACACTCTGCTCTTAACCCCAGTGTGCTGAAAGTGTCAAAACGTGTTTTTCAGCAGAAATAAACATGTTTCAGCAAGTTTGGTCACCCCCATGTAAGTTATGGGGCAGTAACAGCACACTTTTCAAAACGTGTTTTTCAGCCCGAATTAAATGCGTTTTTTCAGACTTCAGAATCCCAATGTAACTGCAAGGCTCAGTAGAGCCCACACACTCAGCTCTTAACCCCAGTGTGCAGAAAGTGTCAAAACGTGTTTTTCAGCAGAAATAAACATGTTTCTGCAAGTTTGGTCACCCCCATGTAACATATGGGGCAATAACAGCACACTTTTCAAAACGTGTTTTTCAGCCCGAAATAAACGCGTTTTTTCAGACTGCTGAATCCC
Source organism: Lepisosteus platostomus (assembly GCF_059453375.1). Classification (NCBI taxonomy): domain Eukaryota; kingdom Metazoa; phylum Chordata; class Actinopteri; order Semionotiformes; family Lepisosteidae; genus Lepisosteus; species Lepisosteus platostomus. The sequence continues at coordinate 23,656,730 of NC_142617.1, forward strand.
AATGTAACTGCAAGGCTCAGAGGAGCCCACACACTCTGCTGTTAACCCCAGTGTGCACAAAGTGTCAAAACGTGTTTTTCAGCAGAAATAAACATGTTTCTGCAAGTTTGGTCACCCCCATGTAACTTATGGGGCAGTAACAGCACACTTTTCAAAACGTGTTTTTCAGCCCGAAATAAACACGTTTTTTCAGACTGCTGAATCCCAGTGTATCTGTAAGGCTCAGAAGAGCCCACACACTCAGCTCTTAACCCCAGTGTGCAAAAGTGTCAAAACGTGTTTTTCAGCATAAATAAACATGTTTCTGCAAGTTTGGTCACCCCCATGTAACTTATGGGGCAGTAACAGCACTCTTTTAAAAACGTGTTTTTCAGCCCGAAATAAACACGTTTTTTCAGACTTCAGAATCCCAATGTAACTGCAAGGCTCAGTAGAGCCCACACACTCAGCTCTTAACCCCAGTGTGCTGAAAGTGTCAAAACGTGTTTTTCAGCAGAAATAAACATGTTTCTGCAAGTTTGGTCAACCCCATGTAAGTTATGGGGCAGTAACAGCACCCTTTTCAAAACGTGTTTTTCAGCCCGAAATAAACGCGTTTTTTCAGACATCAGAATCCTAATGTAACTGCAAGTCTCAGAAGAGCCCACACACTCTGCTCTTAACCGCAGTGTGCTGAAAGTGTCAAAACCTGTTTTTCAGCAGAAATAAACATGTTTCTGCAAGTTTGGTCACCCCCATGTAAGTTATGGGGCAGTAACAGCACACTTTTCAAAACGTGTTTTTTAGCCCGAAATAAACACGTTTTTTCAGACTGCAGAATGCCAATGTAACTGCAAGGCTCAGAAGAGCCCACACACTCAGCTCTTAACCCCAGTGTGCTGAAAGTGTCAAAACGTGTTTTTCAGCAGAAATAAACATGTTTCTGCAAGTTTGGTCACCCCCATGTAACTTATGGGGCAGTAACAGCACACATTTCAAAACGTGTTTTTCAGCCCAAAATAAACGCGTTTTTTCAGACATCAGAATCCTAATGTAACTGCAAGGCTCAGAAGAGCCCACACACTCTGCTCCTAACCCCAGTGTGCTGAAAGTGTCAAAACGTGTTTTTCAGCAGAATTAAACATGTTTCTGCAAGTTTGGTCACCCCCATGTAAGGTATGGGGCAGTAACAGCACACTTTTCAAAACGTGTTTTTCAGCCCGAAATAAACACGTTTTTTCAGACTGCAGAATGCCAATGTAACTGCAAGGCTCAGAAGAGCCCACACACTCTGCTCTTAACCCCAGTGTGCTGAAAGTGTCAAAACGTGTTTTTCAGCAGAAATAAACATGTTTCTGCAAGTTTGGTCACCCCCATGTAAGTTATGGGGCAGTAACAGCACACTTTTCAAAACGTGTTTTTCAGCCCGAAATAAATGCGTTTTTTCAGACTTCAGAATCCAAATGTAACTGCAAAGCTCAGTAGAGCCCACACACTCAGCTCTTAACCCCAGTGTGCAGAAAGTGTCAAAACGTGTTTTTCAGCAGAAATAAACATGTTTCTGCAAGTTTGGTCACCCCCATGTAAGTTATGGGGCAGTAACAGCACACTTTTCAAAACGTGTTTTTCAGCCCGAAATAAACACGTTTTTTCAGACTTCAGAATGCCAATGTAACTGCAAGGCTCAGAAGAGCCCACACACTCAGCTCTTAACCCCAGTGTGCTGAAAGTGTCAAAACGTGTTTTTCAGCATAAATAAACATGTTTCTGCAAGTTTGGTCACCCCCATGTAACTTATGGGGCAGTAACAACACACTTTTCAAAACGTGTTTTTCAGCCCTAAATAAACGCGTTTTTTCAGATTGCTGAATCCCAGTGTAACTGCAAGGCTCAGAAGAGCCCACACACTCAGCTCTTAAACCAAATGTGCAGAAAGTGTCAAAACGTGTTTTTCAGCAGAAATAAACATGTTTCTGCAAGTTTGGTCACCCCCATGTAAGTTATGGGGCAGTAACAGCACACTTTTCCAAATGTGTTTTTCAGCCCAAAATAAACGCGTTTTTTCAGACTGCAGAATCCCATTGTAACTGCAAGGCTCAGAAGAGCCCACACACTCAGCTCTTAACCCCAGTGTGCAGAAAGTGTCAAAACGTGTTTTTCAGCATAAATAAACATGTTTCTTCAAGTTTGGTCACCCCCATGTAACTTATGGGGCAGTAACAGCACACTTTTCAAAACGTGTTTTTCAGCCCGAAATAAACGCGTTTTTTCAGACTGCTGAATCCCAATGTAACTGCAAGGCTCAGAAGAGCCCACACACTCTGCTGTTAACCCCAGTGTGCAGAAAGTGTCAAAACGTGTTTTTCAGCAGAAATAAACATGTTTCTGCAAGTTTGGTCACCCCCATGTAACTTATGGGGCAATAACAACACACTTTTCAAAACGTGTTTTTCAGCCCGAAATAAACGCGTTTTTCCAGACTGCTGAATCCCAGTGTATCTGTAAGGCTCAGAAGAGCCCACACACTCAGCTCTTAACCCCAGTGTGCACAAAGTGTCAAAACGTGTTTTTCAGCAGAAATAAACATGTTTCTGCAAGTTTGGTCACCCCCATGTAACTTATGGGGCAGTAACAGCACACTTTTCAAAACGTGTTTTTCAGCCCGAAATAAACGCGTTTTTTCAGATTGCTGAATCCCAGTGTAACTGCAAGGCTCAGAAGAGCCCACACACTCAGCTCTTAAACCAAATGTGCAGAAAGTGTCAAAACGTGTTTTTCAGCAGAAATAAACATGTTTCTGCAAGTTTGGTCACCCCCATGTAAGTTATGGGGCAGTAACAGCACACTTTTCAAAACGTGTTTTTCAGCCCGAAATAAACGCGTTTTTTCAGCCTGCTGAATCCCAGTGTAACTGCAAGGCTCAGAAGAGCCCACACACTCTGCTGTTAACCCCAGTGTGCACAAAGTGTCAAAACGTGTTTTTCAGCAGAAATAAACATGTTTCTGCAAGTTTGGTCACCCCCATGTAACTTATGGGGCAGTAACAACACACTTTTCAAAACGTGTTTTTCAGCCCGAAATAAACGCGTTTTTTCAGATTGCTGAATCCCAGTGTAACTGCAAGGCTCAGAAGAGCCCACACACTCAGCTCTTAAACCAAATGTGCAGAAAGTGTCAAAACGTGTTTTTCAGCAGAAATAAACATGTTTCTGCAAGTTTGGTCACCCCCATGTAAGTTATGGGGCAGTAACAGCACACTTTTCAAAATGTGTTTTTCAGCCCAAAATAAACGCGTTTTTTCAGACTGCAGAATCCCATTGTAACTGCAAGGCTCAGAAGAGCCCACACACTCAGCTCTTAACCCCAGTGTGCAGAAAGTGTCAAAACGTGTTTTTCAGCATAAATAAACATGTTTCTGCAAGTTTGGTCACCCCCATGTAACTTATGGGGCAGTAACAGCACACTTTTCAAAACGTGTTTTTCAGCCCGAAATAAACGCGTTTTTTCAGACTGCTGAATCCCAATGTAACTGCAAGGCTCAGAAGAGCCCACACACTCTGCTGTTAACCCCAGTGTGCAGAAAGTGTCAAAACGTGTTTTTCAGCAGAAATAAACATGTTTCTGCAAGTTTGGTCACCCCCATGTAACTTATGGGGCAATAACAACACACTTTTCAAAACGTGTTTTTCAGCCCGAAATAAACGCGTTTTTCCAGACTGCGGAATCCCAGTGTATCTGTAAGGCTCAGAAGAGCCCACACACTCAGCTCTTAACCCCAGTGTGCACAAAGTGTCAAAACGTGTTTTTCAGCAGAAATAAACATGTTTCTGCAAGTTTGGTCACCCCCATGTAACTTATGGGGCAGTAACAGCACACTTTTCAAAACGTGTTTTTCAGCCCGAAATAAACGCGTTTTTTCAGATTGCTGAATCCCAGTGTAACTGCAAGGCTCAGAAGAGCCCACACACTCAGCTCTTAAACCAAATGTGCAGAAAGTGTCAAAACGTGTTTTTCAGCAGAAATAAACATGTTTCTGCAAGTTTGGTCACCCCCATGTAAGTTATGGGGCAGTAACAGCACACTTTTCAAAATGTGTTTTTCAGCCCAAAATAAACGCGTTTTTTCAGACTGCTGAATCCCCATGTAACTGCAAGGCTCAGAAGAGCCCACACACTCAGCTCTTAACCCCAGTGTGCAGAAACTATCAAAACGTGTTTTTCAGCAGAAATAAACATGTTTCTGCAAGTTTGGTCACCCCCATGTAAGTTATGGGGCAGTAACAGCACACTTTTCAAAACGTGTTTTTCAGCCCGAAATAAACGCGTTTTTTCAGACTGCTGAATCCCAGTGTAACTGCAAGGCTCAGAGGAGCCCACACACTCAGCTCTTAACCCCAGTGTGCAAAAGTGTCAAAACGTGTTTTTCAGCAGAAATAAACATGTTTCTGCAAGTTTGGTGACCCCCATTTAACTTATGGGGCAGTAAGAGCACACTTTTCAAAACGTGTTTTTCAGCCCGAAATAAACAAGTTTTTTCAGTCTGCTGAATCCCAGTGTAACTGCAAGGCTCAGAAGAGCCCACACACTCAGCTCTTAACCCAAGTGTGCAGAAAGTGTCAAAACGTGTTTTTCAGCAGAAATAAACATGTTTCTGCAAGTTTGGTCACCCCCATGTTACATATGGGGCAATAACAGCACACTTTTCAAAACGTGTTTTTCAGCACGAAATAAACGCGTTTTTTCAGACTGCTGAATCCCAATGTAACTGCAAGGCTCAGAGGAGCCCACACACTCTGCTGTTAACCCCAGTGTGCACAAAGTGTCAAAACGTGTTTTTCAGCAGAAATAAACATGTTTCTGCAAGTTTGGTCACCCCCATGTAACTTATGGGGCAGTAACAGCACACTTTTCAAAACGTGTTTTTCAGCCCGAAATAAACACGTTTTTTCAGACTGCTGAATCCCAGTGTATCTGTAAGGCTCAGAAGAGCCCACACACTCTGCTCTTAACCGCAGTGTGCTGAAAGTGTCAAAACCTGTTTTTCAGCAGAAATAAACATGTTTCTGCAAGTTTGGTCACCCCCATGTAAGTTATGGGGCAGTAACAGCACACTTTTCAAAACGTGTTTTTCAGCCCGAAATACAGATGCAGCCATTCAAAATGGGTGAGGTATTTCGCGGCATACCCCGGTGGGCGTGTCACAGTATCACGCGGTATCACGCATTTCACGTGTGTCACGTGACTAACTATCCGGCGTCGCCTTGTAAAACCGCCAGGGGGAGCTTAACCTCTCATGTACAGCATTTGAGCCTTTAATTTTGAACTGTGTATTACAGCATGTTAATCATCAGTCATTAAAATGTTGGTATATATTATGAAAGCAAGATTGCTCAGTTGGACAGAAGTACACAACCTACCTTTATCAGAAATATTTATGCATCAAAGACTTTACTGAAGATATTACTAATAGTATTAATAATGGATGACTTTGGACAAGCTGTATACTCAAAGTATAATTTCTTTAGCACATTTGTACAAGCACTTGGAATCTGTCCAAGCCATACTTTGTCAGGCATTTTGTTTTACTTCAACGGGGCATAAAAACTTCCTTGCTTTTAACAGGGCGTTTCATAATTTCTAGCTACGAAAATGATTTAAAATGCGACACCTATCATTCAACTAGAGCTTAAAATATCACAAGGAAAAATACACACCGGTATTCCATTTCTCCCTAAACATTGTAAGCTTCGAAGTCTTTAACTAACGTGATACCGGAGTCAACAAGCATACTTTTAGAATTTGATTAAAAGGGAATATAATATGGAATCGCGTATCTAAAGAATTTAATAACGGTATGATTATATCCGTGTACTGCGGCAGGACTGTGTAAGGCTGTTTCGCCTACCTGAGCATGCGAGCTGTCTTGTAGCCTACTGGTCTAGGTGCGTGACTTCCAACTGGTAGGTTGTGTGTTCGAATCCAGCTGGTGCTGGACTTATTTTAACAAACATTTCTTCGAAAAAATAGGTAAGCGATATTATGGACAATCAATTGACTTTTATATTTCAAAATATCGCAACATGATCGATATTTGCGATATTTTGAATATATCTTCCCTTCTGACAGTGGTTCCTGCTTCTATTGTGTGTGTGTGTGCAACAGTAAATTGTTATAGAGAAATGGAGGCGGGACAGTATGCGTTACAATATAAACATTTATATTGATTTAAATCGTGTTCTGATTTAAATCGCAAACGCGTGTTTAATTATGTGTTTTTTAATCATGATCAGGCTAATGCATTTCTACATTTTCTGTATGAACCAGCTTAGAGGTTCATACAGAAAGACAGCTTGTGTTTAAATTGAGTGTAAGGTAATTTATGCTTCTAAAGTCATGGTCAGTATTGTTGTACTGTGCTGTACTGTGTCACATTATTTTATAGCGTTTTTATTGCGTTATTAAATCCGGTGGCGCTGTGTTAGTTTCCTGACTCACATTATTTAAACTGCGACACTGATCATTCATCTCTAAATAAACTTTATTTTATATAGCATTTTAAGCGAATAGGTAATTAGATTGCTCATAAACCTACTTTTTCTTCATAAACACAGCGTGATTGCTCTCTGAAAATGCTTTTCCTTTATTTTTAAAGTAGGCTCAGATTTCAACTATAGATCGTATTATTATAAACTTTCTTGGAAAAATGTATTTTATGTAAACCATGTTTGCTATTAATTCATTTAGGGCTAAAATACGTTCATTGTCTTCTAATCGAGTCGAGTTGACATTGGAAGCCTGCCACACCCGGACCGTTAACGCATTAGCACGTCAAAGCCCATTGAGCCAGTATTGGCTTTAGTATCCCCCCCTTCTCCCCTCAATTCAATTCAATTCAAGGTGTTTTATTTACATGACAGATGGGTACAAGCAGTGTTGGGTACTGTATGTATATTGTAACGCTTACGGCAGACAGGCACTGTGTAGGAGCCGACGCACCAGAGCAGCGCCTGCAATTTTTATATTTATAACTTAGTTTTTAAAATTAGTCAAGCAATACGAAGCATCTCCTTTTACTTAGTGCCTGAGCATACTGCAACGCGTGTGAAGCCCATAAACGATATTAATTTTGGAACTTAAACATACAGTATATGGCTGGTCTCGGTACTTTAAAGAAAACATACACACCAGTATTCCAAGCATCGAAGTCTTTAACTAACGCGATACCGGAGTCAACAAGCATACTTTTAGAATTTGATTAAAAGGGAATATAATATGGAATCGCGTATCTACAGAATTTAAAGACCAGACAATCGCAAACTCGTTTTCAATAAAATTATTTTATTCATTCAGCAGTTTGTGAGAGGGACATCCAGCAGGGAGAGACACACACACCGGTTTTCATTGACAACATTGTTTTTTTTTCAATTCCTCTTGTCTAACAGGAATGTTTTGTTTGTGGACAGACTGTTAGACAAGAGGAAAAGACTGCCTCCTCCTACGAAGCATTTCGTTGATCCGATCACGAATTCTTTTCCAGTCGTACGCAGCAAGGGTTGAGAATCTCCGATTCACCATCGTACTAATGGTTTCCCGGAGATTGGGTTAAAAAAAACAAAAAACATACTAACAACTGTGCCATCCTACTCCTTAGTTAATACATTTTATTATTCATAAACAGTTAACATTGTTAGCAAAATATTTTGAATTATATTTAACCCTATTTTTTCTTTAGTTTTGTATTTAACTTATTATATGATAGTCAGACTTAATGTATATTTGAACAATGAAAATATATTTCTACAAGATTTTACATTAAGCACTTAAAATTAATATGGTTAATAATAGTAAACTGTAACATGCTGTAACAAGATCGGTTACAAGAAGAAAATGCTTTCAGAGAAAATGTTTCAACCAAACTTATTCCCACACACCCCGCCCCCACTACCATTAGAATATACACAAACATTTTAGCGTTTCATTCTGAGCAGAAGACCCTCACACCTGAAGAGTGCTGGCTGTGATGAATTAAACCGGTTTTACAGGTTTCAATCACAGACCATGTGACATGGGACTCAGTAAACTACAGTAACACCGTATTTGATAACGCTTTAAAAACGCTATAAAATAATGTGACTTGGCACAGAACAAGTTTACAACACAGTACAAAGATAAATGCTGACCATGACTTTAGAAGCATAAATTGCCTTACACTCAATTTAAACACAAGCTGTCTTTAGCCCTCTAAGCTGGTTCATACAGAAATGTAGAGATCTAGGCTCAGAACACACAGCTTCATTAGCGAATACATATGTAGGACAACTAGAGAAGACGTTTTACAGAGGGTGGATTTTTAGAAACATCCCATTAGACATCCCATCATATTCACAACGTGAAATCTAGAAAATAATATTACGTAACCAAAATCCGCAATATGGAAACAGAACCTGTGTAATTGTTGATAGATGATGTACTCGTAACATTTTTTCAAGACGAACTACAACATTTAAAAAATGACTTGTATGTACTTGATATCTCTAATCAATCCACGGGTCCCAGCACAAAACGAAAGTAAAACGCATACCGTTTCTCGCTTCTTATTGCTCAAAAGTAATTTGACCGTATGAAATGCATAATATAAACCTAGAAACATATACGTGAGCAGTACTTAAGCACTGTAGTATCGGTGTTAAGACATACCTCTCAAATACTGTAAATCAAGTTAAAAATATCTCAAGACCGATTCTGGTCGTAATGAAACCATGCAAGGGAGTTTTTATGTCCGTTGCAGTTCTTTTGCAACATGAATATAATTATATCGTTATTAATTTCTTGAGATACGCGATTCCATATTATATTCCCTTTTAATCAAATTCTAAAAGTATGCTTGTTGACTCCGGTATCACGTTAGTTAAAGACTTCGAAGCTTACAATGTTTAGGGAGAAATGGAATACCGGTGTGTATTTTTTTCTTTAAAGTACCGAGACCAGCCATATACTGTATGTTTATGTTAAGATTTCCCTTCAGTGGTAAAATTAGATATGAATATTCAATACTTAAACGGGCACAGTTAAGACATTAAATATACATGTACATATTGTATACAGTACAGTTTGCATACGGTAATATGTTTATGTTACGCGATTAAAAAATAAATAAATAAAACTGGAAGGTCCAGCACCACCATTATGTTTATATGGTTGTTTTTGTTGGTTGGTTGTTATTATGGTTATTAATAATTCGATCTATAGTTGTAATCTGAGCCTAAATAAAAAGAAAAAGCAAGTGATTAGGTTTATGAGCAATCTAATTACTTATTCGTTTAAAACGCTATATAAAATAAAGTTTATTATTAATTTGCTGGACAGAGCGGTGAACATTATTATGCATAAGACAAAGATAACGATCCTGATCAGTTTAGAAATCTGTGTACGCTGTAAGGTTTTTACTTCTTAAACTTTTAAAATACACGTTTAGAATTGAAAGAAATTCTCTTCCTGGTATAGCAAACCAGCACGTCTTTTTTCTCCAATCAGAGGGGTGTCAGATGGTGTCAGCCAATCACCATTCTGCGTTGGGTAGCAACGGGTGACTGTTCTCAGGCGGAAGATGTAAACAGCTTAATGTTCGTGTTAAATATTTTTTTTTAATTAAAATTCATTCTATACAGCAATCGCATATTTGGGTACCGTTTCATAAAACTTTCATGCTTAAAATGTTTAGGGAGAAATGGAAGACTGGTGTGTATTTTTTCTTTAAACTACCAAGACCAGCCATACACAGTACAGTTTACATACATACAGTAATGTTTTAAATTAATATCGTTTATGACCTTCAGATGCGTTATGCTCCTCTTCTTTTTATGCTCAGCTACTAAAATTTCCCTTTAGTGGTAAAATCCATATAAATATTCAAAACTAAGCGGATTAAAATGTGCACAGTAAAGACATTAAATGATTCAATCTTTGCACTACCAACCAATGCACCACGAGTGCCCCTGTCGGTCATTTTGGCCAGCCAATCACTTGCCCTGCGGTATGCTCCGGTGCCCCGCGGTGGCTTGTGGGTAGGTTACCGTACCGCGGGTTTTTACCGCGCATTTTGAATGGCTGCATCTGTAAACACGTTTTTTCAGACTGCAGAATGCCAATGTAACTGCAAGGCTCAGAAGAGCCCACACACTCAGCTCTTAACCCCAGTGTGCTGAAAGTGTCAAAACGTGTTTTTCAGCAGAAATAAACATGTTTCTGCAAGTTTGGTCACCCCCATGTAACTTATGGGGCAGTAACAGCACACATTTCAATACGTGTTTTTCAGCCCGAAATAAACGCGTTTTTTCAGACATCAGAATCCTAATGTAACTGCAAGGCTCAGAAGAGCCCACACACTCTGCTCCTAACCCCAGTGTGCTGAAAGTGTCAAAACGTGTTTTTCAGCAGAATTAAACATGTTTCTGCAAGTTTGGTCACCCCCATGTAAGGTATGGGGCAGTAACAGCACACTTTTCAAAACGTGTTTTTCAGCCCGAAATAAACACGTTTTTTCAGACTGCAGAATGCCAATGTAACTGCAAGGCTCAGAAGAGCCCACACACTCAGCTCTTAACCCCAGTGTGCTGAAAGTGTCAAAACGTATTTTTCAGCAGAAATAAACATATTTCTGCAAGTTTGGTCAACCCCATGTAACTTATGGGGCAGTAACAGCACCCTTTTCAAAACGTGTTTTTCAGCCCGAAATAAACGCGTTTTTTCAGACATCAGAATCCTAATGTAACTGCAAGGCTCAGAAGAGCCCACACACTCTGCTCTTAACCCCAGTGTGCTGAAAGTGTCAAAACGTGTTTTTCAGCAGAAATAAACATGTTTCTGCAAGTTTGGTCACCCCCATGTAAGTTATGGGGCAGTAACAGCACACTTTTCAAAACGTGTTTTTCAGCCCAAAATAAACGCGTTTTTTCAGACATCAGAATCCTAATGTAACTGCAAGGTTCAGAAGAGCCCACACACTCTGCTCTTAACCCCAGTGTGCTGAAAGTGTCAAAACGTGTTTTTCAGCAGAAATAAACATGTTTCAGCAAGTTTGGTCACCCCCATGTAAGTTATGGGGCAGTAACAGCACACTTTTCAAAACGTGTTTTTCAGCCCGAAATAAATGCGTTTTTTCAGACTTCAGAATCCCAATGTAACTGCAAGGCTCAGTAGAGCCCACACACTAAGCTCTTAACCCCAGTGTGCAGAAAGTGTCAAAACGTGTTTTTCAGCAGAAATAAACATGTTTCTGCAAGTTTGGTCACCCCCATGTAAGTTATGGGGCAGTAACAGCACACTTTTCAAAACGTGTTTTTCAGCCCGAAATAAACATGTTTTTTCAGACTTCAGAATGCCAATGTAACTGCAAGGCTCAGAAGAGCCCACACACTCAGCTCTTAACCCCAGTGTGCTGAAAGTGTCAAAACGTGTTTTTCAGCATAAATAAACATGTTTCTGCAAGTTTGGTCACCCCCATGTAACTTATGGGGCAGTAACAGCACACTTTTCAAAACGTGTTTTTCAGCCCGAAATAAACACGTTTTTTCAGTCTGCTGAATCCCAATGTAACTGCAAGGCTCAGAAGAGCCCACACACTCTGCTGTTAACCCCAGTGTGCAGAAAGTGTCAAAACGTGTTTTTCAGCAGAAATAAACATGTTTCTGCAAGTTTGGTCACCCCCATGTAACTTATGGGGCAATAACAACACACTTTTCAAAACGTGTTTTTCAGCCCGAAATAAACGCGTTTTTTCAGACTGCTGAATCCCAGTGTATCTGTAAGGCTCAGAAGAGCCCACACACTCAGCTCTTATTCCCAGTGTGCACAAAGTGTCAAAACGTGTTTTTCAGCAGAAATAAACATGTTTCTGCAAGTTTGGTCACCCCCATGTAACTTATAAGGCAGTAACAGCACACTTTTCAAAACGTGTTTTTCAGCCCGAAATAAACGAGTTTTTTCAGACTGCTGAATCCCAGTGTAACTGCAAGGCTCAGAAGAGCCCACACACTCAGCTCTTAACCCAAGTGTGCAGAAAGTGTCAAAACGTGTTTTTCAGCAGAAATAAACATGTTTCTGCAAGTTTGGTCACCCCCATGTAACATATGGGGCAGTAACAGCACACTTTTCAAAACGTGTTTTTCAGCCCGAAATAAACGCGTTTTTTCAGACTGCTGAATCCCAATGTAACTGCAAGGCTCAGAAGAGCCCACACACTCTGCTGTTAACCCCAGTGTGCACAAAGTGTCAAAACGTGTTTTTCAGCAGAAATAAACATGTTTCTACAAGTTTGGTCACCCCCATGTAACTTATGGGGCAGTAACAACACACTTTTCAAAACGTGTTTTTCAGCCCGAAATAAACGCGTTTTTTCAGATTGCTGAATCCCAGTGTAACTGCAAGGCTCAGAAGAGCCCACACACTCAGCTCTTAACCCCAGTGTGCACAAAGTGTCAAAACGTGTTTTTCAGCAGAAATAAACATGTTTCTGCAAGTTTGGTCACCCCCATGTAAGTTATGGGGCAGTAACAGCACACTTTTCAAAATGTGTTTTTCAGCCCAAAATAAACGCGTTTTTTCAGACTGCAGAATCCCATTGTAACTGCAAGGCTCAGAAGAGCCCACACACTCAGCTCTTAACCCCAGTGTGCAGAAAGTGTCAAAACGTGTTTTTCAGCATAAATAAACATGTTTCTGCAAGTTTGGTCACCCCCATGTAACTTATGGGGCAGTAACAGCACACTTTTCAAAACGTGTTTTTCAGCCCGAAATAAACGCGTTTTTTCAGACTGCTGAATCCCAATGTAACTGCAAGGCTCAGAAGAGCCCACACACTCAGCTCTTAACCCCAGTGTGCAGAAAGTGTCAAAACGTGTTTTTCAGCAGAAATAAACATGTTTCTGCAAGTTTGGTCACCCCCATTTAAGTTATGGGGCAGTAACAGCACACTTTTCAAAACGTGTTTTTCAGCCCGAAATAAACACGTTTTTTCAGACTGCTGAATCCCAGTGTATCTGTAAGGCTCAGAAGAGCCCACACACTCAGCTCTTAACCCCAGTGTGCAAAAGTGTCAAAACGTGTTTTTCAGCATAAATAAACATGTTTCTGCAAGTTTGGTCACCCCCATGTAACTTATGGGGCAGTAACAGCACACTTTTAAAAACGTGTTTTTCAGCCCGAAATAAACACGTTTTTTCAGACTTCAGAATCCCAATGTAACTGCAAGGCTCAGTAGAGCCCACACACTCAGCTCTTAACCCCAGTGTGCTGAAAGTGTCAAAACGTGTTTTTCAGCAGAAATAAACATGTTTCTGCAAGTTTGGTCAACCCCATGTAAGTTATGGGGCAGTAACAGCACCCTTTTCAAAACGTGTTTTTCAGCCCGAAATAAACGCGTTTTTTCAGACATCAGAATCCTAATGTAACTGCAAGTCTCAGAAGAGCCCACACACTCTGCTCTTAACCGCAGTGTGCTGAAAGTGTCAAAACCTGTTTTTCAGCAGAAATAAACATGTTTCTGCAAGTTTGGTCACCCCCATGTAAGTTATGGGGCAGTAACAGCACACTTTTCAAAACGTGTTTTTCAGCCCGAAATAAACACGTTTTTTCAGACTGCAGAATGCCAATGTAACTGCAAGGCTCAGAAGAGCCCACACACTCAGCTCTTAACCCCAGTGTGCTGAAAGTGTCAAAACGTGTTTTTCAGCAGAAATAAACATGTTTCTGCAAGTTTGGTCACCCCCATGTAACTTATGGGGCAGTAACAGCACACATTTCAAAACGTGTTTTTCAGCCCAAAATAAACGCGTTTTTTCAGACATCAGAATCCTAATGTAACTGCAAGGCTCAGAAGAGCCCACACACTCTGCTCCTAACCCCAGTGTGCTGAAAGTGTCAAAACGTGTTTTTCAGCAGAATTAAACATGTTTCTGCAAGTTTGGTCACCCCCATGTAAGGTATGGGGCAGTAACAGCACACTTTTCAAAACGTGTTTTTCAGCCCGAAATAAACACATTTTTTCAGACTGCAGAATGCCAATGTAACTGCAAGGTTCAGAAGAGCCCACACACTCAGCTCTTAACCCCAGTGTGCTGAAAGTGTCAAAACGTGTTTTTCAGCAGAAATAAACATATTTCTGCAAGTTTGGTCAACCCCATGTAACTTATGGGGCAGTAACAGCACCCTTTTCAAAACGTGTTTTTCAGCCCGAAATAAACACGTTTTTTCAGACATCAGAATCCTAATGTAACTGCAAGGCTCAGAAGAGCCCACACACTCTGCTCTTAACCCCAGTGTGCTGAAAGTGTCAAAACGTGTTTTTCAGCAGAAATAAACATGTTTCTGCAAGTTTGGTCACCCCCATGTAAGTTATGGGGCAGTAACAGCACACTTTTCAAAACGTGTTTTTCAGCCCAAAATAAACGCGTTTTTTCAGACATCAGAATCCTAATGTAACTGCAAGGTTCAGAAGAGCCCACACACTCTGCTCTTAACCCCAGTGTGCTGAAAGTGTCAAAACGTGTTTTTCAGCAGAAATAAACATGTTTCTGCAAGTTTGGTCACCCCCATGTAAGTTATGGGGCAGTAACAGCACACTTTTCAAAACGTGTTTTTCAGCCCGAAATAAACACGTTTTTTCAGACTTCAGAATGCCAATGTAACTGCAAGGCTCAGAAGAGCCCACACACTCAGCTCTTAACCCCAGTGTGCTGAAAGTGTCAAAACGTGTTTTTCAGCAGAAATAAACATGTTTCTGCAAGTTTGGTCACCCCCATGTAAGTTATGGGGCAGTAACAGCACACTTTTCAAAACGTGTTTTTCAGCCCGAAATAAACACGTTTTTTCAGACTTCAGAATGCCAATGTAACTGCAAGGCTCAGAAGAGCCCACACACTCAGCTCTTAACCCCAGTGTGCTGAAAGTGTCAAAACATGTTTTTCAGCAGAAATAAACATGTTTCTGCAAGTTTGGTCACCCCCATGTAAGTTATGGGGCAGTAACAGCACACTTTTCAAAACTTGTTTTTCAGCCCGAAATAAACGCGTTTTTTCAGACTTCAGAATCCCAATGTAACTGCAAGGCTCAGAAGAGCCCACATACTCTGCTCTTAACCCCAGTGTGCTGAAAGTTTCAAAACGTGTTTTTCAGCAGAAATAAACATGTTTCTGCAAGTTTGGTCACCTCCATGTAACTTATGGGGCAGTAACAGCACACATTTCAAAACGTGTTTTTCAGCCCGAAATAAACGCGTTTTTTCACACATCAGAATCCTAATGTAACTGCAAGGCTCAGAAGAGCCCACACACTCTGCTCCTAACCCCAGTGTGCTGAAAGTGTCAAAACGTGTTTTTCAGCAGAAATAAACATGTTTCTGCAAGTTTGGTCAACCCCATGTAACTTATGGGGCAGTAACAGCACACTTTTCAAAACGTGTTTTTCAGCCCGAAATAAACGCGTTTTTTCAGACATCAGAATCCTAATGTAACTGCAAGGCTCAGAAGAGCCCACACACTCTGCTCTTAACCCCAATGTGCTGAAAGTGTCAAAACGTGTTTTTCAGCAGAAATAAACATGTTTCAGCAAGTTTGGTCACCCCCATGTAAGTTATGGGGCAGTAACAGCACACTTTTCAAAACGTGTTTTTCAGCCCGAAATAAACGCGTTTTTTCAGACTTCAGAATCCCAATGTAACTGCAAGGCTCAGTAGAGCCCACACACTCAGCTCTTAACCCCAGTGTGCAGAAAGTGTCAAAACGTGTTTTTCAGCAGAAATAAACATGTTTCTGCAAGTTTGGTCACCCCCATGTAAGTTATGGGGCAGTAACAGCACACTTTTCAAAACGTGTTTTTCAGCCCGAAATAAACACGTTTTTTCAGACTGCAGAATGCCAATGTAATTGCAAGGCTCAGAAGAGCCCACACACTCAGCTCTTAAACCCAGTGTGCTGAAAGTGTCAAAACGTGTTTTTCAGCAGAAATGAACATGTTTCTGCAAGTTTGGTCACCCCCATGTAAGTTATGGGGCAGTAACAGCACACTTTTCAAAACGTGTTTTTCAGCCCGAAATAAACACGTTTTTTCAGACTTCAGAATCCCAATGTAACTGCAAGGCTCAGTAGAGCCCACACACTCAGCTCTTAACCCCAGTGTGCTGAAAGTGTAAAAACCTGTTTTTCAGCAGAAATAAACATGTTTCTGCAAGTTTGGTCACCCCCATGTAAGTTATGGGGCAGTAACAGCACACTTTTCAAAACGTGTTTTTCAGCCCGAAATAAACACGTTTTTTCAGACTGCAGAATGCCAATGTAACTGCAAGGCTCAGAAGAGCCCACACACTCAGCTCTTAACCCCAGTGTGCTGAAAGTGTCAAAACGTGTTTTTCAGCAGAAATAAACATGTTTCTGCAAGTTTGGTCACCCCCATGTAACTTATGGGGCAGTAACAGCACACATTTCAAAACGTGTTTTTCAGCCCAAAATAAACGCGTTTTTTCAGACATCAGAATCCTAATGTAACTGCAAGGCTCAGAAGAGCCCACACACTCTGCTCCTAACCCCAGTGTGCTGAAAGTGTCAAAACGTGTTTTTCAGCAGAATTAAACATGTTTCTGCAAGTTTGGTCACCCCCATGTAAGGTATGGGGCAGTAACAGCACACTTTTCAAAACGTGTTTTTCAGCCCGAAATAAACACGTTTTTTCAGACTGCAGAATGCCAATGTAACTGCAAGGCTCAGAAGAGCCCACACACTCAGCTCTTAACCCCAGTGTGCTGAAAGTGTCAAAACGTGTTTTTCAGCAGAAATAAACATGTTTCTGCAAGTTTGGTCAACCCCACGTAACTTATGGGGCAGTAACAGCACCCTTTTCAAAACGTGTTTTTCAGCCCGAAATAAACACGTTTTTTCAGACATCAGAATCCTAATGTAACTGCAAGGCTCAGAAGAGCCCACACACTCAGCTCTTAACCCCAGTGTGCAGAAAGTGTCAAAACGTGTTTTTCAGCAGAAATAAACATGTTTCTGCAAGTTTGGTGACCCCCATGTAAGTTATGGGGCAGTAACAGCACACTTTTCAAAACGTGTTTTTCAGCCCGAAATAAACGCGTTTTTTCAGACTGCTGAATCCCAGTGTAACTGCAAGGCTCAGAGGAGCCCACACACTCAGCTCTTAACCCCAGTGTGCAAAAGTGTCAAAACGTGTTTTTCAGCAGAAATAAACATGTTTCTGCAAGTTTGGTGACCCCCATGTAACTTATGGGGCAGTAACAGCACACTTTTCAAAACGTGTTTTTCAGCCCGAAATAAACGCGTTTTTTCAGACTGCTGAATCCCAGTGTAACTGCAAGGCTCAGAAGAGCCCACACACTCAGCTCTTAACCCCAGTGTGCAGAAAGTGTCAAAACGTGTTTTTCAGCAGAAATAAACATGTTTCTGCAAGTTTGGTCACCCCCATGTAACATATGGGGCAATAACAGCACACTTTTCAAAACGTGTTTTTCAGCCCGAAATAAACGCGTTTTTTCAGACTGCTGAATCCCAATGTAACTGCAAGGCTCAGAGGAGCCCACACACTCTGCTGTTAACCCCAGTGTGCACAAAGTGTCAAAACGTGTTTTTCAGCAGAAATAAACATGTTTCTGCAAGTTTGGTCACCCCCATGTAACTTATGGGGCAGTAACAGCACACTTTTCAAAACGTGTTTTTCAGCCCGAAATAAACACGTTTTTTCAGACTGCTGAATCCCAGTGTATCTGTAAGGCTCAGAAGAGCCCACACACTCAGCTCTTAACCCCAGTGTGCAAAAGTGTCAAAACGTGTTTTTCAGCATAAATAAACATGTTTCTGCAAGTTTGGTCACCCCCATGTAACTTATGGGGCAGTAACAGCACACTTTTCAAAACGTGTTTTTCAGCCCGAAATAAACGCGTTTTTTCAGACATCAGAATCCTAATGTAACTGCAAGTCTCAGAAGAGCCCACACACTCTGCTCTTAACCGCAGTGTGCTGAAAGTGTCAAAACCTGTTTTTCAGCAGAAATAAACATGTTTCTGCAAGTTTGGTCACCCCCATGTAAGTTATGGGGCAGTAACAGCACACTTTTCAAAACGTGTTTTTCAGCCCGAATTAAACACGTTTTTTCAGACTGCAGAATGCCAATGTAACTGCAAGGCTCAGAAGAGCCCACACACTCAGCTCTTAACCCCAGTGTGCTGAAAGTGTCAAAACGTGTTTTTCAGCAGAAATAAACATGTTTCTGCAAGTTTGGTCACCCCCATGTAACTTATGGGGCAGTAACAGCACCCTTTTCAAAACGTGTTTTTCAGCCCGAAATAAACGCGTTTTTTCAGACATCAGAATCCTAATGTAACTGCAAGGCTCAGAAGAGCCCACACACTCTGCTCCTAACCCCAGTGTGCTGAAAGTGTCAAAACGTGTTTTTCAGCAGAATTAAACATGTTTCTGCAAGTTTGGTCACCCCCATGTAAGGTATGGGGCAGTAACAGCACACTTTTCAAAACGTGTTTTTCAGCCCGAAATAAACACGTTTTTTCAGACTGCAGAATGCCAATGTAACTGCAAGGCTCAGAAGAGCCCACACACTCAGCTCTTAACCCCAGTGTGCTGAAAGTGTCAAAACGTGTTTTTCAGCAGAAATAAACATATTTCTGCAAGTTTGGTCAACCCCATGTAACTTATGGGGCAGTAACAGCACCCTTTTCAAAACGTGTTTTTCAGCCCGAAATAAACGCGTTTTTTCAGAAATCAGAATCCTAATGTAACTGCAAGGCTCAGAAGAGCCCACACACTCTGCTCTTAACCCCAGTGTGCTGAAAGTGTCAAAACGTGTTTTTCAGCAGAAATAAACATGTTTCTGCAAGTTTGGTCACCCCCATGTAAGTTATGGGGCAGTAACAGCACACTTTTCAAAACGTGTTTTTCAGCCCAAAATAAACGCGTTTTTTCAGACATCAGAATCCTAATGTAACTGCAAGGTTCAGAAGAGCCCACACACTCTGCTCTTAACCCCAGTGTGCTGAAAGTGTCAAAACGTGTTTTTCAGCAGAAATAAACATGTTTCAGCAAGTTTGGTCACCCCCATGTAAGTTATGGGGCAGTAACAGCACACTTTTCAAAACGTGTTTTTCAGCCCGAAATAAATGCGTTTTTTCAGACTTCAGAATCCCAATGTAACTGCAAGGCTCAGTAGAGCCCAAACACTCAGCTCTTAACCCCAGTGTGCAGAAAGTGTCAAAACGTGTTTTTCAGCAGAAATAAACATGTTTCTGCAAGTTTGGTCACCCCCATGTAAGTTATGGGGCAGTAACAGCACACTTTTCAAAACGTGTTTTTCAGCCCGAAATAAACACGTTTTTTCAGACTTCAGAATGCCAATGTAACTGCAAGGCTCAGAAGAGCCCACACACTCAGCTCTTAACCCCAGTGTGCTGAAAGTGTCAAAACGTGTTTTTCAGCATAAATAAACATGTTTCTGCAAGTTTGGTCACCCCCATGTAACTTATGGGGCAGTAACAGCACACTTTTCAAAACGTGTTTTTCAGCCCGAAATAAACACGTTTTTTCAGTCTGCTGAATCCCAATGTAACTGCAAGGCTCAGAAGAGCCCACACACTCAGCTCTTAACCCCAGTGTGCAGAAAGTGTCAAAACGTGTTTTTCAGCAGAAATAAACATGTTTCTGCAAGTTTGGTCACCCCCATGTAACATATGGGGCAGTAACAGCACACTTTTCAAAACGTGTTTTTCAGCCCGAAATAAACGCGTTTTTTCAGACTGCTGAATCCCAATGTAACTGCAAGGCTCAGAAGAGCCCACACACTCTGCTGTTAACCCCAGTGTGCAGAAAGTGTCAAAACGTGTTTTTCAGCAGAAATAAACATGTTTCTGCAAGTTTGGTCACCCCCATGTAACTTATGGGGCAATAACAACACACTTTTCAAAACGTGTTTTTCAGCCCGAAATAAACGCGTTTTTTCAGACTGCTGAATCCCAGTGTATCTGTAAGGCTCAGAAGAGCCCACACACTCAGCTCTTAACCCCAGTGTGCACAAAGTGTCAAAACGTGTTTTTCAGCAGAAATAAACATGTTTCTGCAAGTTTGGTCACCCCCATGTAACTTATAAGGCAGTAACAGCACACTTTTCAAAACGTGTTTTTCAGCTCGAAATAAACGAGTTTTTTCAGACTGCTGAATCCCAGTGTAACTGCAAGGCTCAGAAGAGCCCACACACTCAGCTCTTAACCCAAGTGTGCAGAAAGTGTCAAAACGTGTTTTTCAGCAGAAATAAACATGTTTCTGCAAGTTTGGTCACCCCCATGTAACATATGGGGCAGTAACAGCACACTTTTCAAAACGTGTTTTTCAGCCCGAAATAAACGCGTTTTTTCAGTCTGCTGAATCCCAATGTAACTGCAAGGCTCAGAAGAGCCCACGCACTCTGCTGTTAACCCCAGTGTGCACAAAGTGTCAAAACGTGTTTTTCAGCAGAAATAAACATGTTTCTGCAAGTTTGGTCACCCCCATGTAACTTATGGGGCAGTAACAACACACTTTTCAAAACGTGTTTTTCAGCCCGAAATAAACGCGTTTTTTCAGTTTGCTGAATCCCAGTGTAACTGCAAGGCTCAGAAGAGCCCACACACTCAGCTCTTAAACCAAATGTGCAGAAAGTGTCAAAACGTGTTTTTCAGCAGAAATAAACATGTTTCTGCAAGTTTGGTCACCCCCATGTAAGTTATGGGGCAGTAACAGCACACTTTTCAAAATGTGTTTTTCAGCCCAAAATAAACGCGTTTTTTCAGACTGCAGAATCCCATTGTAACTGCAAGGCTCAGAAGAGCACACACACTCAGCTCTTAACCCCAGTGTGCAGAAAGTGTCAAAACGTGTTTTTCAGCATAAATAAACATGTTTCTGCAAGTTTGGTCACCCCCATGTAACTTATGGGGCAGTAACAGCACACTTTTCAAAACGTGTTTTTCAGCCCGAAATAAACGCGTTTTTTCAGTCTGCTGAATCCCAATGTAACTGCAAGGCTCAGAAGAGCCCACACACTCTGCTGTTAACCCCAGTGTGCAGAAAGTGTCAAAACGTGTTTTTCAGCAGAAATAAACATGTTTCTGCAAGTTTGGTCACCCCCATGTAACTTATGGGGCAATAACAACACACTTTTCAAAACGTGTTTTTCAGCCCGAAATAAACGCGTTTTTCCAGACTGCTGAATCCCAGTGTATCTGTAAGGCTCAGAAGAGCCCACACACTCAGCTCTTAACCCCAGTGTGCACAAAGTGTCAAAACGTGTTTTTCAGCAGAAATAAACATGTTTCTGCAAGTTTGGTCACCCCCATGTAAGTTATGGGGCAGTAACAGCACACTTTTCAAAATGTGTTTTTCAGCCCAAAATAAATGCGTTTTTTCAGTCTGCTGAATCCCCATGTAACTGCAAGGCTCAGAAGAGCCCACACACTCAGCTCTTAACCCCAGTGTGCAGAAAGTGTCAAAACGTGTTTTTCAGCAGAAATAAACATGTTTCTGCAAGTTTGGTGACCCCCATGTAAGTTATGGGGCAGTAACAGCACACTTTTCAAAACGTGTTTTTCAGCCCGAAATAAACGCGTTTTTTCAGACTGCTGAATCCCAGTGTAACTGCAAGGCTCAGAGGAGCCCACACACTCAGCTCTTAACCCCAGTGTGCAAAAGTGTCAAAACGTGTTTTTCAGCAGAAATAAACATGTTTCTGCAAGTTTGGTGACCCCCATGTAACTTATGGGGCAGTAACAGCACACTTTTCAAAACGTGTTTTTCAGCCCGAAATAAACGCGTTTTTTCAGACTGCTGAATCCCAGTGTAACTGCAAGGCTCAGAAGAGCCCACACACTCAGCTCTTAACCCCAGTGTGCAGAAAGTGTCAAAACGTGTTTTTCAGCAGAAATAAACATGTTTCTGCAAGTTTGGTCACCCCCATGTAACATATGGGGCAATAACAGCACACTTTTCAAAACGTGTTTTTCAGCCCGAAATAAACGCGTTTTTTCAGACTGCTGAATCCCAATGTAACTGCAAGGCTCAGAGGAGCCCACACACTCTGCTGTTAACCCCAGTGTGCACAAAGTGTCAAAACGTGTTTTTCAGCAGAAATAAACATGTTTCTGCAAGTTTGGTCACCCCCATGTAACATATGGGGCAATAACAGCACACTTTTCAAAACGTGTTTTTCAGCCCGAAATAAACGCGTTTTTTCAGACTGCTGAATCCCAATGTAACTGCAAGGCTCAGAGGAGCCCACACACTCTGCTGTTAACCCCAGTGTGCACAAAGTGTCAAAACGTGTTTTTCAGCAGAAATAAACATGTTTCTGCAAGTTTGGTCACCCCCATGTAACTTATGGGGCAGTAACAGCACACTTTTCAAAACGTGTTTTTCAGCCCGAAATAAACACGTTTTTTCAGACTGCTGAATCCCAGTGTATCTGTAAGGCTCAGAAGAGCCCAAACACTCAGCTCTTAACCCCAGTGTGCAAAAGTGTCAAAACGTGTTTTTCAGCATAAATAAACATGTTTCTGCAAGTTTGGTCACCCCCATGTAACTTATGGGGCAGTAACAGCACACTTTTAAAAACGTGTTTTTCAGCCCGAAATAAACACGTTTTTTCAGTCTTCAGAATCCCAATGTAACTGCAAGGCTCAGTAGAGCCCACACACTCAGCTCTTAACCCCAGTGTGCTGAAAGTGTCAAAACGTGTTTTTCAGCAGAAATAAACATGTTTCTGCAAGTTTGGTCAACCCCATGTAAGTTATGGGGCAGTAACAGCACACTTTTCAAAACGTGTTTTTCAGCCCGAAATAAACACGTTTTTTCAGCCTGCTGAATCCCAATGTAACTGCAAGGCTCAGAAGAGCCCACACACTCAGCTCTTAACCCCAGTGTGCAGAAAGTGTCAAAACGTGTTTTTCAGCAGAAATAAACATGTTTCTGCAAGTTTGGTCACCCCCATGTAACATATGGGGCAGTAACAGCACACTTTTCAAAACGTGTTTTTCAGCCCGAAATAAACGCGTTTTTTCAGACTGCTGAATCCCAGTGTATCTGTAAGGCTCAGAAGAGCCCACACACTCTGCTGT
Source organism: Lepisosteus platostomus (assembly GCF_059453375.1). NCBI lineage: Eukaryota > Metazoa > Chordata > Actinopteri > Semionotiformes > Lepisosteidae > Lepisosteus > Lepisosteus platostomus. The sequence goes on from NC_142617.1 coordinate 23,679,869, forward strand.
TAACCCCAGTGTGCACAAAGTGTCAAAACGTGTTTTTCAGCAGAAATAAACATGTTTCTGCAAGTTTGGTCACCCCCATGTAACTTATGGGGCAGTAACAACACACTTTTCAAAACGTGTTTTTCAGCCCGAAATAAACGCGTTTTTTCAGATTGCTGAATCCCAGTGTAACTGCAAGGCTCAGAAGAGCCCACACACTCAGCTCTTAAACCAAATGTGCAGAAAGTGTCAAAACGTGTTTTTCAGCAGAAATAAACATGTTTCTGCAAGTTTGGTCACCCCCATGTAAGTTATGGGGCAGTAACAGCACACTTTTCAAAATGTGTTTTTCAGCCCAAAATAAACGCGTTTTTTCAGACTGCAGAATCCCATTGTAACTGCAAGGCTCAGAAGAGCCCACACACTCAGCTCTTAACCCCAGTGTGCAGAAAGTGTCAAAACGTGTTTTTCAGCAAAAATAAACATGTTTCTGCAAGTTTGGTCACCCCCATGTAACTTATGGGGCAGTAACAGCACACTTTTCAAAACGTGTTTTTCAGCCCGAAATAAACGCGTTTTTTCAGACTGCTGAATCCCAATGTAACTGCAAGGCTCAGAAGAGCCCACACACTCTGCTGTTAACCCCAGTGTGCAGAAAGTGTCAAAATGTGTTTTTCAGCAGAAATAAACATGTTTCTGCAAGTTTGGTCACCCCCATGTAACTTATGGGGCAATAACAACACACTTTTCAAAACGTGTTTTTCAGCCCGAAATAAACGCGTTTTTCCAGACTGCTGAATCCCAGTGTATCTGTAAGGCTCAGAAGAGCCCACACACTCAGCTCTTAACCCCAGTGTGCACAAAGTGTCAAAACGTGTTTTTCAGCAGAAATAAACATGTTTCTGCAAGTTTGGTCACCCCCATGTAACTTATGGGGCAGTAACAGCACACTTTTCAAAACGTTTTTTTCAGCCCGAAATAAACGCGTTTTTTCAGATTGCTGAATCCCAGTGTAACTGCAAGGCTCAGAAGAGCCCACACACTCAGCTCTTAAACCAAATGTGCAGAAAGTGTCAAAACGTGTTTTTCAGCAGAAATAAACATGTTTCTGCAAGTTTGGTCACCCCCATGTAAGTTATGGGGCAGTAACAGCACACTTTTCAAAACGTGTTTTTCAGCCCGAAATAAACACGTTTTTTCAGACTGCAGAATGCCAATGTAACTGCAAGGCTCAGAAGAGCCCACACACTCAGCTCTTAAACCCAGTGTGCTGAAAGTGTCAAAACGTGTTTTTCAGCAGAAATAAACATGTTTCTGCAAGTTTGGTCACCCCCATGTAAGTTATGGGGCAGTAACAGCACACTTTTCAAAACGTGTTTTTCAGCCCGAAATAAACACGTTTTTTCAGACTTCAGAATCCCAATGTAACTGCAAGGCTCAGTAGAGCCCACACACTCAGCTCTTAACCCCAGTGTGCTGAAAGTGTCAAAACCTGTTTTTCAGCAGAAATAAACATGTTTCTGCAAGTTTGGTCACCCCCATGTAACATATGGGGCAATAACAGCACACTTTTCAAAACGTGTTTTTCAGCCCGAAATAAACGCGTTTTTTCAGTCTGCTGAATCCCAATGTAACTGCAAGGCTCAGAGGAGCCCACACACTCTGCTGTTAACCCCAGTGTGCACAAAGTGTCAAAACGTGTTTTTCAGCAGAAATAAACATGTTTCTGCAAGTTTGGTCACCCCCATGTAACTTATGGGGCAGTAACAGCACACTTTTCAAAACGTGTTTTTCAGCCCGAAATAAACACGTTTTTTCAGACTGCTGAATCCCAGTGTATCTGTAAGGCTCAGAAGAGCCCACACACTCAGCTCTTAACCCCAGTGTGCAAAAGTGTCAAAACGTGTTTTTCAGCATAAATAAACATGTTTCTGCAAGTTTGGTCACCCCCATGTAACTTATGGGGCAGTAACAGCACACTTTTAAAAACGTGTTTTTCAGCCCGAAATAAACACGTTTTTTCAGTCTTCAGAATCCCAATGTAACTGCAAGGCTCAGTAGAGCCCACACACTCAGCTCTTAACCCCAGTGTGCTGAAAGTGTCAAAACGTGTTTTTCAGCAGAAATAAACATGTTTCTGCAAGTTTGGTCAACCCCATGTAAGTTATGGGGCAGTAACAGCACACTTTTCAAAACGTGTTTTTCAGCCCGAAATAAACACGTTTTTTCAGGCTGCTGAATCCCAATGTAACTGCAAGGCTCAGAAGAGCCCACACACTCAGCTCTTAACCCCAGTGTGCAGAAAGTGTCAAAACGTGTTTTTCAGCAGAAATAAACATGTTTCTGCAAGTTTGGTCACCCCCATGTAACATATGGGGCAGTAACAGCACACTTTTCAAAACGTGTTTTTCAGCCCGAAATAAACGCGTTTTTTCAGACTGCTGAATCCCAGTGTATCTGTAAGGCTCAGAAGAGCCCACACACTCTGCTGTTAACCCCAGTGTGCACAAAGTGTCAAAACGTGTTTTTCAGCAGAAATAAACATGTTTCTGCAAGTTTGGTCACCCCCATGTAACTTATGGGGCAGTAACAACACACTTTTCAAAACGTGTTTTTCAGCCCGAAATAAACGCGTTTTTTCAGATTGCTGAATCCCAGTGTAACTGCAAGGCTCAGAAGAGCCCACACACTCAGCTCTTAAACCAAATGTGCAGAAAGTGTCAAAACGTGTTTTTCAGCAGAAATAAACATGTTTCTGCAAGTTTGGTCACCCCCATGTAAGTTATGGGGCAGTAACAGCACACTTTTCAAAATGTGTTTTTCAGCCCAAAATAAACGCGTTTTTTCAGACTGCAGAATCCCATTGTAACTGCAAGGCTCAGAAGAGCCCACACACTCAGCTCTTAACCCCAGTGTGCAGAAAGTGTCAAAACGTGTTTTTCAGCAAAAATAAACATGTTTCTGCAAGTTTGGTCACCCCCATGTAACTTATGGGGCAGTAACAGCACACTTTTCAAAACGTGTTTTTCAGCCCGAAATAAACGCGTTTTTTCAGACTGCTGAATCCCAATGTAACTGCAAGGCTCAGAAGAGCCCACACACTCTGCTGTTAACCCCAGTGTGCAGAAAGTGTCAAAATGTGTTTTTCAGCAGAAATAAACATGTTTCTGCAAGTTTGGTCACCCCCATGTAACTTATGGGGCAGTAACAGCACACTTTTCAAAACGTTTTTTTCAGCCCGAAATAAACGCGTTTTTTCAGATTGCTGAATCCCAGTGTAACTGCAAGGCTCAGAAGAGCCCACACACTCAGCTCTTAAACCAAATGTGCAGAAAGTGTCAAAACGTGTTTTTCAGCAGAAATAAACATGTTTCTGCAAGTTTGGTCACCCCCATGTAAGTTATGGGGCAGTAACAGCACACTTTTCAAAACGTGTTTTTCAGCCCGAAATAAACACGTTTTTTCAGACTGCAGAATGCCAATGTAACTGCAAGGCTCAGAAGAGCCCACACACTCAGCTCTTAAACCCAGTGTGCTGAAAGTGTCAAAACGTGTTTTTCAGCAGAAATAAACATGTTTCTGCAAGTTTGGTCACCCCCATGTAAGTTATGGGGCAGTAACAGCACACTTTTCAAAACGTGTTTTTCAGCCCGAAATAAACACGTTTTTTCAGCATTCAGAATCCCAATGTAACTGCAAGGCTCAGTAGAGCCCACACACTCAGCTCTTAACCCCAGTGTGCTGAAAGTGTCAAAACCTGTTTTTCAGCAGAAATAAACATGTTTCTGCAAGTTTGGTCACCCCCATGTAACTTATGGGGCAGTAACAGCACACATTTCAAAACGTGTTTTTCAGCCCAAAATAAACGCGTTTTTTCAGACATCAGAATCCTAATGTAACTGCAAGGCTCAGAAGAGCCCACACACTCTGCTCCTAACCCCAATGTGCTGAAAGTGTCAAAACGTGTTTTTCAGCAGAATTAAACATGTTTCTGCAAGTTTGGTCACCCCCATGTAAGGTATGGGGCAGTAACAGCACACTTTTCAAAACGTGTTTTTCAGCCCGAAATAAACACGTTTTTTCAGACTGCAGAATGCCAATGTAACTGCAAGGCTCAGAAGAGCCCACACACTCAGCTCTTAACCCCAGTGTGCTGAAAGTGTCAAAACGTGTTTTTCAGCAGAAATAAACATGTTTCTGCAAGTTTGGTCAACCCCACGTAACTTATGGGGCAGTAACAGCACCCTTTTCAAAACGTGTTTTTCAGCCCGAAATAAACACGTTTTTTCAGACATCAGAATCCTAATGTAACTGCAAGGCTCAGAAGAGCCCACACACTCTGCTCTTAACCCCAGTGTGCTGAAAGTGTCAAAACGTGTTTTTCAGCAGAAATAAACATGTTTCTGCAAGTTTGGTCACCCCCATGTAAGTTATGGGGCAGTAACAGCACACTTTTCAAAACGTGTTTTTCAGCCCAAAATAAACGCGTTTTTTCAGACATCAGAATCCTAATGTAACTGCAAGGTTCAGAAGAGCCCACACACTCTGCTCTTAACCCCAGTGTGCTGAAAGTGTCAAAACGTGTTTTTCAGCAGAAATAAACATGTTTCAGCAAGTTTGGTCACCCCCATGTAAGTTATGGGGCAGTAACAGCACACTTTTCAAAACGTGTTTTTCAGCCCGAAATAAATGCGTTTTTTCAGACTTCAGAATCCCAATGTAACTGCAAGGCTCAGTAGAGCCCACACACTCAGCTCTTAACCCCAGTGTGCAGAAAGTGTCAAAACGTGTTTTTCAGCAGAAATAAACATGTTTCTGCAAGTTTGGTCACCCCCATGTAAGTTATGGGGCAGTAACAGCACACTTTTCAAAACGTGTTTTTCAGCCCGAAATAAGCACGTTTTTTCAGACTTCAGAATGCCAATGTAACTGCAAGGCTCAGAAGAGCCCACACACTCTGCTCCTAACCCCAGTGTGCTGAAAGTGTCAAAACGTGTTTTTCAGCAGAAATAAACATGTTTCTGCAAGTTTGGTCAACCCCATGTAACTTATGGGGCAGTAACAGCACACTTTTCAAAACGTGTTTTTCAGACCGAAATAAACGCGTTTTTTCAGACATCAGAATCCTAATGTAACTGCAAGGCTCAGAAGAGCCCACACACTCTGCTCTTAACCCCAATGTGCTGAAAGTGTCAAAACGTGTTTTTCAGCAGAAATAAACATGTTTCAGCAAGTTTGGTCACCCCCATGTAAGTTATGGGGCAGTAACAGCACACTTTTCAAAACGTGTTTTTCAGCCCGAAATAAACGCGTTTTTTCAGACTTCAGAATCCCAATGTAACTGCAAGGCTCAGTAGAGCCCACACACTCAGCTCTTAACCCCAGTGTGCAGAAAGTGTCAAAACGTGTTTTTCAGCAGAAATAAACATGTTTCTGCAAGTTTGGTCACCCCCATGTAAGTTATGGGGCAGTAACAGCACACTTTTCAAAACGTGTTTTTCAGCCCGAAATAAACACATTTTTTCAGACTGCAGAATGCCAATGTAACTGCAAGGCTCAGAAGAGCCCACACACTCAGCTCTTAAACCCAGTGTGCTGAAAGTGTCAAAACGTGTTTTTCAGAAGAAATAAACATGTTTCTGCAAGTTTGGTCACCCCCATGTAAGTTATGGGGCAGTAACAGCACACTTTTCAAAACGTGTTTTTCAGCCCGAAATAAACACGTTTTTTCAGAATTCAGAATCCCAATGTAACTGCAAGGCTCAGTAGAGCCCACACACTCAGCTCTTAACCCCAGTGTGCTGAAAGTGTCAAAACCTGTTTTTCAGCAGAAATAAACATGTTTCTGCAAGTTTGGTCACCCCCATGTAAGTTATGGGGCAGTAACAGCACACTTTTCAAAACGTGTTTTTCAGCCCGAAATAAACACGTTTTTTCAGACTGCAGAATGCCAATGTAACTGCAAGGCTCAGAAGAGCCCACACACTCAGCTCTTAACCCCAGTGTGCTGAAAGTGTCAAAACGTGTTTTTCAGCAGAAATAAACATGTTTCTGCAAGTTTGGTCACCCCCATGTAACATATGGGGCAGTAACAGCACACTTTTCAAAACGTGTTTTTCAGCCCGAAATAAACGCGTTTTTTCAGACTGCTGAATCCCAATGTAACTGCAAGGCTCAGAGGAGCCCACACACTCTGCTGTTAACCCCAGTGTGCACAAAGTGTCAAAACGTGTTTTTCAGCAGAAATAAACATGTTTCTGCAAGTTTGGTCACCCCCATGTAACTTATGGGGCAGTAACAGCACACTTTTCAAAACGTGTTTTTCAGCCCGAAATAAACACGTTTTTTCAGACTGCTGAATCCCAGTGTATCTGTAAGGCTCAGAAGAGCCCACACACTCAGCTCTTAACCCCAGTGTGCAAAAGTGTCAAAACGTGTTTTTCAGCATAAATAAACATGTTTCTGCAAGTTTGGTCACCCCCATGTAACTTATGGGGCAGTAACAGCACACTTTTAAAAACGTGTTTTTGAGCCCGAAATAAACACGTTTTTTCAGACTTCAGAATCCCAATGTAACTGCAAGGCTCAGTAGAGCCCACACACTCAGCTCTTAACCCCAGTGTGCTGAAAGTGTCAAAACGTGTTTTTCAGCAGAAATAAACATGTTTCTGCAAGTTTGGTCAACCCCATGTAAGTTATGGGGCAGTAACAGCACCCTTTTCAAAACGTGTTTTTCAGCCCGAAATAAACGCGTTTTTTCAGACATCAGAATCCTAATGTAACTGCAAGTCTCAGAAGAGCCCACACACTCTGCTCTTAACCGCAGTGTGCTGAAAGTGTCAAAACCTGTTTTTCAGCAGAAATAAACATGTTTCTGCAAGTTTGGTCACCCCCATGTAACTTATAAGGCAGTAACAGCACACTTTTCAAAACGTGTTTTTCAGCCCGAAATAAACACGTTTTTTCAGACTGCTGAATCCCAATGTAACTGCAAGGCTCAGAAGAGCCCACACACTCAGCTCTTAACCCCAGTGTGCAGAAAGTGTCAAAACGTGTTTTTCAGCAGAAATAAACATGTTTCTGCAAGTTTGGTCACCCCCATGTAACATATGGGGCAGTAACAGCACACTTTTCAAAACGTGTTTTTCAGCCCGAAATAAACGCGTTTTTTCAGACTGCTGAATCCCAATGTAACTGCAAGGCTCAGAAGAGCCCACACACTCTGCTGTTAACCCCAGTGTGCAGAAAGTGTCAAAACGTGTTTTTCAGCAGAAATAAACATGTTTCTGCAAGTTTGGTCACCCCCATGTAACTTATGGGGCAATAACAACACACTTTTCAAAACGTGTTTTTCAGCCCGAAATAAACGCGTTTTTTCAGACTGCTGAATCCCAGTGTATCTGTAAGGCTCAGAAGAGCCCACACACTCAGCTCTTAACCCCAGTGTGCACAAAGTGTCAAAACGTGTTTTTCAGCAGAAATAAACATGTTTCTGCAAGTTTGGTCACCCCCATGTAAGTTATGGGGCAGTAACAGCACACTTTTCAAAATGTGTTTTTCAGCCCAAAATAAATGCGTTTTTTCAGTCTGCTGAATCCCCATGTAACTGCAAGGCTCAGAAGAGCCCACACACTCAGCTCTTAACCCCAGTGTGCAGAAAGTGTCAAAACGTGTTTTTCAGCAGAAATAAACATGTTTCTGCAAGTTTGGTGACCCCCATGTAAGTTATGGGGCAGTAACAGCACACTTTTCAAAACGTGTTTTTCAGCCCGAAATAAACGCGTTTTTTCAGACTGCTGAATCCCAGTGTAACTGCAAGGCTCAGAGGAGCCCACACACTCAGCTCTTAACCCCAGTGTGCAAAAGTGTCAAAACGTGTTTTTCAGCAGAAATAAACATGTTTCTGCAAGTTTGGTGACCCCCATGTAACTTATGGGGCAGTAACAGCACACTTTTCAAAACGTGTTTTTCAGCCCGAAATAAACGCGTTTTTTCAGACTGCTGAATCCCAGTGTAACTGCAAGGCTCAGAAGAGCCCACACACTCAGCTCTTAACCCCAGTGTGCAGAAAGTGTCAAAACGTGTTTTTCAGCAGAAATAAACATGTTTCTGCAAGTTTGGTCACCCCCATGTAACATATGGGGCAATAACAGCACACTTTTCAAAACGTGTTTTTCAGCCCGAAATAAACGCGTTTTTTCAGACTGCTGAATCCCAATGTAACTGCAAGGCTCAGAGGAGCCCACACACTCTGCTGTTAACCCCAGTGTGCACAAAGTGTCAAAACGTGTTTTTCAGCAGAAATAAACATGTTTCTGCAAGTTTGGTCACCCCCATGTAACATATGGGGCAATAACAGCACACTTTTCAAAACGTGTTTTTCAGCCCGAAATAAACGCGTTTTTTCAGACTGCTGAATCCCAATGTAACTGCAAGGCTCAGAGGAGCCCACACACTCTGCTGTTAACCCCAGTGTGCACAAAGTGTCAAAACGTGTTTTTCAGCAGAAATAAACATGTTTCTGCAAGTTTGGTCACCCCCATGTAACTTATGGGGCAGTAACAGCACACTTTTCAAAACGTGTTTTTCAGCCCGAAATAAACACGTTTTTTCAGACTGCTGAATCCCAGTGTATCTGTAAGGCTCAGAAGAGCCCAAACACTCAGCTCTTAACCCCAGTGTGCAAAAGTGTCAAAACGTGTTTTTCAGCATAAATAAACATGTTTCTGCAAGTTTGGTCACCCCCATGTAACTTATGGGGCAGTAACAGCACACTTTTAAAAACGTGTTTTTCAGCCCGAAATAAACACGTTTTTTCAGTCTTCAGAATCCCAATGTAACTGCAAGGCTCAGTAGAGCCCACACACTCAGCTCTTAACCCCAGTGTGCTGAAAGTGTCAAAACGTGTTTTTCAGCAGAAATAAACATGTTTCTGCAAGTTTGGTCACCCCCATGTAACATATGGGGCAGTAACAGCACACTTTTCAAAACGTGTTTTTCAGCCCGAAATAAACGCGTTTTTTCAGACTGCTGAATCCCAGTGTATCTGTAAGGCTCAGAAGAGCCCACACACTCTGCTGTTAACCCCAGTGTGCACAAAGTGTCAAAACGTGTTTTTCAGCAGAAATAAACATGTTTCTGCAAGTTTGGTCACCCCCATGTAACTTATGGGGCAGTAACAACACACTTTTCAAAACGTGTTTTTCAGCCCGAAATAAACGCGTTTTTTCAGATTGCTGAATCCCAGTGTAACTGCAAGGCTCAGAAGAGCCCACACACTCAGCTCTTAAACCAAATGTGCAGAAAGTGTCAAAACGTGTTTTTCAGCAGAAATAAACATGTTTCTGCAAGTTTGGTCACCCCCATGTAAGTTATGGGGCAGTAACAGCACACTTTTCAAAATGTGTTTTTCAGCCCAAAATAAACGCGTTTTTTCAGACTGCAGAATCCCATTGTAACTGCAAGGCTCAGAAGAGCCCACACACTCAGCTCTTAACCCCAGTGTGCAGAAAGTGTCAAAACGTGTTTTTCAGCAAAAATAAACATGTTTCTGCAAGTTTGGTCACCCCCATGTAACTTATGGGGCAGTAACAGCACACTTTTCAAAACGTGTTTTTCAGCCCGAAATAAACGCGTTTTTTCAGACTGCTGAATCCCAATGTAACTGCAAGGCTCAGAAGAGCCCACACACTCTGCTGTTAACCCCAGTGTGCAGAAAGTGTCAAAATGTGTTTTTCAGCAGAAATAAACATGTTTCTGCAAGTTTGGTCACCCCCATGTAACTTATGGGGCAATAACAACACACTTTTCAAAACGTGTTTTTCAGCCCGAAATAAACGCGTTTTTCCAGACTGCTGAATCCCAGTGTATCTGTAAGGCTCAGAAGAGCCCACACACTCAGCTCTTAACCCCAGTGTGCACAAAGTGTCAAAACGTGTTTTTCAGCAGAAATAAACATGTTTCTGCAAGTTTGGTCACCCCCATGTAACTTATGGGGCAGTAACAGCACACTTTTCAAAACGTTTTTTTCAGCCCGAAATAAACGCGTTTTTTCAGATTGCTGAATCCCAGTGTAACTGCAAGGCTCAGAAGAGCCCACACACTCAGCTCTTAAACCAAATGTGCAGAAAGTGTCAAAACGTGTTTTTCAGCAGAAATAAACATGTTTCTGCAAGTTTGGTCACCCCCATGTAAGTTATGGGGCAGTAACAGCACACTTTTCAAAACGTGTTTTTCAGCCCGAAATAAACACGTTTTTTCAGACTGCAGAATGCCAATGTAACTGCAAGGCTCAGAAGAGCCCACACACTCAGCTCTTAAACCCAGTGTGCTGAAAGTGTCAAAACGTGTTTTTCAGCAGAAATAAACATGTTTCTGCAAGTTTGGTCACCCCCATGTAAGTTATGGGGCAGTAACAGCACACTTTTCAAAACGTGTTTTTCAGCCCGAAATAAACACGTTTTTTCAGACTTCAGAATCCCAATGTAACTGCAAGGCTCAGTAGAGCCCACACACTCAGCTCTTAACCCCAGTGTGCTGAAAGTGTCAAAACCTGTTTTTCAGCAGAAATAAACATGTTTCTGCAAGTTTGGTCACCCCCATGTAACATATGGGGCAATAACAGCACACTTTTCAAAACGTGTTTTTCAGCCCGAAATAAACGCGTTTTTTCAGACTGCTGAATCCCAATGTAACTGCAAGGCTCAGAGGAGCCCACACACTCTGCTGTTAACCCCAGTGTGCACAAAGTGTCAAAACATGTTTTTCAGCAGAAATAAACATGTTTCTGCAAGTTTGGTCACCCCCATGTAACTTATGGGGCAGTAACAGCACACTTTTCAAAACGTGTTTTTCAGCCCGAAATAAACACGTTTTTTCAGACTGCTGAATCCCAGTGTATCTGTAAGGCTCAGAAGAGCCCACACACTCAGCTCTTAACCCCAGTGTGCAAAAGTGTCAAAACGTGTTTTTCAGCATAAATAAACATGTTTCTGCAAGTTTGGTCACCCCCATGTAACTTATGGGGCAGTAACAGCACACTTTTAAAAACGTGTTTTTCAGCCCGAAATAAACACGTTTTTTCAGTCTTCAGAATCCCAATGTAACTGCAAGGCTCAGTAGAGCCCACACACTCAGCTCTTAACCCCAGTGTGCTGAAAGTGTCAAAACGTGTTTTTCAGCAGAAATAAACATGTTTCTGCAAGTTTGGTCAACCCCATGTAAGTTATGGGGCAGTAACAGCACACTTTTCAAAACGTGTTTTTCAGCCCGAAATAAACACGTTTTTTCAGGCTGCTGAATCCCAATGTAACTGCAAGGCTCAGAAGAGCCCACACACTCAGCTCTTAACCCCAGTGTGCAGAAAGTGTCAAAACGTGTTTTTCAGCAGAAATAAACATGTTTCTGCAAGTTTGGTCACCCCCATGTAACATATGGGGCAGTAACAGCACACTTTTCAAAACGTGTTTTTCAGCCCGAAATAAACGCGTTTTTTCAGACTGCTGAATCCCAGTGTATCTGTAAGGCTCAGAAGAGCCCACACACTCTGCTGTTAACCCCAGTGTGCACAAAGTGTCAAAACGTGTTTTTCAGCAGAAATAAACATGTTTCTGCAAGTTTGGTCACCCCCATGTAACTTATGGGGCAGTAACAACACACTTTTCAAAACGTGTTTTTCAGCCCGAAATAAACGCGTTTTTTCAGATTGCTGAATCCCAGTGTAACTGCAAGGCTCAGAAGAGCCCACACACTCAGCTCTTAAACCAAATGTGCAGAAAGTGTCAAAACGTGTTTTTCAGCAGAAATAAACATGTTTCTGCAAGTTTGGTCACCCCCATGTAAGTTATGGGGCAGTAACAGCACACTTTTCAAAATGTGTTTTTCAGCCCAAAATAAACGCGTTTTTTCAGACTGCAGAATCCCATTGTAACTGCAAGGCTCAGAAGAGCCCACACACTCAGCTCTTAACCCCAGTGTGCAGAAAGTGTCAAAACGTGTTTTTCAGCAAAAATAAACATGTTTCTGCAAGTTTGGTCACCCCCATGTAACTTATGGGGCAGTAACAGCACACTTTTCAAAACGTGTTTTTCAGCCCGAAATAAACGCGTTTTTTCAGACTGCTGAATCCCAATGTAACTGCAAGGCTCAGAAGAGCCCACACACTCTGCTGTTAACCCCAGTGTGCAGAAAGTGTCAAAATGTGTTTTTCAGCAGAAATAAACATGTTTCTGCAAGTTTGGTCACCCCCATGTAACTTATGGGGCAGTAACAGCACACTTTTCAAAACGTTTTTTTCAGCCCGAAATAAACGCGTTTTTTCAGATTGCTGAATCCCAGTGTAACTGCAAGGCTCAGAAGAGCCCACACACTCAGCTCTTAAACCAAATGTGCAGAAAGTGTCAAAACGTGTTTTTCAGCAGAAATAAACATGTTTCTGCAAGTTTGGTCACCCCCATGTAAGTTATGGGGCAGTAACAGCACACTTTTCAAAACGTGTTTTTCAGCCCGAAATAAACACGTTTTTTCAGACTGCAGAATGCCAATGTAACTGCAAGGCTCAGAAGAGCCCACACACTCAGCTCTTAAACCCAGTGTGCTGAAAGTGTCAAAACGTGTTTTTCAGCAGAAATAAACATGTTTCTGCAAGTTTGGTCACCCCCATGTAAGTTATGGGGCAGTAACAGCACACTTTTCAAAACGTGTTTTTCAGCCCGAAATAAACACGTTTTTTCAGCATTCAGAATCCCAATGTAACTGCAAGGCTCAGTAGAGCCCACACACTCAGCTCTTAACCCCAGTGTGCTGAAAGTGTCAAAACCTGTTTTTCAGCAGAAATAAACATGTTTCTGCAAGTTTGGTCACCCCCATGTAACTTATGGGGCAGTAACAGCACACATTTCAAAACGTGTTTTTCAGCCCAAAATAAACGCGTTTTTTCAGACATCAGAATCCTAATGTAACTGCAAGGCTCAGAAGAGCCCACACACTCTGCTCCTAACCCCAATGTGCTGAAAGTGTCAAAACGTGTTTTTCAGCAGAATTAAACATGTTTCTGCAAGTTTGGTCACCCCCATGTAAGGTATGGGGCAGTAACAGCACACTTTTCAAAACGTGTTTTTCAGCCCGAAATAAACACGTTTTTTCAGACTGCAGAATGCCAATGTAACTGCAAGGCTCAGAAGAGCCCACACACTCAGCTCTTAACCCCAGTGTGCTGAAAGTGTCAAAACGTGTTTTTCAGCAGAAATAAACATGTTTCTGCAAGTTTGGTCAACCCCACGTAACTTATGGGGCAGTAACAGCACCCTTTTCAAAACGTGTTTTTCAGCCCGAAATAAACACGTTTTTTCAGACATCAGAATCCTAATGTAACTGCAAGGCTCAGAAGAGCCCACACACTCTGCTCTTAACCCCAGTGTGCTGAAAGTGTCAAAACGTGTTTTTCAGCAGAAATAAACATGTTTCTGCAAGTTTGGTCACCCCCATGTAAGTTATGGGGCAGTAACAGCACACTTTTCAAAACGTGTTTTTCAGCCCAAAATAAACGCGTTTTTTCAGACATCAGAATCCTAATGTAACTGCAAGGTTCAGAAGAGCCCACACACTCTGCTCTTAACCCCAGTGTGCTGAAAGTGTCAAAACGTGTTTTTCAGCAGAAATAAACATGTTTCAGCAAGTTTGGTCACCCCCATGTAAGTTATGGGGCAGTAACAGCACACTTTTCAAAACGTGTTTTTCAGCCCGAAATAAGCACGTTTATTCAGACTTCAGAATGCCAATGTAACTGCAAGGCTCAGAAGAGCCCACACACTCTGCTCCTAACCCCAGTGTGCTGAAAGTGTCAAAACGTGTTTTTCAGCAGAAATAAACATGTTTCTGCAAGTTTGGTCAACCCCACGTAACTTATGGGGCAGTAACAGCACCCTTTTCAAAACGTGTTTTTCAGCCCGAAATAAACACGTTTTTTCAGACATCAGAATCCTAATGTAACTGCAAGGCTCAGAAGAGCCCACACACTCTGCTCTTAACCCCAGTGTGCTGAAAGTGTCAAAACGTGTTTTTCAGCAGAAATAAACATGTTTCTGCAAGTTTGGTCACCCCCATGTAAGTTATGGGGCAGTAACAGCACACTTTTCAAAACGTGTTTTTCAGCCCAAAATAAACGCGTTTTTTCAGACATCAGAATCCTAATGTAACTGCAAGGTTCAGAAGAGCCCACACACTCTGCTCTTAACCCCAGTGTGCTGAAAGTGTCAAAACGTGTTTTTCAGCAGAAATAAACATGTTTCAGCAAGTTTGGTCACCCCCATGTAAGTTATGGGGCAGTAACAGCACACTTTTCAAAACGTGTTTTTCAGCCCGAAATAAATGCGTTTTTTCAGACTTCAGAATCCCAATGTAACTGCAAGGCTCAGTAGAGCCCACACACTCAGCTCTTAACCCCAGTGTGCAGAAAGTGTCAAAACGTGTTTTTCAGCAGAAATAAACATGTTTCTGCAAGTTTGGTCACCCCCATGTAAGTTATGGGGCAGTAACAGCACACTTTTCAAAACGTGTTTTTCAGCCCGAAATAAGCACGTTTTTTCAGACTTCAGAATGCCAATGTAACTGCAAGGCTCAGAAGAGCCCACACACTCTGCTCCTAACCCCAGTGTGCTGAAAGTGTCAAAACGTGTTTTTCAGCAGAAATAAACATGTTTCTGCAAGTTTGGTCAACCCCATGTAACTTATGGGGCAGTAACAGCACACTTTTCAAAACGTGTTTTTCAGACCGAAATAAACGCGTTTTTTCAGACATCAGAATCCTAATGTAACTGCAAGGCTCAGAAGAGCCCACACACTCTGCTCTTAACCCCAATGTGCTGAAAGTGTCAAAACGTGTTTTTCAGCAGAAATAAACATGTTTCAGCAAGTTTGGTCACCCCCATGTAAGTTATGGGGCAGTAACAGCACACTTTTCAAAACGTGTTTTTCAGCCCGAAATAAACGCGTTTTTTCAGACTTCAGAATCCCAATGTAACTGCAAGGCTCAGTAGAGCCCACACACTCAGCTCTTAACCCCAGTGTGCAGAAAGTGTCAAAACGTGTTTTTCAGCAGAAATAAACATGTTTCTGCAAGTTTGGTCACCCCCATGTAAGTTATGGGGCAGTAACAGCACACTTTTCAAAACGTGTTTTTCAGCCCGAAATAAACACATTTTTTCAGACTGCAGAATGCCAATGTAACTGCAAGGCTCAGAAGAGCCCACACACTCAGCTCTTAAACCCAGTGTGCTGAAAGTGTCAAAACGTGTTTTTCAGAAGAAATAAACATGTTTCTGCAAGTTTGGTCACCCCCATGTAAGTTATGGGGCAGTAACAGCACACTTTTCAAAACGTGTTTTTCAGCCCGAAATAAACACGTTTTTTCAGAATTCAGAATCCCAATGTAACTGCAAGGCTCAGTAGAGCCCACACACTCAGCTCTTAACCCCAGTGTGCTGAAAGTGTCAAAACCTGTTTTTCAGCAGAAATAAACATGTTTCTGCAAGTTTGGTCACCCCCATGTAAGTTATGGGGCAGTAACAGCACACTTTTCAAAACGTGTTTTTCAGCCCGAAATAAACACGTTTTTTCAGACTGCAGAATGCCAATGTAACTGCAAGGCTCAGAAGAGCCCACACACTCAGCTCTTAACCCCAGTGTGCTGAAAGTGTCAAAACGTGTTTTTCAGCAGAAATAAACATGTTTCTGCAAGTTTGGTCACCCCCATGTAACATATGGGGCAGTAACAGCACACTTTTCAAAACGTGTTTTTCAGCCCGAAATAAACGCGTTTTTTCAGACTGCTGAATCCCAATGTAACTGCAAGGCTCAGAGGAGCCCACACACTCTGCTGTTAACCCCAGTGTGCACAAAGTGTCAAAACGTGTTTTTCAGCAGAAATAAACATGTTTCTGCAAGTTTGGTCACCCCCATGTAACTTATGGGGCAGTAACAGCACACTTTTCAAAACGTGTTTTTCAGCCCGAAATAAACACGTTTTTTCAGACTGCTGAATCCCAGTGTATCTGTAAGGCTCAGAAGAGCCCACACACTCAGCTCTTAACCCCAGTGTGCAAAAGTGTCAAAACGTGTTTTTCAGCATAAATAAACATGTTTCTGCAAGTTTGGTCACCCCCATGTAACTTATGGGGCAGTAACAGCACACTTTTAAAAACGTGTTTTTGAGCCCGAAATAAACACGTTTTTTCAGACTTCAGAATCCCAATGTAACTGCAAGGCTCAGTAGAGCCCACACACTCAGCTCTTAACCCCAGTGTGCTGAAAGTGTCAAAACGTGTTTTTCAGCAGAAATAAACATGTTTCTGCAAGTTTGGTCAACCCCATGTAAGTTATGGGGCAGTAACAGCACCCTTTTCAAAACGTGTTTTTCAGCCCGAAATAAACGCGTTTTTTCAGACATCAGAATCCTAATGTAACTGCAAGTCTCAGAAGAGCCCACACACTCTGCTCTTAACCGCAGTGTGCTGAAAGTGTCAAAACCTGTTTTTCAGCAGAAATAAACATGTTTCTGCAAGTTTGGTCACCCCCATGTAACTTATAAGGCAGTAACAGCACACTTTTCAAAACGTGTTTTTCAGCCCGAAATAAACACGTTTTTTCAGACTGCTGAATCCCAATGTAACTGCAAGGCTCAGAAGAGCCCACACACTCAGCTCTTAACCCCAGTGTGCAGAAAGTGTCAAAACGTGTTTTTCAGCAGAAATAAACATGTTTCTGCAAGTTTGGTCACCCCCATGTAACATATGGGGCAGTAACAGCACACTTTTCAAAACGTGTTTTTCAGCCCGAAATAAACGCGTTTTTTCAGACTGCTGAATCCCAATGTAACTGCAAGGCTCAGAAGAGCCCACACACTCTGCTGTTAACCCCAGTGTGCAGAAAGTGTCAAAACGTGTTTTTCAGCAGAAATAAACATGTTTCTGCAAGTTTGGTCACCCCCATGTAACTTATGGGGCAATAACAACACACTTTTCAAAACGTGTTTTTCAGCCCGAAATAAACGCGTTTTTTCAGACTGCTGAATCCCAGTGTATCTGTAAGGCTCAGAAGAGCCCACACACTCAGCTCTTAACCCCAGTGTGCACAAAGTGTCAAAACGTGTTTTTCAGCAGAAATAAACATGTTTCTGCAAGTTTGGTCACCCCCATGTAACTTATAAGGCAGTAACAGCACACTTTTCAAAACGTGTTTTTCAGCCCGAAATAAACGAGTTTTTTCAGACTGCTGAATCCCAGTGTAACTGCAAGGCTCAGAAGAGCCCACACACTCAGCTCTTAACCCAAGTGTGCAGAAAGTGTCAAAACGTGTTTTTCAGCAGAAATAAACATGTTTCTGCAAGTTTGGTCACCCCCATGTAACATATGGGGCAGTAACAGCACACTTTTCAAAACGTGTTTTTCAGCCCGAAATAAACGCGTATTTTCAGTCTGCTGAATCCCAATGTAACTGCAAGGCTCAGAAGAGCCCACACACTCTGCTGTTAACCCCAGTGTGCACAAAGTGTCAAAACGTGTTTTTCAGCAGAAATAAACATGTTTCTGCAAGTTTGGTCACCCCCATGTAACTTATGGGGCAGTAACAACACACTTTTCAAAACGTGTTTTTCAGCCCGAAATAAACGCGTTTTTTCAGATTGCTGAATCCCAGTGTAACTGCAAGGCTCAGAAGAGCCCACACACTCAGCTCTTAAACCAAATGTGCAGAAAGTGTCAAAACGTGTTTTTCAGCAGAAATAAACATGTTTCTGCAAGTTTGGTCACCCCCATGTAAGTTATGGGGCAGTAACAGCACACTTTTCAAAATGTGTTTTTCAGCCCAAAATAAACGCGTTTTTTCAGACTGCAGAATCCCATTGTAACTGCAAGGCTCAGAAGAGCCCACACACTCTGCTCTTAACCCCAGTGTGCAGAAAGTGTCAAAACGTGTTTTTCAGCAGAAATAAACATGTTTCTGCAAGTTTGGTCACCCCCATGTAAGTTATGGGGCAGTAACAGCACACTTTTCAAAACGTGTTTTTCAGCCCGAAATAAACGCGTTTTTTCAGACTGCTGAATCCCAATGTAACTGCAAGGCTCAGAAGAGCCCACACACTCTGCTGTTAACCCCAGTGTGCAGAAAGTGTCAAAACGTGTTTTTCAGCAGAAATAAACATGTTTCTGCAAGTTTGGTCACCCCCATGTAACTTATGGGGCAATAACAACACACTTTTCAAAACGTGTTTTTCAGCCCGAAATAAACGCGTTTTTCCAGACTGCTGAATCCCAGTGTATCTGTAAGGCTCAGAAGAGCCCACACACTCAGCTCTTAACCCCAGTGTGCACAAAGTGTCAAAACGTGTTTTTCAGCAGAAATAAACATGTTTCTGCAAGTTTGGTCACCCCCATGTAACTTATGGGGCAGTAACAGCACACTTTTCAAAACGTGTTTTTCAGCCCGAAATAAACGCGTTTTTTCAGATTGCTGAATCCCAGTGTAACTGCAAGGCTCAGAAGAGCCCACACACTCAGCTCTTAAACCAAATGTGCAGAAAGTGTCAAAACGTGTTTTTCAGCAGAAATAAACATGTTTCTGCAAGTTTGGTCACCCCCATGTAACTTATGGGGCAGTAACAGCACACTTTTCAAAACGTGTTTTTCAGCCCGAAATAAACACGTTTTTTCAGACTGCAGAATGCCAATGTAACTGCAAGGCTCAGAAGAGCCCACACACTCAGCTCTTAACCCCAGTGTGCTGAAAGTGTCAAAACGTGTTTTTCAGCAGAAATAAACATGTTTCTGCAAGTTTGGTCAACCCCACGTAACTTATGGGGCAGTAACAGCACCCTTTTCAAAACGTGTTTTTCAGCCCGAAATAAACACGTTTTTTCAGACATCAGAATCCTAATGTAACTGCAAGGCTCAGAAGAGCCCACACACTCTGCTCTTAACCCAAGTGTGCTGAAAGTGTCAAAACGTGTTTTTCAGCAGAAATAAACATGTTTCTGCAAGTTTGGTCACCCCCATGTAAGTTATGGGGCAGTAACAGCACACTTTTCAAAACGTGTTTTTCAGCCCAAAATAAACGCGTTTTTTCAGACATCAGAATCCTAATGTAACTGCAAGGTTCAGAAGAGCCCACACACTCTGCTCTTAACCCCAGTGTGCTGAAAGTGTCAAAACGTGTTTTTCAGCAGAAATAAACATGTTTCAGCAAGTTTGGTCAACCCCATGTAAGTTATGGGGCAGTAACAGTACACTTTTCAAAACGTGTTTTTCAGCCCGAAATAAACGCGTTTTTTCAGACAACTGAATCCCCATGTAGCAGCAAGGCTCAGAAGAGCCCACACACTCAGATCTTAACCCCAGTGTGCAGTAAGGTTCAAAACGTGTTTTTCAGCAGAAATAAACATGTTTCTGCAAGTTTGGTCAACCCCATGTAAGTTATGGGGCAGTAACAGTACACTTTTCAAAACGTGTTTTTCAGCCCGAAATAAACGCGTTTTTTCAGACAACTGAATCCCCATGTAGCAGCAAGGCTCAGAAGAGCCCACACACTCAGATCTTAACCCCAGTGTGCAGAAAGGTTCAAAACGTGTTTTTCAGCAGAAATAAACATGTTTCTGCAAGTTTGGTCAACCCCATGTAAGGTATGGGGCAGTAACAGTACACTTTTCAAAACGTGTTTTTCAGCCCGAAATAAACGCGTTTTTTCAGACAACTGAATCCCCATGTAGCAGCAAGGCTCAGAAGAGCCCACACACTCAGATCTTATCCCCAGTGTGCAGAAAGGGTCAAAACGTGTTTTTCAGCAGAAATAAACATGTTTCTGCAAGTTTCGTCAACCCCATGTAAGTTATGGGGCAGTAACAGTACACTTTTCAAAACGTGTTTTTCAGCCCGAAATAAACGCGTTTTTTCAGACAACTGAATCCCCATGTAGCAGCAAGGCTCAGAAGAGCCCACACACTCAGATCTTAACCCCAGTGTGCAGTAAGGTTCAAAACGTGTTTTTCAGCAGAAATAAACATGTTTCTGCAAGTTTGGTCAACCCCATGTAAGGTATGGGGCAGTAACAGTACACTTTTCAAAACGTGTTTTTCAGCCCGAAATAAACGCGTTTTTTCAGACAACTGAATCCCCATGTAGCAGCAAGGCTCAGAAGAGCCCACACACTCAGATCTTAACCCCAGTGTGCAGAAAGGGTCAAAACGTGTTTTTCAGCAGAAATAAACATGTTTCTGCAAGTTTGGTCAACCCCATGTAAGTTATGGGGCAGTAACAGTACACTTTTCAAAACGTGTTTTTCAGCCCGAAATAAACGCGTTTTTTCAGACAACTGAATCCCAATGTAGCAGCAAGGCTCAGAAGAGCCCACACACTCAGATCTTAACCCCAGTGTGCAGAAAGGTTCAAAACGTGTTTTTCAGCAGAAATAAACATGTTTCTGCAAGTTTGGTCAACCGCATGTAAGGTATGGGGCAGTAACAGTACACTTTTCAAAACGTGTTTTTCAGCCCGAAATAAACGCGTTTTTTCAGACAACTAAATCCCCATGTAGCAGCAAGGCTCAGAAGAGCCCACACACTCAGATCTTAACCCCAGTGTGCAGAAAGGTTCAAAACGTGTTTTTCAGCAGAAATAAACATGTTTCTGCAAGTTTGGTCAACCCCATGTAAGTTATGGGGCAGTAACAGTACACTTTTCAAAACGTGTTTTTCAGCCCGAAATAAACGTGTTTTTTCAGACAACTGAATCCCCATGTAGCAGCAAGGCTCAGAAGAGCCCACACACTCAGATCTTAACCCCAGTGTGCAAAAAGGTTCAAAACGTGTTTTTCAGCAGAAATAAACATGTTTCTGCAAGTTTGGTCAACCCCATGTAAGTTATGTTGCAGTAACAGTACACTTTTCAAAACGTGTTTTTCAGCCCGAAATAAACGCGTTTTTTCAGACAACTGAATCCCCATGTAGCAGCAAGGCTCAGAAGAGCCCACACACTCAGATCTTAACCCCAGTGTGCAGAAAGGTTCAAAACGTGTTTTTCAGCAGAAATAAACATGTTTCTGCAAGTTTGGTCAACCCCATGTAAGGTATGGGGCAGTAACAGTACACTTTTCAAAACGTGTTTTTCAGCCCGAAATAAACGCGTTTTTTCAGACAACTGAATCCCCATGTAGCAGCAAGGCTCAGAAGAGCCCACACACTCAGATCTTAACCCCAGTGTGCAGAAAGGTTCAAAACGTGTTTTTCAGCAGAAATAAACATGTTTCTGCAAGTTTGGTCAACCCCATGTAAGTTATGGGGCAGTAACAGTACACTTTTCAAAACGTGTTTTTCAGCCCGAAATAAACGCGTTTTTTCAGACAACTGAATCCCCATGTAGCAGCAAGGCTCAGAAGAGCCCACACACTCAGATCTTAACCCCAGTGTGCAGAAAGGGTCAAAACGTGTTTTTCAGCAGAAATAAACATGTTTCTGCAAGTTTGGTCAACCCCATGTAAGTTATGGGGCAGGAACAGTACACTTTTCAAAACGTGTTTTTCAGCCCGAAATAAACGCGTTTTTTCAGACAACTGAATCCCCATGTAGCAGCAAGGCTCAGAAGAGCCCACACACTCAGATCTTAACCCCAGTGTGCAGAAAGGTTCAAAACGTGTTTTTCAGCAGAAATAAACATGTTTCTGCAAGTTTGGTCAACCCCATGTAAGGTATGGTGCAGTAACAGTACACTTTTCAAAACGTGTTTTTCAGCCCGAAATAAACGTGTTTTTTCAGACAACTGAATCCCCATGTAGCAGCAAGGCTCAGAAGAGCCCACACACTCAGATCTTAACCCCAGTGTGCAGAAAGGTTCAAAACGTGTTTTTCAGCAGAAATAAACATGTTTCTGCAAGTTTGGTCAACCCCATGTAAGTTATGGGGCAGTAACAGTACACTTTTCAAAACGTGTTTTTCAGCCCGAAATAAACGCGTTTTTTCAGACAACTGAATCCCCATGTAGCAGCAAAGCTCAGAAGAGCCCACACACTCAGATCTTAACCCCAGTGTGCAAAAAGGTTCAAAACGTGTTTTTCAGCAGAAATAAACATGTTTCTGCAAGTTTGGTCAACCCCATGTAAGTTATGGGGCAGTAACAGTACACTTTTCAAAACGTGTTTTTCAGCCCGAAATAAACGCGTTTTTTCAGACAACTGAATCCCCATGTAGCAGCAAGGCTCAGAAGAGCCCACACACTCAGATCTTAACCCCAGTGTGCAGAAATGGTCAAGACGTGTTTTTCAGCAGAAATAAACATGTTTCTGCAAGTTTGGTCAACCCCATGTAAGTTATGGGGCAGTAACAGTACACTTTTCAAAACGTGTTTTTCAGCCCGAAATAAACGCGTTTTTTCAGACAACTGAATCCCCATGTAGCAGCAAGGCGCAGAAGAGCCCACACACTCAGATCTTAACCCCAGTGTGCAGTAAGGTTCAAAACGTGTTTTTCAGCAGAAATAAACATGTTTCTGCAAGTTTGGTCAACCCCATGTAAGTTATGGGGCAGTAACAGTACACTTTTCAAAACGTGTTTTTCAGCCCGAAATTAACGCGTTTTTTCAGACAACTGAATCCCCATGTAGCAGCAAGGCTCAGAAGAGCCCACACACTCAGATCTTAACCCCAGTGTGCAGAAAGGTTCAAAACGTGTTTTTCAGCAGAAATAAACATGTTTCTGCAAGTTTGGTCAACCCCATGTAAGTTATGGGGCAGTAACAGTACACTCTGCAAAACGTGTTTTTCAGCCCGAAATAAACGCGTTTTTTCAGACAACTGAATCCCCATGTAGCAGCAAGGCTCAGAAGAGCCCACACACTCAGATCTTAACCCCAGTGTGCAAAAAGGTTCAAAACGTGTTTTTCAGCAG
Source organism: Lepisosteus platostomus (assembly GCF_059453375.1). Taxonomy (NCBI): domain Eukaryota; kingdom Metazoa; phylum Chordata; class Actinopteri; order Semionotiformes; family Lepisosteidae; genus Lepisosteus; species Lepisosteus platostomus. The sequence goes on from NC_142617.1 coordinate 23,702,772, forward strand.
AAATAAACATGTTTCTGCAAGTTTGGTCAACCCCATGTAAGTTATGGGGCAGTAACAGTACACTTTTCAAAACGTGTTTTTCAGCCCGAAATAAACGCGTTTTTTCAGTCAACTGAATCCCCATGAAGCAGCAAGGCTCAGATGAGCCCACACACTCAGCTCTTATCCCCAGTGTGCAGAAAGGGTCAAAACGTGTTTTTCAGCAGAAATAAACATGTTTCTGCAAGTTTGGTCAACCCCATGTAAGTTATGGGGCAGTAACAGTACACTTTTCAAAACGTGTTTTTCAGCCCGAAATAAACGCGTTTTTTCAGACAACTGAATCCCCATGTAGCAGCAAGTCTCAGAAGAGCCCACACACTCAGATCTTAACCCCAGTGTGCAGTAAGGTTCAAAACGTGTTTTTCAGCAGAAATAAACATGTTTCTGCAAGTTTGGTCAACCCCATGTAAGTTATGGGGCAGTAACAGTACACTTTTCAAAACGTGTTTTTCAGCCCGAAATAAACGCGTTTTTTCAGACAACTGAATCCCCATGTAGCAGCAAGGCTCAGAAGAGCCCACACACTCAGATCTTAACCCCAGTGTGCAGAAAGGTTCAAAACGTGTTTTTCAGCAGAAATAAACATGTTTCTGCAAGTTTGGTCAACCCCATGTAAGGTATGGGGCAGTAACAGTACACTTTTCAAAACGTGTTTTTCAGCCCGAAATAAACGCGTTTTTTCAGACAACTGAATCCCCATGTAGCAGCAAGGCTCAGAAGAGCCCACACACTCAGATCTTAACCCCAGTGTGCAGAAAGGTTCAAAACGTGTTTTTCAGCAGAAATAAACATGTTTCTGCAAGTTTGGTCAACCCCATGTAAGTTATGGGGCAGTAACAGTACACTTTTCAAAACGTGTTTTTCAGCCCGAAATAAACGCGTTTTTTCAGACAACTGAATCCCCATGTAGCAGCAAGGCTCAGACGAGCCCACACACTCAGATCTTAACCCCAGTGTGCAAAAAGGTTCAAAACGTGTTTTTCAGCAGAAATAAACATGTTTCTGCAAGTTTGGTCAACCCCATGTAAGTTATGGGGCAGTAACAGTACACTTTTCAAAACGTGTTTTTCAGCCCGAAATAAACGCGTTTTTTCAGACAACTGAATCCCCATGTAGCAGCAAGGCTCAGAAGAGCCCACACACTCAGATCTTAACCCCAGTGTGCAGAAAGGGTCAAAACGTGTTTTTCAGCAGAAATAAACATGTTTCTGCAAGTTTGGTCAACCCCATGTAAGTTATGGGGCAGTAACAGTACACTTTTCAAAACGTGTTTTTCAGCCCGAAATAAACGCGTTTTTTCAGACAACTGAATCCCCATGTAGCAGCAAGGCTCAGAAGAGCCCACACACTCAGATCTTAACCCCAGTGTGCAGAAAGGTTCAAAACGTGTTTTTCAGCAGAAATAAACATGTTTCTGCAAGTTTGGTCAACCCCATGTAAGGTATGGGGCAGTAACAGTACACTTTTCAAAACGTGTTTTTCAGCCCGAAATAAACGCGTTTTTTCAGACAACTAAATCCCCATGTAGCAGCAAGGCTCAGAAGAGCCCACACACTCAGATCTTAACCCCAGTGTGCAGAAAGGTTCAAAACGTGTTTTTCAGCAGAAATAAACATGTTTCTGCAAGTTTGGTCAACCCCATGTAAGTTATGGGGCAGTAACAGTACACTTTTCAAAACGTGTTTTTCAGCCCGAAATAAACGTGTTTTTTCAGACAACTGAATCCCCATGTAGCAGCAAGGCTCAGAAGAGCCCACACACTCAGCTCTTATCCCCAGTGTGCAGAAAGGGTCAAAACGTGTTTTTCAGCAGAAATAAACATGTTTCTGCAAGTTTGGTCAACCCCATGTAAGTTATGGGGCAATAACAGTACACTTTTCAAAACGTGTTTTTCAGCCCGAAATAAACGCGTTTTTTCAGACAACTGAATCCCCATGTAGCAGCAAGTCTCAGAAGAGCCCACACACTCAGATCTTAACCCCAGTGTGCAGTAAGGTTCAAAACGTGTTTTTCAGCAGAAATAAACATGTTTCTGCAAGTTTGGTCAACCCCATGTAAGTTATGGGGCAGTAACAGTACACTTTTCAAAACGTATTTTTCAGCCCGAAATAAACGCGTTTTTTCAGACAACTGAATCCCCATGTAGCAGCAAGGCTCAGAAGAGCCCACACACTCAGATCTTAACCCCAGTGTGCAGAAAGGGTCAAAACGTGTTTTTCAGCAGAAATAAACATGTTTCTGCAAGTTTGGTCAACCCCATGTAAGTTATGGGGCAGTAACAGTACACTTTTCAAAACGTGTTTTTCAGCCCGAAATAAACGCGTTTTTTCAGACAACTGAATCCCAATGTAGCAGCAAGGCTCAGAAGAGCCCACACACTCAGATCTTAACCCCAGTGTGCAGAAAGGTTCAAAACGTGTTTTTCAGCAGAAATAAACATGTTTCTGCAAGTTTGGTCAACCCCATGTAAGGTATGGGGCAGTAACAGTACACTTTTCAAAACGTGTTTTTCAGCCCGAAATAAACGCGTTTTTTCAGACAACTAAATCCCCATGTAGCAGCAAGGCTCAGAAGAGCCCACACACTCAGATCTTAACCCCAGTGTGCAGAAAGGTTCAAAACGTGTTTTTCAGCAGAAATAAACATGTTTCTGCAAGTTTGGTCAACCCCATGTAAGTTATGGGGCAGTAACAGTACACTTTTCAAAACGTGTTTTTCAGCCCGAAATAAACGTGTTTTTTCAGACAACTGAATCCCCATGTAGCAGCAAGGCTCAGAAGAGCCCACACACTCAGATCTTAACCCCAGTGTGCAGAAAGGGTCAAAACGTGTTTTTCAGCAGAAATAAACATGTTTCTGCAAGTTTGGTCAACCCCATGTAAGTTATGGGGCAGTAACAGTACACTTTTCAAAACGTGTTTTTCAGCCCGAAATAAACGCGTTTTTTCAGACAACTGAATCCCCATGTAGCAGCAAGGCTCAGAAGAGCCCACACACTCAGATCTTAACCCCAGTGTGCAGAAAGGTTCAAAACGTGTTTTTCAGCAGAAATAAACATGTTTCTGCAAGTTTGGTCAACCCCATGTAAGGTATGGGGCAGTAACAGTACACTTTTCAAAACGTGTTTTTCAGCCCGAAATAAACGTGTTTTTTCAGACAACTGAATCCCCATGTAGCAGCAAGGCTCAGAAGAGCCCACACACTCAGATCTTAACCCCAGTGTGCAGAAAGGTTCAAAACGTGTTTTTCAGCAGAAATAAACATGTTTCTGCAAGTTTGGTCAACCCCATGTAAGTTATGGGGCAGTAACAGTACACTTTTCAAAACGTGTTTTTCAGCCCGAAATAAACGCGTTTTTTCAGACAACTGAATCCCCATGTAGCAGCAAAGCTCAGAAGAGCCCACACACTCAGATCTTAACCCCAGTGTGCAAAAAGGTTCAAAACGTGTTTTTCAGCAGAAATAAACATGTTTCTGCAAGTTTGGTCAACCCCATGTAAGTTATGGGGCAGTAACAGTACACTTTTCAAAACGTGTTTTTCAGCCCGAAATAAACGCGTTTTTTCAGACAACTGAATCCCCATGTAGCAGCAAGGCTCAGAAGAGCCCACACACTCAGATCTTAACCCCAGTGTGCAGTAAGGTTCAAAACGTGTTTTTCAGCAGAAATAAACATGTTTCTGCAAGTTTGGTCAACCCCATGTAAGTTATGGGGCAGTAACAGTACACTTTTCAAAACGTGTTTTTCAGCCCGAAATAAACGTGTTTTTTCAGACAACTGAATCCCCATGTAGCAGCAAGGCTCAGAAGAGCCCACACACTCAGATCTTAACCCCAGTGTGCAAAAAGGTTCAAAACGTGTTTTTCAGCAGAAATAAACATGTTTCTGCAAGTTTGGTCAACCCCATGTAAGTTATGTTGCAGTAACAGTACACTTTTCAAAACGTGTTTTTCAGCCCGAAATAAACGCGTTTTTTCAGTCAACTGAATCCCCATGAAGCAGCAAGGCTCAGATGAGCCCACACACTCAGCTCTTATCCCCAGTGTGCAGAAAGGGTCAAAACGTGTTTTTCAGCAGAAATAAACATGTTTCTGCAAGTTTGGTCAACCCCATGTAAGTTATGGGGCAATAACAGTACACTTTTCAAAACGTGTTTTTCAGCCCGAAATAAACGCGTTTTTTCAGACAACTGAATCCCCATGTAGCAGCAAGTCTCAGAAGAGCCCACACACTCAGATCTTAACCCCAGTGTGCAGTAAGGTTCAAAACGTGTTTTTCAGCAGAAATAAACATGTTTCTGCAAGTTTGGTCAACCCCATGTAAGTTATGGGGCAGTAACAGTACACTTTTCAAAACGTATTTTTCAGCCCGAAATAAACGCGTTTTTTCAGACAACTGAATCCCCATGTAGCAGCAAGGCTTAGAAGAGCCCACACACTCAGATCTTAACCCCAGTGTGCAGAAAGGGTCAAAACGTGTTTTTCAGCAGAAATAAACATGTTTCTGCAAGTTTGGTCAACCCCATGTAAGTTATGGGGCAGTAACAGTACACTTTTCAAAACGTGTTTTTCAGCCCGAAATAAACGCGTTTTTTCAGACAACTGAATCCCCATGTAGCAGCAAGGCTCAGAAGAGCCCACACACTCAGATCTTAACCCCAGTGTGCAGTAAGGTTCAAAACGTGTTTTTCAGCAGAAATAAACATGTTTCTGCAAGTTTGGTCAACCCCATGTAAGTTATGGGGCAGTAACAGTACACTTTTCAAAACGTGTTTTTCAGCCCGAAATAAACGTGTTTTTTCAGACAACTGAATCCCCATGTAGCAGCAAGGCTCAGAAGAGCCCACACACTCAGATCTTAACCCCAGTGTGCAAAAAGGTTCAAAACGTGTTTTTCAGCAGAAATAAACATGTTTCTGCAAGTTTGGTCAACCCCATGTAAGTTATGTTGCAGTAACAGTACACTTTTCAAAACGTGTTTTTCAGCCCGAAATAAACGCGTTTTTTCAGTCAACTGAATCCCCATGAAGCAGCAAGGCTCAGATGAGCCCACACACTCAGCTCTTATCCCCAGTGTGCAGAAAGGGTCAAAACGTGTTTTTCAGCAGAAATAAACATGTTTCTGCAAGTTTGGTCAACCCCATGTAAGTTATGGGGCAATAACAGTACACTTTTCAAAACGTGTTTTTCAGGCCGAAATAAATGCGTTTTTTCAGACAACTGAATCCCCATGTAGCAGCAAGTCTCAGAAGAGCCCACACACTCAGATCTTAACCCCAGTGTGCAGTAAGGTTCAAAACGTGTTTTTCAGCAGAAATAAACATGTTTCTGCAAGTTTGGTCAACCCCATGTAAGTTATGGGGCAGTAACAGTACACTTTTCAAAACGTATTTTTCAGCCCGAAATAAACGCGTTTTTTCAGACAACTGAATTCCCATGTAGCAGCAAGGCTCAGAAGAGCCCACACACTCAGATCTTAACCCCAGTGTGCAGAAAGGGTCAAAACGTGTTTTTCAGCAGAAATAAACATGTTTCTGCAAGTTTGGTCAACCCCATGTAAGTTATGGGGCAGTAACAGTACACTTTTCAAAACGTGTTTTTCAGCCCGAAATAAACACGTTTTTTCAGACAACTGAATCCCAATGTAGCAGCAAGGCTCAGAAGAGCCCACACACTCAGATCTTAACCCCAGTGTGCAGAAAGGTTCAAAACGTGTTTTTCAGCAGAAATAAACATGTTTCTGCAAGTTTGGTCAACCCCATGTAAGGTATGGGGCAGTAACAGTACACTTTTCAAAACGTGTTTTTCAGCCCGAAATAAACGCGTTTTTTCAGACAACTAAATCCCCATGTAGCAGCAAGGCTCAGAAGAGCCCACACACTCAGATCTTAACCCCAGTGTGCAGAAAGGTTCAAAACGTGTTTTTCAGCAGAAATAAACATGTTTCTGCAAGTTTGGTCAACCCCATGTAAGTTATGGGGCAGTAACAGTACACTTTTCAAAACGTGTTTTTCAGCCCGAAATAAACGCGTTTTTTCAGACAACTGAATCCCCATGTAGCAGCAAGGCTCAGAAGAGCCCACACACTCAGATCTTAACCCCAGTGTGCAGAAAGGGTCAAAACGTGTTTTTCAGCAGAAATAAACATGTTTCTGCAAGTTTGGTCAACCCCATGTAAGTTATGGGGCAGTAACAGTACACTTTTCAAAACGTGTTTTTCAGCCCGAAATAAACGCGTTTTTTCAGACAACTGAATCCCCATGTAGCAGCAAGGCTCAGAAGAGCCCACACACTCAGATCTTAACCCCAGTGTGCAGAAAGGTTCAAAACGTGTTTTTCAGCAGAAATAAACATGTTTCTGCAAGTTTGGTCAACCCCATGTAAGGTATGGGGCAGTAACAGTACACTTTTCAAAACGTGTTTTTCAGCCCGAAATAAACGTGTTTTTTCAGACAACTGAATCCCCATGTAGCAGCAAGGCTCAGAAGAGCCCACACACTCAGATCTTAACCCCAGTGTGCAGAAAGGTTCAAAACGTGTTTTTCAGCAGAAATAAACATGTTTCTGCAAGTTTGGTCAACCCCATGTAAGTTATGGGGCAGTAACAGTACACTTTTCAAAACGTGTTTTTCAGCCCGAAATAAACGCGTTTTTTCAGACAACTGAATCCCCATGTAGCAGCAAAGCTCAGAAGAGCCCACACACTCAGATCTTAACCCCAGTGTGCAAAAAGGTTCAAAACGTGTTTTTCAGCAGAAATAAACATGTTTCTGCAAGTTTGGTCAACCCCATGTAAGTTATGGGGCAGTAACAGTACACTTTTCAAAACGTGTTTTTCAGCCCGAAATAAACGCGTTTTTTCAGACAACTGAATCCCCATGTAGCAGCAAAGCTCAGAAGAGCCCACACACTCAGATCTTAACCCCAGTGTGCAAAAAGGTTCAAAACGTGTTTTTCAGCAGAAATAAACATGTTTCTGCAAGTTTGGTCAACCCCATGTAAGTTATGGGGCAGTAACAGTACACTTTTCAAAACGTGTTTTTCAGCCCGGAATAAACGCGTTTTTTCAGACAACTGAATCCCCATGTAGCAGCAAGGCTCAGAAGAGCCCACACACTCAGATCTTAACCCCAGTGTGCAGAAATGGTCAAGACGTGTTTTTCAGCAGAAATAAACATGTTTCTGCAAGTTTGGTCAACCCCATGTAAGTTATGGGGCAGTAACAGTACACTTTTCAAAACGTGTTTTTCAGCCCGAAATAAACGCGTTTTTTCAGACAACTGAATCCCCATGTAGCAGCAAGGCTCAGAAGAGCCCACACACTCAGATCTTAACCCCAGTGTGCAGTAAGGTTCAAAACGTGTTTTTCAGCAGAAATAAACATGTTTCTGCAAGTTTGGTCAACCCCATGTAAGTTATGGGGCAGTAACAGTACACTCTGCAAAACGTGTTTTTCAGCCCGAAATTAACGCGTTTTTTCAGACAACTGAATCCCCATGTAGCAGCAAGGCTCAGAAGAGCCCACACACTCAGATCTTAACCCCAGTGTGCAGAAAGGTTCAAAACGTGTTTTTCAGCAGAAATAAACATGTTTCTGCAAGTTTGGTCAACCCCATGTAAGTTATGGGGCAGTAACAGTACACTCTGCAAAACGTGTTTTTCAGCCCGAAATAAACGCGTTTTTTCAGACAACTGAATCCCCATGTAGCAGCAAGGCTCAGAAGAGCCCACACACTCAGATCTTAACCCCAGTGTGCAAAAAGGTTCAAAACGTGTTTTTCAGCAGAAATAAACATGTTTCTGCAAGTTTGGTCAACCCCATGTAAGTTATGGGGCAGTAACAGTACACTTTTCAAAACGTGTTTTTCAGCCCGAAATAAACGCGTTTTTTCAGTCAACTGAATCCCCATGAAGCAGCAAGGCTCAGATGAGCCCACACACTCAGCTCTTATCCCCAGTGTGCAGAAAGGGTCAAAACGTGTTTTTCAGCAGAAATAAACATGTTTCTGCAAGTTTGGTCAACCCCATGTAAGTTATGGGGCAGTAACAGTACACTTTTCAAAACGTGTTTTTCAGCCCGAAATAAACGCGTTTTTTCAGACAACTGAATCCCCATGTAGCAGCAAGTCTCAGAAGAGCCCACACACTCAGATCTTAACCCCAGTGTGCAGTAAGGTTCAAAACGTGTTTTTCAGCAGAAATAAACATGTTTCTGCAAGTTTGGTCAACCCCATGTAAGTTATCGGGCAGTAACAGTACACTTTTCAAAACGTGTTTTTCAGCCCGAAATAAACGCGTTTTTTCAAACAACTGAATCCCCATGTAGCAGCAAGGCTCAGAAGAGCCCACACACTCAGATCTTAACCCCAGTGTGCAGAAAGGTTCAAAACGTGTTTTTCAGCAGAAATAAACATGTTTCTGCAAGTTTGGTCAACCCCATGTAAGGTATGGGGCAGTAACAGTACACTTTTCAAAACGTGTTTTTCAGCCCGAAATAAACGCGTTTTTTCAGACAACTTAATCCCCATGTAGCAGCAAGGCTCAGAAGAGCCCACACACTCAGATCTTAACCCCAGTGTGCAGAAAGGTTCAAAACGTGTTTTTCAGCAGAAATAAACATGTTTCTGCAAGTTTGGTCAACCCCATGTAAGTTATGGGGCAGTAACAGTACACTTTTCAAAACGTGTTTTTCAGCCCGAAATAAACGCGTTTTTTCAGACAACTGAATCCCCATGTAGCAGCAAGGCTCAGAAGAGCCCACACACTCAGATCTTAACCCCAGTGTGCAAAAAGGTTCAAAACGTGTTTTTCAGCAGAAATAAACATGTTTCTGCAAGTTTGGTCAACCCCATGTAAGTTATGGGGCAGTAACAGTACACTTTTCAAAACGTGTTTTTCAGCCCGAAATAAACGCGTTTTTTCAGACAACTGAATCCCCATGTAGCAGCAAGGCTCAGAAGAGCCCACACACTCAGATCTTAACCCCAGTGTGCAGAAAGGGTCAAAACGTGTTTTTCAGCAGAAATAAACATGTTTCTGCAAGTTTGGTCAACCCCATGTAAGGTATGGGGCAGTAACAGTACACTTTTCAAAACGTGTTTTTCAGCCCGAAATAAACGCGTTTTTTCAGACAACTAAATCCCCATGTAGCAGCAAGGCTCAGAAGAGCCCACACACTCAGATCTTAACCCCAGTGTGCAGAAAGGTTCAAAACGTGTTTTTCAGCAGAAATAAACATGTTTCTGCAAGTTTGGTCAACCCCATGTAAGGTATGGGGCAGTAACAGTACACTTTTCAAAACGTGTTTTTCAGCCCGAAATAAACGCGTTTTTTCAGACAACTGAATCCCCATGTAGCAGCAAGGCTCAGAAGAGCCCACACACTCAGATCTTAACCCCAGTGTGCAGAAAGGTTCAAAACGTGTTTTTCAGCAGAAATAAACATGTTTCTGCAAGTTTGGTCAACCCCATGTAAGTTATGGGGCAGTAACAGTACACTTTTCAAAACGTGTTTTTCAGCCCGAAATAAACGCGTTTTTTCAGACAACTGAATCCCCATGTAGCAGCAAGGCTCAGAAGAGCCCACACACTCAGATCTTAACCCCAGTGTGCAGAAATGGTCAAGACGTGTTTTTCAGCAGAAATAAACATGTTTCTGCAAGTTTGGTCAACCCCATGTAAGTTATGGGGCAGTAACAGTACACTTTTCAAAACGTGTTTTTCAGCCCGAAATAAACGCGTTTTTTCAGACAACTGAATCCCCATGTAGCAGCAAGGCTCAGAAGAGCCCACACACTCAGATCTTAACCCCAGTTTGCAGTAAGGTTCAAAACGTGTTTTTCAGCAGAAATAAACATGTTTCTGCAAGTTTGGTCAACCCCATGTAAGTTATGGGGCAGTAACAGTACACTTTTCAAAACGTGTTTTTCAGCCCGAAATTAACGCGTTTTTTCAGACAACTGAATCCCCATGTAGCAGCAAGGCTCAGAAGAGCCCACACACTCAGATCTTAACCCCAGTGTGCAGAAAGGTTCAAAACGTGTTTTTCAGCAGAAATAAACATGTTTCTGCAAGTTTGGTCAACCCCATGTAAGTTATGGGGCAGTAACAGTACACTCTGCAAAACGTGTTTTTCAGCCCGAAATAAACGCGTTTTTTCAGACAACTGAATCCCCATGTAGCAGCAAGGCTCAGAAGAGCCCACACACTCAGATCTTAACCCCAGTGTGCAAAAAGGTTCAAAACGTGTTTTTCAGCAGAAATAAACATGTTTCTGCAAGTTTGGTCAACCCCATGTAAGTTATGGGGCAGTAACAGTACACTTTTCAAAACGTGTTTTTCAGCCCGAAATAAACGCGTTTTTTCAGTCAACTGAATCCCCATGAAGCAGCAAGGCTCAGATGAGCCCACACACTCAGCTCTTATCCCCAGTGTGCAGAAAGGGTCAAAACGTGTTTTTCAGCAGAAATAAACATGTTTCTGCAAGTTTGGTCAACCCCATGTAAGTTATGGGGCAGTAACAGTACACTTTTCAAAACGTGTTTTTCAGCCCGAAATAAACGCGTTTTTTCAGACAACTGAATCCCCATGTAGCAGCAAGTCTCAGAAGAGCCCACACACTCAGATCTTAACCCCAGTGTGCAGTAAGGTTCAAAACGTGTTTTTCAGCAGAAATAAACATGTTTCTGCAAGTTTGGTCAACCCCATGTAAGTTATGGGGCAGTAACAGTACACTTTTCAAAACGTGTTTTTCAGCCCGAAATAAACGCGTTTTTTCAGACAACTGAATCCCCATGTAGCAGCAAGGCTCAGAAGAGCCCACACACTCAGATCTTAACCCAAGTGTGCAGAAAGGTTCAAAACGTGTTTTTCAGCAGAAATAAACATGTTTCTGCAAGTTTGGTCAACCCCATGTAAGGTATGGGGCAGTAACAGTACACTTTTCAAAACGTGTTTTTCAGCCCGAAATAAACGCGTTTTTTCAGACAACTGAATCCCCATGTAGCAGCAAGGCTCAGAAGAGCCCACACACTCAGATCTTAACCCCAGTGTGCAGAAAGGTTCAAAACGTGTTTTTCAGCAGAAATAAACATGTTTCTGCAAGTTTGGTCAACCCCATGTAAGTTATGGGGCAGTAACAGTACACTTTTCAAAACGTGTTTTTCAGCCCGAAATAAACGCGTTTTTTCAGACAACTGAATCCCCATGTAGCAGCAAGGCTCAGAAGAGCCCACACACTCAGATCTTAACCCCAGTGTGCAAAAAGGTTCAAAACGTGTTTTTCAGCAGAAATAAACATGTTTCTGCAAGTTTTATCAACCCCATGTAAGTTATGGGGCAGTAACAGTACACTTTTCAAAACGTGTTTTTCAGCCCGAAATAAACGCGTTTTTTCAGACAACTGAATCCCCATGTAGCAGCAAGGCTCAGAAGAGCCCACACACTCAGATCTTAACCCCAGTGTGCAGTAAGGTTCAAAACGTGTTTTTCAGCAGAAATAAACATGTTTCTGCAAGTTTGGTCAACCCCATGTAAGTTATGGGGCAGTAACAGTACACTCTGCAAAACGTGTTTTTCAGCCCGAAATTAACGCGTTTTTTCAGACAACTGAATCCCCATGTAGCAGCAAGGCTCAGAAGAGCCCACACACTCAGATCTTAACCCCAGTGTGCAGAAAGGTTCAAAACGTGTTTTTCAGCAGAAATAAACATGTTTCTGCAAGTTTGGTCAACCCCATGTAAGTTATGGGGCAGTAACAGTACACTCTGCAAAACGTGTTTTTCAGCCCGAAATAAACGCGTTTTTTCAGACAACTGAATCCCCATGTAGCAGCAAGGCTCAGAAGAGCCCACACACTCAGATCTTAACCCCAGTGTGCAAAAAGGTTCAAAACGTGTTTTTCAGCAGAAATAAACATGTTTCTGCAAGTTTGGTCAACCCCATGTAAGTTATGGGGCAGTAACAGTACACTTTTCAAAACGTGTTTTTCAGCCCGAAATAAACGCGTTTTTTCAGTCAACTGAATCCCCATGAAGCAGCAAGGCTCAGATGAGCCCACACACTCAGCTCTTATCCCCAGTGTGCAGAAAGGGTCAAAACGTGTTTTTCAGCAGAAATAAACATGTTTCTGCAAGTTTGGTCAACCCCATGTAAGTTATGGGGCAGTAACAGTACACTTTTCAAAACGTGTTTTTCAGCCCGAAATAAACGCGTTTTTTCAGACAACTGAATCCCCATGTAGCAGCAAGGCTCAGAAGAGCCCACACACTCAGATCTTAACCCCAGTGTGCAGAAAGGTTCAAAACGTGTTTTTCAGCAGAAATAAACATGTTTCTGCAAGTTTGGTCAACCCCATGTAAGTTATGGGGCAGTAACAGTACACTCTGCAAAACGTGTTTTTCAGCCCGAAATAAACGCGTTTTTTCAGACAACTGAATCCCCATGTAGCAGCAAGGCTCAGAAGAGCCCACACACTCAGATCTTAACCCCAGTGTGCAAAAAGGTTCAAAACGTGTTTTTCAGCAGAAATAAACATGTTTCTGCAAGTTTGGTCAACCCCATGTAAGTTATGGGGCAGTAACAGTACACTTTTCAAAACGTGTTTTTCAGCCCGAAATAAACGCGTTTTTTCAGTCAACTGAATCCCCATGAAGCAGCAAGGCTCAGATGAGCCCACACACTCAGCTCTTATCCCCAGTGTGCAGAAAGGGTCAAAACGTGTTTTTCAGCAGAAATAAACATGTTTCTGCAAGTTTGGTCAACCCCATGTAAGTTATGGGGCAGTAACAGTACACTTTTCAAAACGTGTTTTTCAGCCCGAAATAAACGCGTTTTTTCAGACAACTGAATCCCCATGTAGCAGCAAGTCTCAGAAGAGCCCACACACTCAGATCTTAACCCCAGTGTGCAGTAAGGTTCAAAACGTGTTTTTCAGCAGAAATAAACATGTTTCTGCAAGTTTGGTCAACCCCATGTAAGTTATGGGGCAGTAACAGTACACTTTTCAAAACGTGTTTTTCAGCCCGAAATAAACGCGTTTTTTCAGACAACTGAATCCCCATGTAGCAGCAAGGCTCAGAAGAGCCCACACACTCAGATCTTAACCCCAGTGTGCAGAAAGGTTCAAAACGTGTTTTTCAGCAGAAATAAACATGTTTCTGCAAGTTTGGTCAACCCCATGTAAGGTATGGGGCAGTAACAGTACACTTTTCAAAACGTGTTTTTCAGCCCGAAATAAACGCGTTTTTTCAGACAACTGAATCCCCATGTAGCAGCAAGGCTCAGAAGAGCCCACACACTCAGATCTTAACCCCAGTGTGCAAAAAGGTTCAAAACGTGTTTTTCAGCAGAAATAAACATGTTTCTGCAAGTTTGGTCAACCCCATGTAAGTTATGGGGCAGTAACAGTACACTTTTCAAAACGTGTTTTTCAGCCCGAAATAAACGCGTTTTTTCAGACAACTGAATCCCCATGTAGCAGCAAGGCTCAGAAGAGCCCACACACTCAGATCTTAACCCCAGTGTGCAAAAAGGTTCAAAACGTGTTTTTCAGCAGAAATAAACATGTTTCTGCAAGTTTGGTCAACCCCATGTAAGTTATGGGGCAGTAACAGTACACTTTTCAAAACGTGTTTTTCAGCCCGAAATAAACGCGTTTTTTCAGACAACTGAATCCCCATGTAGCAGCAAGGCTCAGAAGAGCCCACACACTCAGATCTTAACCCCAGTGTGCAGAAAGGGTCAAAACGTGTTTTTCAGCAGAAATAAACATGTTTCTGCAAGTTTGGTCAACCCCATGTAAGGTATGGGGCAGTAACAGTACACTTTTCAAAACGTGTTTTTCAGCCCGAAATAAACGCGTTTTTTCAGACAACTAAATCCCCATGTAGCAGCAAGGCTCAGAAGAGCCCACACACTCAGATCTTAACCCCAGTGTGCAGAAAGGTTCAAAACGTGTTTTTCAGCAGAAATAAACATGTTTCTGCAAGTTTGGTCAACCCCATGTAAGGTATGGGGCAGTAACAGTACACTTTTCAAAACGTGTTTTTCAGCCCGAAATAAACGCGTTTTTTCAGACAACTGAATCCCCATGTAGCAGCAAGGCTCAGAAGAGCCCACACACTCAGATCTTAACCCCAGTGTGCAGAAAGGTTCAAAACGTGTTTTTCAGCAGAAATAAACATGTTTCTGCAAGTTTGGTCAACCCCATGTAAGTTATGGGGCAGTAACAGTACACTTTTCAAAACGTGTTTTTCAGCCCGAAATAAACGCGTTTTTTCAGACAACTGAATCCCCATGTAGCAGCAAGGCTCAGAAGAGCCCACACACTCAGATCTTAACCCCAGTGTGCAGAAATGGTCAAGACGTGTTTTTCAGCAGAAATAAACATGTTTCTGCAAGTTTGGTCAACCCCATGTAAGTTATGGGGCAGTAACAGTACACTTTTCAAAACGTGTTTTTCAGCCCGAAATAAACGCGTTTTTTCAGACAACTGAATCCCCATGTAGCAGCAAGGCTCAGAAGAGCCCACACACTCAGATCTTAACCCCAGTGTGCAGTAAGGTTCAAAACGTGTTTTTCAGCAGAAATAAACATGTTTCTGCAAGTTTGGTCAACCCCATGTAAGTTATGGGGCAGTAACAGTACACTTTTCAAAACGTGTTTCTCAGCCCGAAATAAACGCGTTTTTTCAGTCAACTGAATCCCCATGAAGCAGCAAGGCTCAGATGAGCCCACACACTCAGCTCTTATCCCCAGTGTGCAGAAAGGGTCAAAACGTGTTTTTCAGCAGAAATAAACATGTTTCTGCAAGTTTGGTCAACCCCATGTAAGTTATGGGGCAGTAACAGTACACTTTTCAAAACGTGTTTTTCAGCCCGAAATAAACGTGTTTTTTCAGACAACTGAATCCCCATGTAGCAGCAAGGCTCAGAAGAGCCCACACACTCAGATCTTAACCCCAGTGTGCAAAAAGGTTCAAAACGTGTTTTTCAGCAGAAATAAACATGTTTCTGCAAGTTTGGTCAACCCCATGTAAGTTATGTTGCAGTAACAGTACACTTTTCAAAACGTGTTTTTCAGCCCGAAATAAACGCGTTTTTTCAGTCAACTGAATCCCCATGAAGCAGCAAGGCTCAGATGAGCCCACACACTCAGCTCTTATCCCCAGTGTGCAGAAAGGGTCAAAACGTGTTTTTCAGCAGAAATAAACATGTTTCTGCAAGTTTGGTCAACCCCATGTAAGTTATGGGGCAATAACAGTACACTTTTCAAAACGTGTTTTTCAGCCCGAAATAAACGCGTTTTTTCAGACAACTGAATCCCCATGTAGCAGCAAGTCTCAGAAGAGCCCACACACTCAGATCTTAACCCCAGTGTGCAGTAAGGTTCAAAACGTGTTTTTCAGCAGAAATAAACATGTTTCTGCAAGTTTGGTCAACCCCATGTAAGTTATGGGGCAGTAACAGTACACTTTTCAAAACGTATTTTTCAGCCCGAAATAAACGCGTTTTTTCAGACAACTGAATCCCCATGTAGCAGCAAGGCTCAGAAGAGCCCACACACTCAGATCTTAACCCCAGTGTGCAGAAAGGGTCAAAACGTGTTTTTCAGCAGAAATAAACATGTTTCTGCAAGTTTGGTCAACCCCATGTAAGGTATGGGGCAGTAACAGTACACTTTTCAAAACGTGTTTTTCAGCCCGAAATAAACGCGTTTTTTCAGACAACTAAATCCCCATGTAGCAGCAAGGCTCAGAAGAGCCCACACACTCAGATCTTAACCCCAGTGTGCAGAAAGGTTCAAAACGTGTTTTTCAGCAGAAATAAACATGTTTCTGCAAGTTTGGTCAACCCCATGTAAGTTATGGGGCAGTAACAGTACACTTTTCAAAACGTGTTTTTCAGCCCGAAATAAACGCGTTTTTTCAGACAACTGAATCCCCATGTAGCAGCAAGGCTCAGAAGAGCCCACACACTCAGATCTTAACCCCAGTGTGCAGAAAGGGTCAAAACGTGTTTTTCAGCAGAAATAAACATGTTTCTGCAAGTTTGGTCAACCCCATGTAAGTTATGGGGCAGTAACAGTACACTTTTCAAAACGTGTTTTTCAGCCCGAAATAAACGCGTTTTTTCAGACAACTGAATCCCCATGTAGCAGCAAGGCTCAGAAGAGCCCACACACTCAGATCTTAACCCCAGTGTGCAGAAAGGTTCAAAACGTGTTTTTCAGCAGAAATAAACATGTTTCTGCAAGTTTGGTCAACCCCATGTAAGGTATGGGGCAGTAACAGTACACTTTTCAAAACGTGTTTTTCAGCCCGAAATAAACGTGTTTTTTCAGACAACTGAATCCCCATGTAGCAGCAAGGCTCAGAAGAGCCCACACACTCAGATCTTAACCCCAGTGTGCAGAAAGGTTCAAAACGTGTTTTTCAGCAGAAATAAACATGTTTCTGCAAGTTTGGTCAACCCCATGTAAGTTATGGGGCAGTAACAGTACACTTTTCAAAACGTGTTTTTCAGCCCGAAATAAACGCGTTTTTTCAGACAACTGAATCCCCATGTAGCAGCAAAGCTCAGAAGAGCCCACACACTCAGATCTTAACCCCAGTGTGCAAAAAGGTTCAAAACGTGTTTTTCAGCAGAAATAAACATGTTTCTGCAAGTTTGGTCAACCCCATGTAAGTTATGGGGCAGTAACAGTACACTTTTCAAAACGTGTTTTTCAGCCCGAAATAAACGTGTTTTTTCAGACAACTGAATCCCCATGTAGCAGCAAGGCTCAGAAGAGCCCACACACTCAGATCTTAACCCCAGTGTGCAAAAAGGTTCAAAACGTGTTTTTCAGCAGAAATAAACATGTTTCTGCAAGTTTGGTCAACCCCATGTAAGTTATGTTGCAGTAACAGTACACTTTTCAAAACGTGTTTTTCAGCCCGAAATAAACGCGTTTTTTCAGTCAACTGAATCCCCATGAAGCAGCAAGGCTCAGATGAGCCCACACACTCAGCTCTTATCCCCAGTGTGCAGAAAGGGTCAAAACGTGTTTTTCAGCAGAAATAAACATGTTTCTGCAAGTTTGGTCAACCCCATGTAAGTTATGGGGCAATAACAGTACACTTTTCAAAACGTGTTTTTCAGCCCGAAATAAACGCGTTTTTTCAGACAACTGAATCCCCATGTAGCAGCAAGTCTCAGAAGAGCCCACACACTCAGATCTTAACCCCAGTGTGCAGTAAGGTTCAAAACGTGTTTTTCAGCAGAAATAAACATGTTTCTGCAAGTTTGGTCAACCCCATGTAAGTTATGGGGCAGTAACAGTACACTTTTCAAAACGTATTTTTCAGCCCGAAATAAACGCGTTTTTTCAGACAACTGAATCCCCATGTAGCAGCAAGGCTTAGAAGAGCCCACACACTCAGATCTTAACCCCAGTGTGCAGAAAGGGTCAAAAGATGTTTTTCAGCAGAAATAAACATGTTTCTGCAAGTTTGGTCAACCCCATGTAAGTTATGGGGCAGTAACAGTACACTTTTCAAAACGTGTTTTTCAGCCCGAAATAAACGCGTTTTTTCAGACAACTGAATCCCCATGTAGCAGCAAGGCTCAGAAGAGCCCACACACTCAGATCTTAACCCCAGTGTGCAGTAAGGTTCAAAACGTGTTTTTCAGCAGAAATAAACATGTTTCTGCAAGTTTGGTCAACCCCATGTAAGTTATGGGGCAGTAACAGTACACTTTTCAAAACGTGTTTTTCAGCCCGAAATAAACGTGTTTTTTCAGACAACTGAATCCCCATGTAGCAGCAAGGCTCAGAAGAGCCCACACACTCAGATCTTAACCCCAGTGTGCAAAAAGGTTCAAAACGTGTTTTTCAGCAGAAATAAACATGTTTCTGCAAGTTTGGTCAACCCCATGTAAGTTATGTTGCAGTAACAGTACACTTTTCAAAACGTGTTTTTCAGCCCGATATAAACGCGTTTTTTCAGTCAACTGAATCCCCATGAAGCAGCAAGGCTCAGATGAGCCCACACACTCAGCTCTTATCCCCAGTGTGCAGAAAGGGTCAAAACGTGTTTTTCAGCAGAAATAAACATGTTTCTGCAAGTTTGGTCAACCCCATGTAAGTTATGGGGCAATAACAGTACACTTTTCAAAACGTGTTTTTCAGCCCGAAATAAACGCGTTTTTTCAGACAACTGAATCCCCATGTAGCAGCAAGTCTCAGAAGAGCCCACACACTCAGATCTTAACCCCAGTGTGCAGTAAGGTTCAAAACGTGTTTTTCAGCAGAAATAAACATGTTTCTGCAAGTTTGGTCAACCCCATGTAAGTTATGGGGCAGTAACAGTACACTTTTCAAAACGTATTTTTCAGCCCGAAATAAACGCGTTTTTTCAGACAACTGAATCCCCATGTAGCAGCAAGGCTCAGAAGAGCCCACACACTCAGATCTTAACCCCAGTGTGCAGAAAGGGTCAAAACGTGTTTTTCAGCAGAAATAAACATGTTTCTGCAAGTTTGGTCAACCCCATGTAAGTTATGGGGCAGTAACAGTACACTTTTCAAAACGTGTTTTTCAGCCTGAAATAAACACGTTTTTTCAGACAACTGAATCCCAATGTAGCAGCAAGGCTCAGAAGAGCCCACACACTCAGATCTTAACCCCAGTGTGCAGAAAGGTTCAAAACGTGTTTTTCAGCAGAAATAAACATGTTTCTGCAAGTTTGGTCAACCCCATGTAAGGTATGGGGCAGTAACAGTACACTTTTCAAAACGTGTTTTTCAGCCCGAAATAAACGCGTTTTTTCAGACAACTAAATCCCCATGTAGCAGCAAGGCTCAGAAGAGCCCACACACTCAGATCTTAACCCCAGTGTGCAGAAAGGTTCAAAACGTGTTTTTCAGCAGAAATAAACATGTTTCTGCAAGTTTGGTCAACCCCATGTAAGTTATGGGGCAGTAACAGTACACTTTTCAAAACGTGTTTTTCAGCCCGAAATAAACGCGTTTTTTCAGACAACTGAATCCCCATGTAGCAGCAAGGCTCAGAAGAGCCCACACACTCAGATCTTAACCCCAGTGTGCAGAAAGGGTCAAAACGTGTTTTTCAGCAGAAATAAACATGTTTCTGCAAGTTTGGTCAACCCCATGTAAGTTATGGGGCAGTAACAGTACACTTTTCAAAACGTGTTTTTCAGCCCGAAATAAACGCGTTTTTTCAGACAACTGAATCCCCATGTAGCAGCAAGGCTCAGAAGAGCCCACACACTCAGATCTTAACCCCAGTGTGCAGAAAGGTTCAAAACGTGTTTTTCAGCAGAAATAAACATGTTTCTGCAAGTTTGGTCAACCCCATGTAAGGTATGGGGCAGTAACAGTACACTTTTCAAAACGTGTTTTTCAGCCCGAAATAAACGTGTTTTTTCAGACAACTGAATCCCCATGTAGCAGCAAGGCTCAGAAGAGCCCACACACTCAGATCTTAACCCCAGTGTGCAGAAAGGTTCAAAACGTGTTTTTCAGCAGAAATAAACATGTTTCTGCAAGTTTGGTCAACCCCATGTAAGTTATGGGGCAGTAACAGTACACTTTTCAAAACGTGTTTTTCAGCCCGAAATAAACGCGTTTTTTCAGACAACTGAATCCCCATGTAGCAGCAAAGCTCAGAAGAGCCCACACACTCAGATCTTAACCCCAGTGTGCAAAAAGGTTCAAAACGTGTTTTTCAGCAGAAATAAACATGTTTCTGCAAGTTTGGTCAACCCCATGTAAGTTATGGGGCAGTAACAGTACACTTTTCAAAACGTGTTTTTCAGCCCGAAATAAACGCGTTTTTTCAGACAACTGAATCCCCATGTAGCAGCAAAGCTCAGAAGAGCCCACACACTCAGATCTTAACCCCAGTGTGCAAAAAGGTTCAAAACGTGTTTTTCAGCAGAAATAAACATGTTTCTGCAAGTTTGGTCAACCCCATGTAAGTTATGGGGCAGTAACAGTACACTTTTCAAAACGTGTTTTTCAGCCCGAAATAAACGCGTTTTTTCAGACAACTGAATCCCCATGTAGCAGCAAGGCTCAGAAGAGCCCACACACTCAGATCTTAACCCCAGTGTGCAGAAATGGTCAAGACGTGTTTTTCAGCAGAAATAAACATGTTTCTGCAAGTTTGGTCAACCCCATGTAAGTTATGGGGCAGTAACAGTACACTTTTCAAAACGTGTTTTTCAGCCCGAAATAAACGCGTTTTTTCAGACAACTGAATCCCCATGTAGCAGCAAGGCTCAGAAGAGCCCACACACTCAGATCTTAACCCCAGTGTGCAGTAAGGTTCAAAACGTGTTTTTCAGCAGAAATAAACATGTTTCTGCAAGTTTGGTCAACCCCATGTAAGTTATGGGGCAGTAACAGTACACTCTGCAAAACGTGTTTTTCAGCCCGAAATAAACGCGTTTTTTCAGACAACTGAATCCCCATGTAGCAGCAAGGCTCAGAAGAGCCCACACACTCAGATCTTAACCCCAGTGTGCAAAAAGGTTCAAAACGTGTTTTTCAGCAGAAATAAACATGTTTCTGCAAGTTTGGTCAACCCCATGTAAGTTATGGGGCAGTAACAGTACACTTTTCAAAACGTGTTTTTCAGCCCGAAATAAACGCGTTTTTTCAGTCAACTGAATCCCCATGAAGCAGCAAGGCTCAGATGAGCCCACACACTCAGCTCTTATCCCCAGTGTGCAGAAAGGGTCAAAACGTGTTTTTCAGCAGAAATAAACATGTTTCTGCAAGTTTGGTCAACCCCATGTAAGTTATGGGGCAGTAACAGTACACTTTTCAAAACGTGTTTTTCAGCCCGAAATAAACGTGTTTTTTCAGACAACTGAATCCCCATGTAGCAGCAAGGCTCAGAAGAGCCCACACACTCAGATCTTAACCCCAGTGTGCAGAAATGGTCAAGACGTGTTTTTCAGCAGAAATAAACATGTTTCTGCAAGTTTGGTCAACCCCATGTAAGTTATGGGGCAGTAACAGTACACTTTTCAAAACGTGTTTTTCAGCCCGAAATAAACGCGTTTTTTCAGACAACTGAATCCCCATGTAGCAGCAAGGCTCAGAAGAGCCCACACACTCAGATCTTAACCCCAGTGTGCAGTAAGGTTCAAAACGTGTTTTTCAGCAGAAATAAACATGTTTCTGCAAGTTTGGTCAACCCCATGTAAGTTATGGGGCAGTAACAGTACACTCTGCAAAACGTGTTTTTCAGCCCGAAATAAACGCGTTTTTTCAGACAACTGAATCCCCATGTAGCAGCAAGGCTCAGAAGAGCCCACACACTCAGATCTTAACCCCAGTGTGCAAAAAGGTTCAAAACGTGTTTTTCAGCAGAAATAAACATGTTTCTGCAAGTTTGGTCAACCCCATGTAAGTTATGGGGCAGTAACAGTACACTTTTCAAAACGTGTTTTTCAGCCCGAAATAAACGCGTTTTTTCAGTCAACTGAATCCCCATGAAGCAGCAAGGCTCAGATGAGCCCACACACTCAGCTCTTATCCCCAGTGTGCAGAAAGGGTCAAAACGTGTTTTTCAGCAGAAATAAACATGTTTCTGCAAGTTTGGTCAACCCCATGTAAGTTATGGGGCAGTAACAGTACACTTTTCAAAACGTGTTTTTCAGCCCGAAATAAACGCGTTTTTTCAGACAACTGAATCCCCATGTAGCAGCAAAGCTCAGAAGAGCCCACACACTCAGATCTTAACCCCAGTGTGCAAAAAGGTTCAAAACGTGTTTTTCAGCAGAAATAAACATGTTTCTGCAAGTTTGGTCAACCCCATGTAAGTTATGGGGCAGTAACAGTACACTTTTCAAAACGTGTTTTTCAGCCCGAAATAAACGCGTTTTTTCAGACAACTGAATCCCCATGTAGCAGCAAGGCTCAGAAGAGCCCACACACTCAGATCTTAACCCCAGTGTGCAGAAATAGTCAAGACGTGTTTTTCAGCAGAAATAAACATGTTTCTGCAAGTTTGGTCAACCCCATGTAAGTTATGGGGCAGTAACAGTACACTTTTCAAAACGTGTTTTTCAGCCCGAAATAAACGCGTTTTTTCAGACAACTGAATCCCCATGTAGCAGCAAGGCTCAGAAGAGCCCACACACTCAGATCTTAACCCCAGTGTGCAGTAAGGTTCAAAACGTGTTTTTCAGCAGAAATAAACATGTTTCTGCAAGTTTGGTCAACCCCATGTAAGTTATGGGGCAGTAACAGTACACTCTGCAAAACGTGTTTTTCAGCCCGAAATAAACGCGTTTTTTCAGACAACTGAATCCCCATGTAGCAGCAAGGCTCAGAAGAGCCCACACACTCAGATCTTAACCCCAGTGTGCAAAAAGGTTCAAAACGTGTTTTTCAGCAGAAATAAACATGTTTCTGCAAGTTTGGTCAACCCCATGTAAGTTATGGGGCAGTAACAGTACACTTTTCAAAACGTGTTTTTCAGCCCGAAATAAACGCGTTTTTTCAGTCAACTGAATCCCCATGAAGCAGCAAGGCTCAGATGAGCCCACACACTCAGCTCTTATCCCCAGTGTGCAGAAAGGGTCAAAACGTGTTTTTCAGCAGAAATAAACATGTTTCTGCAAGTTTGGTCAACCCCATGTAAGTTATGGGGCAGTAACAGTACACTTTTCAAAACGTGTTTTTCAGCCCGAAATAAACGCGTTTTTTCAGACAACTGAATCCCCATGTAGCAGCAAGTCTCAGAAGAGCCCACACACTCAGATCTTAACCCCAGTGTGCAGTAAGGTTCAAAACGTGTTTTTCAGCAGAAATAAACATGTTTCTGCAAGTTTGGTCAACCCCATGTAAGTTATGGGGCAGTAACAGTACACTTTTCAAAACGTGTTTTTCAGCCCGAAATAAACGCGTTTTTTCAGACAACTGAATCCCCATGTAGCAGCAAGGCTCAGAAGAGCCCACACACTCAGATCTTAACCCCAGTGTGCAGAAATGGTCAAGACGTGTTTTTCAGCAGAAATAAACATGTTTCTGCAAGTTTGGTCAACCCCATGTAAGTTATGGGGCAGTAACAGTACACTTTTCAAAACGTGTTTTTCAGCCCGAAATAAACGCGTTTTTTCAGACAACTGAATCCCCATATAGCAGCAAGGCTCAGAAGAGCCCACACACTCAGATCTTAACCCCAGTGTGCAGTAAGGTTCAAAACGTGTTTTTCAGCAGAAATAAACATGTTTCTGCAACTTTGGTCAACCCCATGTAAGTTATGGGGCAGTAACAGTACACTCTGCAAAACGTGTTTTTCAGCCCGAAATAAACGCGTTTTTTCAGACAACTGAATCCCCATGTAGCAGCAAGGCTCAGAAGAGCCCACACACTCAGATCTTAACCCCAGTGTGCAAAAAGGTTCAAAACGTGTTTTTCAGCAGAAATAAACATGTTTCTGCAAGTTTGGTCAACCCCATGTAAGTTATGGGGCAGTAACAGTACACTTTTCAAAACGTGTTTTTCAGCCCGAAATAAACGCGTTTTTTCAGACAACTGAATCCCCATGTAGCAGCAAGGCTCAGAAGAGCCCACACACTCAGATCTTAACCCCAGTGTGCAGAAAGGGTCAAAACGTGTTTTTCAGCAGAAATAAACATGTTTCTGCAAGTTTGGTCAACCCCATGTAAGGTATGGGGCAGTAACAGTACACTTTTCAAAACGTGTTTTTCAGCCCGAAATAAACGCGTTTTTTCAGACAACTAAATCCCCATGTAGCAGCAAGGCTCAGAAGAGCCCACACACTCAGATCTTAACCCCAGTGTGCAGAAAGGTTCAAAACGTGTTTTTCAGCAGAAATAAACATGTTTCTGCAAGTTTGGTCAACCCCATGTAAGGTATGGGGCAGTAACAGTACACTTTTCAAAACGTGTTTTTCAGCCCGAAATAAACGCGTTTTTTCAGACAACTGAATCCCCATGTAGCAGCAAGGCTCAGAAGAGCCCACACACTCAGATCTTAACCCCAGTGTGCAGAAAGGTTCAAAACGTGTTTTTCAGCAGAAATAAACATGTTTCTGCAAGTTTGGTCAACCCCATGTAAGTTATGGGGCAGTAACAGTACACTTTTCAAAACGTGTTTTTCAGCCCGAAATAAACGCGTTTTTTCAGACAACTGAATCCCCATGTAGCAGCAAGGCTCAGAAGAGCCCACACACTCAGATCTTAACCCCAGTGTGCAGAAATGGTCAAGACGTGTTTTTCAGCAGAAATAAACATGTTTCTGCAAGTTTGGTCAACCCCATGTAAGTTATGGGGCAGTAACAGTACACTTTTCAAAACGTGTTTTTCAGCCCGAAATAAACGCGTTTTTTCAGACAACTGAATCCCCATGTAGCAGCAAGGCTCAGAAGAGCCCACACACTCAGATCTTAACCCCAGTGTGCAGTAAGGTTCAAAACGTGTTTTTCAGCAGAAATAAACATGTTTCTGCAAGTTTGGTCAACCCCATGTAAGTTATGGGGCAGTAACAGTACACTTTTCAAAACGTGTTTCTCAGCCCGAAATAAACGCGTTTTTTCAGTCAACTGAATCCCCATGAAGCAGCAAGGCTCAGATGAGCCCACACACTCAGCTCTTATCCCCAGTGTGCAGAAAGGGTCAAAACGTGTTTTTCAGCAGAAATAAACATGTTTCTGCAAGTTTGGTCAACCCCATGTAAGTTATGGGGCAGTAACAGTACACTTTTCAAAACGTGTTTTTCAGCCCGAAATAAACGTGTTTTTTCAGACAACTGAATCCCCATGTAGCAGCAAGGCTCAGAAGAGCCCACACACTCAGATCTTAACCCCAGTGTGCAAAAAGGTTCAAAACGTGTTTTTCAGCAGAAATAAACATGTTTCTGCAAGTTTGGTCAACCCCATGTAAGTTATGTTGCAGTAACAGTACACTTTTCAAAACGTGTTTTTCAGCCCGAAATAAACGCGTTTTTTCAGTCAACTGAATCCCCATGAAGCAGCAAGGCTCAGATGAGCCCACACACTCAGCTCTTATCCCCAGTGTGCAGAAAGGGTCAAAACGTGTTTTTCAGCAGAAATAAACATGTTTCTGCAAGTTTGGTCAACCCCATGTAAGTTATGGGGCAATAACAGTACACTTTTCAAAACGTGTTTTTCAGCCCGAAATAAACGCGTTTTTTCAGACAACTGAATCCCCATGTAGCAGCAAGTCTCAGAAGAGCCCACACACTCAGATCTTAACCCCAGTGTGCAGAAAGGTTCAAAACGTGTTTTTCAGCAGAAATAAACATGTTTCTGCAAGTTTGGTCAACCCCATGTAAGTTATGGGGCAGTAACAGTACACTTTTCAAAACGTATTTTTCAGCCCGAAATAAACGCGTTTTTTCAGACAACTGAATCCCCATGTAGCAGCAAGGCTCAGAAGAGCCCACACACTCAGATCTTAACCCCAGTGTGCAGAAAGGGTCAAAACGTGTTTTTCAGCAGAAATAAACATGTTTCTGCAAGTTTGGTCAACCCCATGTAAGTTATGGGGCAGTAACAGTACACTTTTCAAAACGTGTTTTTCAGCCCGAAATAAACGCGTTTTTTCAGACAACTGAATCCCAATGTAGCAGCAAGGCTCAGAAGAGCCCACACACTCAGATCTTAACCCCAGTGTGCAGAAAGGTTCAAAACGTGTTTTTCAGCAGAAATAAACATGTTTCTGCAAGTTTGGTCAACCCCATGTAAGGTATGGGGCAGTAACAGTACACTTTTCAAAACGTGTTTTTCAGCCCGAAATAAACGCGTTTTTTCAGACAACTAAATCCCCATGTAGCAGCAAGGCTCAGAAGAGCCCACACACTCAGATCTTAACCCCAGTGTGCAGAAAGGTTCAAAACGTGTTTTTCAGCAGAAATAAACATGTTTCTGCAAGTTTGGTCAACCCCATGTAAGTTATGGGGCAGTAACAGTACACTTTTCAAAACGTGTTTTTCAGCCCGAAATAAACGCGTTTTTTCAGACAACTGAATCCCCATGTAGCAGCAAGGCTCAGAAGAGCCCACACACTCAGATCTTAACCCCAGTGTGCAGAAAGGGTCAAAACGTGTTTTTCAGCAGAAATAAACATGTTTCTGCAAGTTTGGTCAACCCCATGTAAGTTATGGGGCAGTAACAGTACACTTTTCAAAACGTGTTTTTCAGCCCGAAATAAACGCGTTTTTTCAGACAACTGAATCCCCATGTAGCAGCAAGGCTCAGAAGAGCCCACACACTCAGATCTTAACCCCAGTGTGCAGAAAGGTTCAAAACGTGTTTTTCAGCAGAAATAAACATGTTTCTGCAAGTTTGGTCAACCCCATGTAAGGTATGGGGCAGTAACAGTACACTTTTCAAAACGTGTTTTTCAGCCCGAAATAAACGTGTTTTTTCAGACAACTGAATCCCCATGTAGCAGCAAGGCTCAGAAGAGCCCACACACTCAGATCTTAACCCCAGTGTGCAGAAAGGTTCAAAACGTGTTTTTCAGCAGAAATAAACATGTTTCTGCAAGTTTGGTCAACCCCATGTAAGTTATGGGGCAGTAACAGTACACTTTTCAAAACGTGTTTTTCAGCCCGAAATAAACGCGTTTTTTCAGACAACTGAATCCCCATGTAGCAGCAAAGCTCAGAAGAGCCCACACACTCAGATCTTAACCCCAGTGTGCAAAAAGGTTCAAAACGTGTTTTTCAGCAGAAATAAACATGTTTCTGCAAGTTTGGTCAACCCCATGTAAGTTATGGGGCAGTAACAGTACACTTTTCAAAACGTGTTTTTCAGCCCGAAATAAACGTGTTTTTTCAGACAACTGAATCCCCATGTAGCAGCAAGGCTCAGAAGAGCCCACACACTCAGATCTTAACCCCAGTGTGCAAAAAGGTTCAAAACGTGTTTTTCAGCAGAAATAAACATGTTTCTGCAAGTTTGGTCAACCCCATGTAAGTTATGTTGCAGTAACAGTACACTTTTCAAAACGTGTTTTTCAGCCCGAAATAAACGCGTTTTTTCAGTCAACTGAATCCCCATGAAGCAGCAAGGCTCAGATGAGCCCACACACTCAGCTCTTATCCCCAGTGTGCAGAAAGGGTCAAAACGTGTTTTTCAGCAGAAATAAACATGTTTCTGCAAGTTTGGTCAACCCCATGTAAGTTATGGGGCAATAACAGTACACTTTTCAAAACGTGTTTTTCAGCCCGAAATAAACGCGTTTTTTCAGACAACTGAATCCCCATGTAGCAGCAAGTCTCAGAAGAGCCCACACACTCAGATCTTAACCCCAGTGTGCAGTAAGGTTCAAAACGTGTTTTTCAGCAGAAATAAACATGTTTCTGCAAGTTTGGTCAACCCCATGTAAGTTATGGGGCAGTAACAGTACACTTTTCAAAACGTATTTTTCAGCCCGAAATAAACGCGTTTTTTCAGACAACTGAATCCCCATGTAGCAGCAAGGCTTAGAAGAGCCCACACACTCAGATCTTAACCCCAGTGTGCAGAAAGGGTCAAAAGATGTTTTTCAGCAGAAATAAACATGTTTCTGCAAGTTTGGTCAACCCCATGTAAGTTATGGGGCAGTAACAGTACACTTTTCAAAACGTGTTTTTCAGCCCGAAATAAACGCGTTTTTTCAGACAACTGAATCCCCATGTAGCAGCAAGGCTCAGAAGAGCCCACACACTCAGATCTTAACCCCAGTGTGCAGTAAGGTTCAAAACGTGTTTTTCAGCAGAAATAAACATGTTTCTGCAAGTTTGGTCAACCCCATGTAAGTTATGGGGCAGTAACAGTACACTTTTCAAAACGTGTTTTTCAGCCCGAAATAAACGTGTTTTTTCAGACAACTGAATCCCCATGTAGCAGCAAGGCTCAGAAGAGCCCACACACTCAGATCTTAACCCCAGTGTGCAAAAAGGTTCAAAACGTGTTTTTCAGCAGAAATAAACATGTTTCTGCAAGTTTGGTCAACCCCATGTAAGTTATGTTGCAGTAACAGTACACTTTTCAAAACGTGTTTTTCAGCCCGAAATAAACGCGTTTTTTCAGTCAACTGAATCCCCATGAAGCAGCAAGGCTCAGATGAGCCCACACACTCAGCTCTTATCCCCAGTGTGCAGAAAGGGTCAAAACGTGTTTTTCAGCAGAAATAAACATGTTTCTGCAAGTTTGGTCAACCCCATGTAAGTTATGGGGCAATAACAGTACACTTTTCAAAACGTGTTTTTCAGCCCGAAATAAACGCGTTTTTTCAGACAACTGAATCCCCATGTAGCAGCAAGTCTCAGAAGAGCCCACACACTCAGATCTTAACCCCAGTGTGCAGTAAGGTTCAAAACGTGTTTTTCAGCAGAAATAAACATGTTTCTGCAAGTTTGGTCAACCCCATGTAAGTTATGGGGCAGTAACAGTACACTTTTCAAAACGTATTTTTCAGCCCGAAATAAACGCGTTTTTTCAGACAACTGAATCCCCATGTAGCAGCAAGGCTCAGAAGAGCCCACACACTCAGATCTTAACCCCAGTGTGCAGAAAGGGTCAAAACGTGTTTTTCAGCAGAAATAAACATGTTTCTGCAAGTTTGGTCAACCCCATGTAAGTTATGGGGCAGTAACAGTACACTTTTCAAAACGTGTTTTTCAGCCTGAAATAAACACGTTTTTTCAGACAACTGAATCCCAATGTAGCAGCAAGGCTCAGAAGAGCCCACACACTCAGATCTTAACCCCAGTGTGCAGAAAGGTTCAAAACGTGTTTTTCAGCAGAAATAAACATGTTTCTGCAAGTTTGGTCAACCCCATGTAAGGTATGGGGCAGTAACAGTACACTTTTCAAAACGTGTTTTTCAGCCCGAAATAAACGCGTTTTTTCAGACAACTAAATCCCCATGTAGCAGCAAGGCTCAGAAGAGCCCACACACTCAGATCTTAACCCCAGTGTGCAGAAAGGTTCAAAACGTGTTTTTCAGCAGAAATAAACATGTTTCTGCAAGTTTGGTCAACCCCATGTAAGTTATGGGGCAGTAACAGTACACTTTTCAAAACAAGTTTTTCAGCCCGAAATAAACGCGTTTTTTCAGACAACTGAATCCCCATGTAGCAGCAAGGCTCAGAAGAGCCCACACACTCAGATCTTAACCCCAGTGTGCAGAAAGGGTCAAAACGTGTTTTTCAGCAGAAATAAACATGTTTCTGCAAGTTTGGTCAACCCCATGTAAGTTATGGGGCAGTAACAGTACACTTTTCAAAACGTGTTTTTCAGCCCGAAATAAACGCGTTTTTTCAGACAACTGAATCCCCATGTAGCAGCAAGGCTCAGAAGAGCCCACACACTCAGATCTTAACCCCAGTGTGCAGAAAGGTTCAAAACGTGTTTTTCAGCAGAAATAAACATGTTTCTGCAAGTTTGGTCAACCCCATGTAAGGTATGGGGCAGTAACAGTACACTTTTCAAAACGTGTTTTTCAGCCCGAAATAAACGTGTTTTTTCAGACAACTGAATCCCCATGTAGCAGCAAGGCTCAGAAGAGCCCACACACTCAGATCTTAACCCCAGTGTGCAGAAAGGTTCAAAACGTGTTTTTCAGCAGAAATAAACATGTTTCTGCAAGTTTGGTCAACCCCATGTAAGTTATGGGGCAGTAACAGTACACTTTTCAAAACGTGTTTTTCAGCCCGAAATAAACGCGTTTTTTCAGACAACTGAATCCCCATGTAGCAGCAAAGCTCAGAAGAGCCCACACACTCAGATCTTAACCCCAGTGTGCAAAAAGGTTCAAAACGTGTTTTTCAGCAGAAATAAACATGTTTCTGCAAGTTTGGTCAACCCCATGTAAGTTATGGGGCAGTAACAGTACACTTTTCAAAACGTGTTTTTCAGCCCGAAATAAACGCGTTTTTTCAGACAACTGAATCCCCATGTAGCAGCAAAGCTCAGAAGAGCCCACACACTCAGATCTTAACCCCAGTGTGCAAAAAGGTTCAAAACGTGTTTTTCAGCAGAAATAAACATGTTTCTGCAAGTTTGGTCAACCCCATGTAAGTTATGGGGCAGTAACAGTACACTTTTCAAAACGTGTTTTTCAGCCCGAAATAAACGCGTTTTTTCAGACAACTGAATCCCCATGTAGCAGCAAGGCTCAGAAGAGCCCACACACTCAGATCTTAACCCCAGTGTGCAGAAATGGTCAAGACGTGTTTTTCAGCAGAAATAAACATGTTTCTGCAAGTTTGGTCAACCCCATGTAAGTTATGGGGCAGTAACAGTACACTTTTCAAAACGTGTTTTTCAGCCCGAAATAAACGCGTTTTTTCAGACAACTGAATCCCCATGTAGCAGCAAGGCTCAGAAGAGCCCACACACTCAGATCTTAACCCCAGTGTGCAGTAAGGTTCAAAACGTGTTTTTCAGCAGAAATAAACATGTTTCTGCAAGTTTGGTCAACCCCATGTAAGTTATGGGGCAGTAACAGTACACTCTGCAAAACGTGTTTTTCAGCCCGAAATAAACGCGTTTTTTCAGACAACTGAATCCCCATGTAGCAGCAAGGCTCAGAAGAGCCCACACACTCAGATCTTAACCCCAGTGTGCAAAAAGGTTCAAAACGTGTTTTTCAGCAGAAATAAACATGTTTCTGCAAGTTTGGTCAACCCCATGTAAGTTATGGGGCAGTAACAGTACACTTTTCAAAACGTGTTTTTCAGCCCGAAATAAACGCGTTTTTTCAGTCAACTGAATCCCCATGAAGCAGCAAGGCTCAGATGAGCCCACACACTCAGCTCTTATCCCCAGTGTGCAGAAAGGGTCAAAACGTGTTTTTCAGCAGAAATAAACATGTTTCTGCAAGTTTGGTCAACCCCATGTAAGTTATGGGGCAGTAACAGTACACTTTTCAAAACGTGTTTTTCAGCCCGAAATAAACGCGTTTTTTCAGACAACTGAATCCCCATGTAGCAGCAAAGCTCAGAAGAGCCCACACACTCAGATCTTAACCCCAGTGTGCAAAAAGGTTCAAAACGTGTTTTTCAGCAGAAATAAACATGTTTCTGCAAGTTTGGTCAACCCCATGTAAGTTATGGGGCAGTAACAGTACACTTTTCAAAACGTGTTTTTCAGCCCGAAATAAACGCGTTTTTTCAGACAACTGAATCCCCATGTAGCAGCAAGGCTCAGAAGAGCCCACACACTCAGATCTTAACCCCAGTGTGCAGAAATAGTCAAGACGTGTTTTTCAGCAGAAATAAACATGTTTCTGCAAGTTTGGTCAACCCCATGTAAGTTATGGGGCAGTAACAGTACACTTTTCAAAACGTGTTTTTCAGCCCGAAATAAACGCGTTTTTTCAGACAACTGAATCCCCATGTAGCAGCAAGGCTCAGAAGAGCCCACACACTCAGATCTTAACCCCAGTGTGCAAAAAGGTTCAAAACGTGTTTTTCAGCAGAAATAAACATGTTTCTGCAAGTTTGGTCAACCCCATGTAAGTTATGGGGCAGTAACAGTACACTTTTCAAAACGTGTTTTTCAGCCCGAAATAAACGCGTTTTTTCAGTCAACTGAATCCCCATGAAGCAGCAAGGCTCAGATGAGCCCACACACTCAGCTCTTATCCCCAGTGTGCAGAAAGGGTCAAAACGTGTTTTTCAGCAGAAATAAACATGTTTCTGCAAGTTTGGTCAACCCCATGTAAGTTATGGGGCAGTAACAGTACACTTTTCAAAACGTGTTTTTCAGCCCGAAATAAACGCGTTTTTTCAGACAACTGAATCCCCATGTAGCAGCAAGTCTCAGAAGAGCCCACACACTCAGATCTTAACCCCAGTGTGCAGTAAGGTTCAAAACGTGTTTTTCAGCAGAAATAAACATGTTTCTGCAAGTTTGGTCAACCCCATGTAAGTTATGGGGCAGTAACAGTACACTTTTCAAAACGTGTTTTTCAGCCCGAAATAAACGCGTTTTTTCAGA
The DNA here is from genome assembly GCF_059453375.1 of Lepisosteus platostomus. Lineage (NCBI taxonomy): Eukaryota > Metazoa > Chordata > Actinopteri > Semionotiformes > Lepisosteidae > Lepisosteus > Lepisosteus platostomus. The sequence continues at coordinate 23,734,811 of NC_142617.1, forward strand.
CAACTGAATCCCCATGTAGCAGCAAGGCTCAGAAGAGCCCACACACTCAGATCTTAACCCCAGTGTGCAGAAATGGTCAAGACGTGTTTTTCAGCAGAAATAAACATGTTTCTGCAAGTTTGGTCAACCCCATGTAAGTTATGGGGCAGTAACAGTACACTTTTCAAAACGTGTTTTTCAGCCCGAAATAAACGCGTTTTTTCAGACAACTGAATCCCCATATAGCAGCAAGGCTCAGAAGAGCCCACACACTCAGATCTTAACCCCAGTGTGCAGTAAGGTTCAAAACGTGTTTTTCAGCAGAAATAAACATGTTTCTGCAAGTTTGGTCAACCCCATGTAAGTTATGGGGCAGTAACAGTACACTCTGCAAAACGTGTTTTTCAGCCCGAAATAAACGCGTTTTTTCAGACAACTGAATCCCCATGTAGCAGCAAGGCTCAGAAGAGCCCACACACTCAGATCTTAACCCCAGTGTGCAAAAAGGTTCAAAACGTGTTTTTCAGCAGAAATAAACATGTTTCTGCAAGTTTGGTCAACCCCATGTAAGTTATGGGGCAGTAACAGTACACTTTTCAAAACGTGTTTTTCAGCCCGAAATAAACGCGTTTTTTCAGTCAACTGAATCCCCATGAAGCAGCAAGGCTCAGATGAGCCCACACACTCAGCTCTTATCCCCAGTGTGCAGAAATGGTCAAAACGTGTTTTTCAGCAGAAATAAACATGTTTCTGCAAGTTTGGTCAACCCCATGTAAGTTATGGGGCAGTAACAGTACACTTTTCAAAACGTGTTTTTCAGCCCGAAATAAACGCGTTTTTTCAGACAACTGAATCCCCATGTAGCAGCAAGTCTCAGAAGAGCCCACACACTCAGATCTTAACCCCAGTGTGCAGTAAGGTTCAAAACGTGTTTTTCAGCAGAAATAAACATGTTTCTGCAAGATTGGTCAACCCCATGTAAGTTATGGGGCAGTAACAGTACACTTTTCAAAACGTGTTTTTCAGCCCGAAATAAACGCGTTTTTTCAGACAACTGAATCCCCATGTAGCAGCAAGGCTCAGAAGAGCCCACACACTCAGATCTTAACCCCAGTGTGCAGAAAGGTTCAAAACGTGTTTTTCAGCAGAAATAAACATGTTTCTGCAAGTTTGGTCAACCCCATGTAAGGTATGGGGCAGTAACAGTACACTTTTCAAAACGTGTTTTTCAGCCCGAAATAAACGTGTTTTTTCAGACAACTGAATCCCCATGTAGCAGCAAGGCTCAGAAGAGCCCACACACTCAGATCTTAACCCCAGTGTGCAGAAAGGTTCAAAACGTGTTTTTCAGCAGAAATAAACATGTTTCTGCAAGTTTGGTCAACCCCATGTAAGTTATGGGGCAGTAACAGTACACTTTTCAAAACGTGTTTTTCAGCCCGAAATAAACGCGTTTTTTCAGACAACTGAATCCCCATGTAGCAGCAAAGCTCAGAAGAGCCCACACACTCAGATCTTAACCCCAGTGTGCAAAAAGGTTCAAAACGTGTTTTTCAGCAGAAATAAACATGTTTCTGCAAGTTTGGTCAACCCCATGTAAGTTATGGGGCAGTAACAGTACACTTTTCAAAACGTGTTTTTCAGCCCGAAATAAACGCGTTTTTTCAGACAACTGAATCCCCATGTAGCAGCAAAGCTCAGAAGAGCCCACACACTCAGATCTTAACCCCAGTGTGCAAAAAGGTTCAAAACGTGTTTTTCAGCAGAAATAAACATGTTTCTGCAAGTTTGGTCAACCCCATGTAAGTTATGGGGCAGTAACAGTACACTTTTCAAAACGTGTTTTTCAGCCCGAAATAAACGCGTTTTTTCAGACAACTGAATCCCCATGTAGCAGCAAGGCTCAGAAGAGCCCACACACTCAGATCTTAACCCCAGTGTGCAGAAATGGTCAAGACGTGTTTTTCAGCAGAAATAAACATGTTTCTGCAAGTTTGGTCAACCCCATGTAAGTTATGGGGCAGTAACAGTACACTTTTCAAAACGTGTTTTTCAGCCCGAAATAAACGCGTTTTTTCAGACAACTGAATCCCCATGTAGCAGCAAGGCTCATAAGAGCCCACACACTCAGATCTTAACCCCAGTGTGCAGTAAGGTTCAAAACGTGTTTTTCAGCAGAAATAAACATGTTTCTGCAAGTTTGGTCAACCCCATGTAAGTTATGGGGCAGTAACAGTACACTCTGCAAAACGTGTTTTTCAGCCCGAAATAAACGCGTTTTTTCAGACAACTGAATCCCCATGTAGCAGCAAGGCTCAGAAGAGCCCACACACTCAGATCTTAACCCCAGTGTGCAAAAAGGTTCAAAACGTGTTTTTCAGCAGAAATAAACATGTTTCTGCAAGTTTGGTCAACCCCATGTAAGTTATGGGGCAGTAACAGTACACTTTTCAAAACGTGTTTTTCAGCCCGAAATAAACGCGTTTTTTCAGTCAACTGAATCCCCATGAAGCAGCAAGGCTCAGATGAGCCCACACACTCAGCTCTTATCCCCAGTGTGCAGAAAGGGTCAAAACGTGTTTTTCAGCAGAAATAAACATGTTTCTGCAAGTTTGGTCAACCCCATGTAAGTTATGGGGCAGTAACAGTACACTTTTCAAAACGTGTTTTTCAGCCCGAAATAAACGCGTTTTTTCAGACAACTGAATCCCCATGTAGCAGCAAGTCTCAGAAGAGCCCACACACTCAGATCTTAACCCCAGTGTGCAGTAAGGTTCAAAACGTGTTTTTCAGCAGAAATAAACATGTTTCTGCAAGATTGGTCAACCCCATGTAAGTTATGGGGCAGTAACAGTACACTTTTCAAAACGTGTTTTTCAGCCCGAAATAAACGCGTTTTTTCAGACAACTGAATCCCCATGTAGCAGCAAGGCTCAGAAGAGCCCACACACTCAGATCTTAACCCCAGTGTGCAGAAAGGTTCAAAACGTGTTTTTCAGCAGAAATAAACATGTTTCTGCAAGTTTGGTCAACCCCATGTAAGGTATGGGGCAGTAACAGTACACTTTTCAAAACGTGTTTTTCAGCCCGAAATAAACGCGTTTTTTCAGACAACTGAATCCCCATGTAGCAGCAAGGCTCAGAAGAGCCCACACACTCAGATCTTAACCCCAGTGTGCAGAAAGGTTCAAAACGTGTTTTTCAGCAGAAATAAACATGTTTCTGCAAGTTTGGTCAACCCCATGTAAGTTATGGGGCAGTAACAGTACACTTTTCAAAACGTGTTTTTCAGCCCGAAATAAACGCGTTTTTTCAGACAACTGAATCCCCATGTAGCAGCAAGGCTCAGAAGAGCCCACACACTCAGATCTTAACCCCAGTGTGCAAAAAGGTTCAAAACGTGTTTTTCAGCAGAAATAAACATGTTTCTGCAAGTTTGGTCAACCCCATGTAAGGTATGGGGCAGTAACAGTACACTTTTCAAAACGTGTTTTTCAGCCCGAAATAAACGCGTTTTTTCAGACAACTGAATCCCCATGTAGCAGCAAGGCTCAGAAGAGCCCACACACTCAGATCTTAACCCCAGTGTGCAGAAAGGTTCAAAACGTGTTTTTCAGCAGAAATAAACATGTTTCTGCAAGTTTGGTCAACCCCATGTAAGTTATGGGGCAGTAACAGTACACTTTTCAAAACGTGTTTTTCAGCCCGAAATAAACGCGTTTTTTCAGACAACTGAATCCCCATGTAGCAGCAAGGCTCAGAAGAGCCCACACACTCAGATCTTAACCCCAGTGTGCAGAAAGGGTCAAAACGTGTTTTTCAGCAGAAATAAACATGTTTCTGCAAGTTTGGTCAACCCCATGTAAGGTATGGGGCAGTAACAGTACACTTTTCAAAACGTGTTTTTCAGCCCGAAATAAACGCGTTTTTTCAGACAACTGAATCCCCATGTAGCAGCAAGGCTCAGAAGAGCCCACACACTCAGATCTTAACCCCAGTGTGCAGAAAGGTTCAAAACGTGTTTTTCAGCAGAAATAAACATGTTTCTGCAAGTTTGGTCAACCCCATGTAAGTTATGGGGCAGTAACAGTACACTTTTCAAAACGTGTTTTTCAGCCCGAAATAAACGCGTTTTTTCAGACAACTGAATCCCCATGTAGCAGCAAGGCTCAGAAGAGCCCACACACTCAGATCTTAACCCCAGTGTGCAGAAATGGTCAAGACGTGTTTTTCAGCAGAAATAAACATGTTTCTGCAAGTTTGGTCAACCCCATGTAAGTTATGGGGCAGTAACAGTACACTTTTCAAAACGTGTTTTTCAGCCCGAAATAAACGCGTTTTTTCAGACAACTGAATCCCCATGTAGCAGCAAGGCTCAGAAGAGCCCACACACTCAGATCTTAACCCCAGTGTGCAGTAAGGTTCAAAACGTGTTTTTCAGCAGAAATAAACATGTTTCTGCAAGTTTGGTCAACCCCATGTAAGTTATGGGGCAGTAACAGTACACTTTTCAAAACGTGTTTTTCAGCCCGAAATAAACGCGTTTTTTCAGACAACTGAATCCCCATGTAGCAGCAAGGCTCAGAAGAGCCCACACACTCAGATCTTAACCCCAGTGTGCAGAAAGGTTCAAAACGTGTTTTTCAGCAGAAATAAACATGTTTCTGCAAGTTTGGTCAACCCCATGTAAGTTATGGGGCAGTAACAGTACACTTTTCAAAACGTGTTTTTCAGCCCGAAATAAACGCGTTTTTTCAGACAACTGAATCCCCATGTAGCAGCAAGGCTCAGAAGAGCCCACACACTCAGATCTTAACCCCAGTGTGCAGAAAGGGTCAAAACGTGTTTTTCAGCAGAAATAAACATGTTTCTGCAAGTTTGGTCAACCCCATGTAAGGTATGGGGCAGTAACAGTACACTTTTCAAAACGTGTTTTTCAGCCCGAAATAAACGCGTTTTTTCAGACAACTGAATCCCCATGTAGCAGCAAGGCTCAGAAGAGCCCACACACTCAGATCTTAACCCCAGTGTGCAGAAAGGTTCAAAACGTGTTTTTCAGCAGAAATAAACATGTTTCTGCAAGTTTGGTCAACCCCATGTAAGTTATGGGGCAGTAACAGTACACTTTTCAAAACGTGTTTTTCAGCCCGAAATAAACGCGTTTTTTCAGACAACTGAATCCCCATGTAGCAGCAAGGCTCAGAAGAGCCCACACACTCAGATCTTAACCCCAGTGTGCAGAAAGGGTCAAAACGTGTTTTTCAGCAGAAATAAACATGTTTCTGCAAGTTTGGTCAACCCCATGTAAGGTATGGGGCAGTAACAGTACACTTTTCAAAACGTGTTTTTCAGCCCGAAATAAACGCGTTTTTTCAGACAACTGAATCCCCATGTAGCAGCAAGGCTCAGAAGAGCCCACACACTCAGATCTTAACCCCAGTGTGCAGAAAGGTTCAAAACGTGTTTTTCAGCAGAAATAAACATGTTTCTGCAAGTTTGGTCAACCCCATGTAAGTTATGGGGCAGTAACAGTACACTTTTCAAAACGTGTTTTTCAGCCCGAAATAAACGCGTTTTTTCAGACAACTGAATCCCCATGTAGCAGCAAGGCTCAGAAGAGCCCACACACTCAGATCTTAACCCCAGTGTGCAAAAAGGTTCAAAACGTGTTTTTCAGCAGAAATAAACATGTTTCTGCAAGTTTGGTCAACCCCATGTAAGGTATGGGGCAGTAACAGTACACTTTTCAAAACGTGTTTTTCAGCCCGAAATAAACGCGTTTTTTCAGACAACTGAATCCCCATGTAGCAGCAAGGCTCAGAAGAGCCCACACACTCAGATCTTAACCCCAGTGTGCAGAAAGGTTCAAAACGTGTTTTTCAGCAGAAATAAACATGTTTCTGCAAGTTTGGTCAACCCCATGTAAGTTATGGGGCAGTAACAGTACACTTTTCAAAACGTGTTTTTCAGCCCGAAATAAACGCGTTTTTTCAGACAACTGAATCCCCATGTAGCAGCAAGGCTCAGAAGAGCCCACACACTCAGATCTTAACCCCAGTGTGCAGAAAGGGTCAAAACGTGTTTTTCAGCAGAAATAAACATGTTTCTGCAAGTTTGGTCAACCCCATGTAAGGTATGGGGCAGTAACAGTACACTTTTCAAAACGTGTTTTTCAGCCCGAAATAAACGCGTTTTTTCAGACAACTGAATCCCCATGTAGCAGCAAGGCTCAGAAGAGCCCACACACTCAGATCTTAACCCCAGTGTGCAGAAAGGTTCAAAACGTGTTTTTCAGCAGAAATAAACATGTTTCTGCAAGTTTGGTCAACCCCATGTAAGTTATGGGGCAGTAACAGTACACTTTTCAAAACGTGTTTTTCAGCCCGAAATAAACGCGTTTTTTCAGACAACTGAATCCCCATGTAGCAGCAAGGCTCAGAAGAGCCCACACACTCAGATCTTAACCCCAGTGTGCAGAAATGGTCAAGACGTGTTTTTCAGCAGAAATAAACATGTTTCTGCAAGTTTGGTCAACCCCATGTAAGTTATGGGGCAGTAACAGTACACTTTTCAAAACGTGTTTTTCAGCCCGAAATAAACGCGTTTTTTCAGACAACTGAATCCCCATGTAGCAGCAAGGCTCAGAAGAGCCCACACACTCAGATCTTAACCCCAGTGTGCAGTAAGGTTCAAAACGTGTTTTTCAGCAGAAATAAACATGTTTCTGCAAGTTTGGTCAACCCCATGTAAGTTATGGGGCAGTAACAGTACACTTTTCAAAACGTGTTTTTCAGCCCGAAATAAACGCGTTTTTTCAGACAACTGAATCCCCATGTAGCAGCAAGGCTCAGAAGAGCCCACACACTCAGATCTTAACCCCAGTGTGCAGAAAGGTTCAAAACGTGTTTTTCAGCAGAAATAAACATGTTTCTGCAAGTTTGGTCAACCCCATGTAAGTTATGGGGCAGTAACAGTACACTTTTCAAAACGTGTTTTTCAGCCCGAAATAAACGCGTTTTTTCAGACAACTGAATCCCCATGTAGCAGCAAGGCTCAGAAGAGCCCACACACTCAGATCTTAACCCCAGTGTGCAGAAAGGGTCAAAACGTGTTTTTCAGCAGAAATAAACATGTTTCTGCAAGTTTGGTCAACCCCATGTAAGGTATGGGGCAGTAACAGTACACTTTTCAAAACGTGTTTTTCAGCCCGAAATAAACGCGTTTTTTCAGACAACTGAATCCCCATGTAGCAGCAAGGCTCAGAAGAGCCCACACACTCAGATCTTAACCCCAGTGTGCAGAAAGGTTCAAAACGTGTTTTTCAGCAGAAATAAACATGTTTCTGCAAGTTTGGTCAACCCCATGTAAGTTATGGGGCAGTAACAGTACACTTTTCAAAACGTGTTTTTCAGCCCGAAATAAACGCGTTTTTTCAGACAACTGAATCCCCATGTAGCAGCAAGGCTCAGAAGAGCCCACACACTCAGATCTTAACCCCAGTGTGCAGAAATGGTCAAGACGTGTTTTTCAGCAGAAATAAACATGTTTCTGCAAGTTTGGTCAACCCCATGTAAGTTATGGGGCAGTAACAGTACACTTTTCAAAACGTGTTTTTCAGCCCGAAATAAACGCGTTTTTTCAGACAACTGAATCCCCATGTAGCAGCAAGGCTCAGAAGAGCCCACACACTCAGATCTTAACCCCAGTGTGCAGTAAGGTTCAAAACGTGTTTTTCAGCAGAAATAAACATGTTTCTGCAAGTTTGGTCAACCCCATGTAAGTTATGGGGCAGTAACAGTACACTTTTCAAAACGTGTTTTTCAGCCCGAAATAAACGCGTTTTTTCAGACAACTGAATCCCCATGTAGCAGCAAGGCTCAGAAGAGCCCACACACTCAGATCTTAACCCCAGTGTGCAAAAAGGTTCAAAACGTGTTTTTCAGCAGAAATAAACATGTTTCTGCAAGTTTGGTCAACCCCATGTAAGTTATGGGGCAGTAACAGTACACTTTTCAAAACGTGTTTTTCAGCCCGAAATAAACGCGTTTTTTCAGTCAACTGAATCCCCATGAAGCAGCAAGGCTCAGATGAGCCCACACACTCAGCTCTTATCCCCAGTGTGCAGAAAGGGTCAAAACGTGTTTTTCAGCAGAAATAAACATGTTTCTGCAAGTTTGGTCAACCCCATGTAAGTTATGGGGCAGTAACAGTACACTTTTCAAAACGTGTTTTTCAGCCCGAAATAAACGTGTTTTTTCAGACAACTGAATCCCCATGTAGCAGCAAGGCTCAGAAGAGCCCACACACTCAGATCTTAACCCCAGTGTGCAAAAAGGTTCAAAACGTGTTTTTCAGCAGAAATAAACATGTTTCTGCAAGTTTGGTCAACCCCATGTAAGTTATGGGGCAATAACAGTACACTTTTCAAAACGTGTTTTTCAGCCCGAAATAAACGCGTTTTTTCAGACAACTGAATCCCCATGTAGCAGCAAGTCTCAGAAGAGCCCACACACTCAGATCTTAACCCCAGTGTGCAGTAAGGTTCAAAACGTGTTTTTCAGCAGAAATAAACATGTTTCTGCAAGTTTGGTCAACCCCATGTAAGTTATGGGGCAGTAACAGTACACTTTTCAAAACGTATTTTTCAGCCCGAAATAAACGCGTTTTTTCAGACAACTGAATCCCCATGTAGCAGCAAGGCTCAGAAGAGCCCACACACTCAGATCTTAACCCCAGTGTGCAGAAAGGGTCAAAACGTGTTTTTCAGCAGAAATAAACATGTTTCTGCAAGTTTGGTCAACCCCATGTAAGTTATGGGGCAGTAACAGTACACTTTTCAAAACGTGTTTTTCAGCCCGAAATAAACGCGTTTTTTCAGACAACTGAATCCCAATGTAGCAGCAAGGCTCAGAAGAGCCCACACACTCAGATCTTAACCCCAGTGTGCAGAAAGGTTCAAAACGTGTTTTTCAGCAGAAATAAACATGTTTCTGCAAGTTTGGTCAACCCCATGTAAGGTATGGGGCAGTAACAGTACACTTTTCAAAACGTGTTTTTCAGCCCGAAATAAACGCGTTTTTTCAGACAACTAAATCCCCATGTAGCAGCAAGGCTCAGAAGAGCCCACACACTCAGATCTTAACCCCAGTGTGCAGAAAGGTTCAAAACGTGTTTTTCAGCAGAAATAAACATGTTTCTGCAAGTTTGGTCAACCCCATGTAAGTTATGGGGCAGTAACAGTACACTTTTCAAAACGTGTTTTTCAGCCCGAAATAAACGCGTTTTTTCAGACAACTGAATCCCCATGTAGCAGCAAGGCTCAGAAGAGCCCACACACTCAGATCTTAACCCCAGTGTGCAGAAAGGGTCAAAACGTGTTTTTCAGCAGAAATAAACATGTTTCTGCAAGTTTGGTCAACCCCATGTAAGTTATGGGGCAGTAACAGTACACTTTTCAAAACGTGTTTTTCAGCCCGAAATAAACGCGTTTTTTCAGACAACTGAATCCCCATGTAGCAGCAAGGCTCAGAAGAGCCCACACACTCAGATCTTAACCCCAGTGTGCAGAAAGGTTCAAAACGTGTTTTTCAGCAGAAATAAACATGTTTCTGCAAGTTTGGTCAACCCCATGTAAGGTATGGGGCAGTAACAGTACACTTTTCAAAACGTGTTTTTCAGTCCGAAATAAACGCGTTTTTTCAGACAACTGAATCCCCATGTAGCAGCAAGGCTCAGAAGAGCCCACACACTCAGATCTTAACCCCAGTGTGCAGTAAGGTTCAAAACGTGTTTTTCAGCAGAAATAAACATGTTTCTGCAAGTTTGGTCAACCCCATGTAAGTTATGGGGCAGTAACAGTACACTTTTCAAAACGTGTTTTTCAGCCCGAAATAAACGCGTTTTTTCAGACAACTGAATCCCCATGTAGCAGCAAGGCTCAGAAGAGCCCACACACTCAGATCTTAACCCCAGTGTGCAGTAAGGTTCAAAACGTGTTTTTCAGCAGAAATAAACGTTTCTGCAAGTTTGGTCAACCCCATGTAAGTTATGGGGCAGTAACAGTACACTTTTCAAAACGTGTTTTTCAGCCCGAAATAAACGCGTTTTTTCAGACAACTGAATCCCCATGTAGCAGCAAGGCTCAGAAGAGCCCACACACTCAGATCTTAACCCCAGTGTGCAGAAAGGTTCAAAACGTGTTTTTCAGCAGAAATAAACATGTTTCTGCAAGTTTGGTCAACCCCATGTAAGGTATGGGGCAGTAACAGTACACTTTTCAAAACGTGTTTTTCAGCCCGAAATAAACGCGTTTTTTCAGACAACTGAATCCCCATGTAGCAGCAAGTCTCAGAAGAGCCCACACACTCAGATCTTAACCCCAGTGTGCAGTAAGGTTCAAAACGTGTTTTTCAGCAGAAATAAACATGTTTCTGCAAGTTTGGTCAACCCCATGTAAGTTATGGGGCAGTAACAGTACACTTTTCAAAACGTGTTTTTCAGCCCGAAATAAACGCGTTTTTTCATACAACTGAATCCCCATGTAGCAGCAAGGCTCAGAAGAGCCCACACACTCAGCTCTTATCCCCAGTGTGCAGAAAGGGTCAAAACGTGTTTTTCAGCAGAAATAAACATGTTTCTGCAAGTTTGGTCAACCCCATGTAAGTTATGGGGCAGTAACAGTACACTTTTCAAAACGTGTTTTTCAGCCCGAAATAAACGCGTTTTTTCAGACAACTGAATCCCCATGTAGCAGCAAGGCACAGAAGAGCCCACACACTCAGATCTTAACCCCAGTGTGCAGAAAGGTTCAAAACGTGTTTTTCAGCAGAAATAAACATGTTTCTGCAAGTTTGGTCAACCCCATGTAAGTTATGGGGCAGTAACAGTACACTTTTCAAAACGTGTTTTTCAGCCCGAAATAAACGCGTTTTTTCAGACAACTGAATCCCCATGTAGCAGCAAGTCTCAGAAGAGCCCACACACTCAGATCTTAACCCCAGTGTGCAGAAAGGTTCAAAACGTGTTTTTCAGCAGAAATAAACATGTTTCTGCAAGTTTGGTCAACCCCATGTAAGGTATGGGGCAGTAACAGTACACTTTTCAAAACGTGTTTTTCAGCCCGAAATAAACGCGTTTTTTCAGACAACTGAATCCCCATGTAGCAGCAAGGCTCAGAAGAGCCCACACACTCAGATCTTAACCCCAGTGTGCAGAAAGGGTCAAAACGTGTTTTTCAGCAGAAATAAACATGTTTCTGCAAGTTTGGTCAACCCCATGTAAGTTATGGGGCAGTAACAGTACACTTTTCAAAACGTGTTTTTCAGCCCGAAATAAACGCGTTTTTTCAGACAACTGAATCCCCATGTAGCAGCAAGGCTCAGAAGAGCCCACACACTCAGATCTTAACCCCAGTGTGCAGAAAGGGTCAAAACGTGTTTTTCAGCAGAAATAAACATGTTTCTGCAAGTTTGGTCAACCCCATGTAAGGTATGGGGCAGTAACAGTACACTTTTCAAAACGTGTTTTTCAGCCCGAAATAAACGTGTTTTTTCAGACAACTGAATCCCCATGTAGCAGCAAGGCTCAGAAGAGCCCACACACTCAGATCTTAACCCCAGTGTGCAGAAAGGTTCAAAACGTGTTTTTCAGCAGAAATAAACATGTTTCTGCAAGTTTGGTCAACCCCATGTAAGGTATGGGGCAGTAACAGTACACTTTTCAAAACGTGTTTTTCAGCCCGAAATAAACGCGTTTTTTCAGACAACTAAATCCCCATGTAGCAGCAAGGCTCAGAAGAGCCCACACACTCAGATCTTAACCCCAGTGTGCAGAAAGGTTCAAAACGTGTTTTTCAGCAGAAATAAACATGTTTCTGCAAGTTTGGTCAACCCCATGTAAGTTATGGGGCAGTAACAGTACACTTTTCAAAACGTGTTTTTCAGCCCGAAATAAACGCGTTTTTTCAGACAACTGAATCCCCATGTAGCAGCAAGGCTCAGAAGAGCCCACACACTCAGATCTTAACCCCAGTGTGCAGAAAGGTTCAAAACGTGTTTTTCAGCAGAAATAAACATGTTTCTGCAAGTTTGGTCAACCCCATGTAAGGTATGGGGCAGTAACAGTACACTTTTCAAAACGTGTTTTTCAGCCCGAAATAAACGTGTTTTTTCAGACAACTGAATCCCCATGTAGCAGCAAGGCTCAGAAGAGCCCACACACTCAGATCTTAACCCCAGTGTGCAGAAAGGTTCAAAACGTGTTTTTCAGCAGAAATAAACATGTTTCTGCAAGTTTGGTCAACCCCATGTAAGTTATGGGGCAGTAACAGTACACTTTTCAAAACGTGTTTTTCAGCCCGAAATAAACGCGTTTTTTCAGACAACTGAATCCCCATGTAGCAGCAAAGCTCAGAAGAGCCCACACACTCAGATCTTAACCCCAGTGTGCAAAAAGGTTCAAAACGTGTTTTTCAGCAGAAATAAACATGTTTCTGCAAGTTTGGTCAACCCCATGTAAGTTATGGGGCAGTAACAGTACACTTTTCAAAACGTGTTTTTCAGCCCGAAATAAACGCGTTTTTTCAGACAACTGAATCCCCATGTAGCAGCAAGGCTCAGAAGAGCCCACACACTCAGATCTTAACCCCAGTGTGCAGAAATGGTCAAGACGTGTTTTTCAGCAGAAATAAACATGTTTCTGCAAGTTTGGTAAACCCCATGTAAGGTATGGGGCAGTAACAGTACACTTTTCAAAACGTGTTTTTCAGTCCGAAATAAACGCGTTTTTTCAGACAACTGAATCCCCATGTAGCAGCAAGGCTCAGAAGAGCCCACACACTCAGATCTTAACCCCAGTGTGCAGTAAGGTTCAAAACGTGTTTTTCAGCAGAAATAAACATGTTTCTGCAAGTTTGGTCAACCCCATGTAAGTTATGGGGCAGTAACAGTACACTTTTCAAAACGTGTTTTTCAGCCCGAAATAAACGCGTTTTTTCAGACAACTGAATCCCCATGTAGCAGCAAGGCTCAGAAGAGCCCACACACTCAGATCTTAACCCCAGTGTGCAGAAAGGGTCAAAACGTGTTTTTCAGCAGAAATAAACATGTTTCTGCAAGTTTGGTCAACCCCATGTAAGGTATGGGGCAGTAACAGTACACTTTTCAAAACGTGTTTTTCAGCCCGAAATAAACGCGTTTTTTCAGACAACTGAATCCCCATGTAGCAGCAAGGCTCAGAAGAGCCCACACACTCAGATCTTAACCCCAGTGTGCAGAAAGGTTCAAAACGTGTTTTTCAGCAGAAATAAACATGTTTCTGCAAGTTTGGTCAACCCCATGTAAGTTATGGGGCAGTAACAGTACACTTTTCAAAACGTGTTTTTCAGCCCGAAATAAACGCGTTTTTTCAGACAACTGAATCCCCATGTAGCAGCAAGGCTCAGAAGAGCCCACACACTCAGATCTTAACCCCAGTGTGCAGAAATGGTCAAGACGTGTTTTTCAGCAGAAATAAACATGTTTCTGCAAGTTTGGTCAACCCCATGTAAGTTATGGGGCAGTAACAGTACACTTTTCAAAACGTGTTTTTCAGCCCGAAATAAACGCGTTTTTTCAGACAACTGAATCCCCATGTAGCAGCAAGGCTCAGAAGAGCCCACACACTCAGATCTTAACCCCAGTGTGCAGTAAGGTTCAAAACGTGTTTTTCAGCAGAAATAAACATGTTTCTGCAAGTTTGGTCAACCCCATGTAAGTTATGGGGCAGTAACAGTACACTTTTCAAAACGTGTTTTTCAGCCCGAAATAAACGCGTTTTTTCAGACAACTGAATCCCCATGTAGCAGCAAGGCTCAGAAGAGCCCACACACTCAGATCTTAACCCCAGTGTGCAAAAAGGTTCAAAACGTGTTTTTCAGCAGAAATAAACATGTTTCTGCAAGTTTGGTCAACCCCATGTAAGTTATGGGGCAGTAACAGTACACTTTTCAAAACGTGTTTTTCAGCCCGAAATAAACGCGTTTTTTCAGTCAACTGAATCCCCATGAAGCAGCAAGGCTCAGATGAGCCCACACACTCAGCTCTTATCCCCAGTGTGCAGAAAGGGTCAAAACGTGTTTTTCAGCAGAAATAAACATGTTTCTGCAAGTTTGGTCAACCCCATGTAAGTTATGGGGCAGTAACAGTACACTTTTCAAAACGTGTTTTTCAGCCCGAAATAAACGTGTTTTTTCAGACAACTGAATCCCCATGTAGCAGCAAGGCTCAGAAGAGCCCACACACTCAGATCTTAACCCCAGTGTGCAAAAAGGTTCAAAACGTGTTTTTCAGCAGAAATAAACATGTTTCTGCAAGTTTGGTCAACCCCATGTAAGTTATGTTGCAGTAACAGTACACTTTTCAAAACGTGTTTTTCAGCCCGAAATAAACGCGTTTTTTCAGTCAACTGAATCCCCATGAAGCAGCAAGGCTCAGATGAGCCCACACACTCAGCTCTTATCCCCAGTGTGCAGAAAGGGTCAAAACGTGTTTTTCAGCAGAAATAAACATGTTTCTGCAAGTTTGGTCAACCCCATGTAAGTTATGGGGCAATAACAGTACACTTTTCAAAACGTGTTTTTCAGCCCGAAATAAACGCGTTTTTTCAGACAACTGAATCCCCATGTAGCAGCAAGTCTCAGAAGAGCCCACACACTCAGATCTTAACCCCAGTGTGCAGTAAGGTTCAAAACGTGTTTTTCAGCAGAAATAAACATGTTTCTGCAAGTTTGGTCAACCCCATGTAAGTTATGGGGCAGTAACAGTACACTTTTCAAAACGTATTTTTCAGCCCGAAATAAACGCGTTTTTTCAGACAACTGAATCCCCATGTAGCAGCAAGGCTCAGAAGAGCCCACACACTCAGATCTTAACCCCAGTGTGCAGAAAGGGTCAAAACGTGTTTTTCAGCAGAAATAAACATGTTTCTGCAAGTTTGGTCAACCCCATGTAAGTTATGGGGCAGTAACAGTACACTTTTCAAAACGTGTTTTTCAGCCCGAAATAAACGCGTTTTTTCAGACAACTGAATCCCAATGTAGCAGCAAGGCTCAGAAGAGCCCACACACTCAGATCTTAACCCCAGTGTGCAGAAAGGTTCAAAACGTGTTTTTCAGCAGAAATAAACATGTTTCTGCAAGTTTGGTCAACCCCATGTAAGGTATGGGGCAGTAACAGTACACTTTTCAAAACGTGTTTTTCAGCCCGAAATAAACGCGTTTTTTCAGACAACTAAATCCCCATGTAGCAGCAAGGCTCAGAAGAGCCCACACACTCAGATCTTAACCCCAGTGTGCAGTAAGGTTCAAAACGTGTTTTTCAGCAGAAATAAACATGTTTCTGCAAGTTTGGTCAACCCCATGTAAGTTATGGGGCAGTAACAGTACACTTTTCAAAACGTGTTTTTCAGCCCGAAATAAACGCGTTTTTTCATACAACTGAATCCCCATGTAGCAGCAAGGCTCAGAAGAGCCCACACACTCAGCTCTTATCCCCAGTGTGCAGAAAGGGTCAAAACGTGTTTTTCAGCAGAAATAAACATGTTTCTGCAAGTTTGGTCAACCCCATGTAAGTTATGGGGCAGTAACAGTACACTTTTCAAAACGTGTTTTTCAGCCCGAAATAAACGCGTTTTTTCAGACAACTGAATCCCCATGTAGCAGCAAGGCACAGAAGAGCCCACACACTCAGATCTTAACCCCAGTGTGCAGAAAGGTTCAAAACGTGTTTTTCAGCAGAAATAAACATGTTTCTGCAAGTTTGGTCAACCCCATGTAAGTTATGGGGCAGTAACAGTACACTTTTCAAAACGTGTTTTTCAGCCCGAAATAAACGCGTTTTTTCAGACAACTGAATCCCCATGTAGCAGCAAGTCTCAGAAGAGCCCACACACTCAGATCTTAACCCCAGTGTGCAGAAAGGTTCAAAACGTGTTTTTCAGCAGAAATAAACATGTTTCTGCAAGTTTGGTCAACCCCATGTAAGGTATGGGGCAGTAACAGTACACTTTTCAAAACGTGTTTTTCAGCCCGAAATAAACGCGTTTTTTCAGACAACTGAATCCCCATGTAGCAGCAAGGCTCAGAAGAGCCCACACACTCAGATCTTAACCCCAGTGTGCAGAAAGGGTCAAAACGTGTTTTTCAGCAGAAATAAACATGTTTCTGCAAGTTTGGTCAACCCCATGTAAGTTATGGGGCAGTAACAGTACACTTTTCAAAACGTGTTTTTCAGCCCGAAATAAACGCGTTTTTTCAGACAACTGAATCCCCATGTAGCAGCAAGACTCAGAAGAGCCCACACACTCAGATCTTAACCCCAGTGTGCAGAAAGGGTCAAAACGTGTTTTTCAGCAGAAATAAACATGTTTCTGCAAGTTTGGTCAACCCCATGTAAGTTATGGGGCAGTAACAGTACACTTTTCAAAACGTGTTTTTCAGCCCGAAATAAACGCGTTTTTTCAGACAACTGAATCCCCATGTAGCAGCAAGGCTCAGAAGAGCCCACACACTCAGATCTTAACCCCAGTGTGCAGAAAGGTTCAAAACGTGTTTTTCAGCAGAAATAAACATGTTTCTGCAAGTTTGGTCAACCCCATGTAAGGTATGGGGCAGTAACAGTACACTTTTCAAAACGTGTTTTTCAGCCCGAAATAAACGCGTTTTTTCAGACAACTGAATCCCCATGTAGCAGCAAGGCTCAGAAGAGCCCACACACTCAGATCTTAACCCCAGTGTGCAGAAAGGTTCAAAACGTGTTTTTCAGCAGAAATAAACATGTTTCTGCAAGTTTGGTCAACCCCATGTAAGTTATGGGGCAGTAACAGTACACTTTTCAAAACGTGTTTTTCAGCCCGAAATAAACGCGTTTTTTCAGACAACTGAATCCCCATGTAGCAGCAAGGCTCAGAAGAGCCCACACACTCAGATCTTAACCCCAGTGTGCAGAAAGGGTCAAAACGTGTTTTTCAGCAGAAATAAACATGTTTCTGCAAGTTTGGTCAACCCCATGTAAGTTATGGGGCAGTAACAGTACACTTTTCAAAACGTGTTTTTCAGCCCGAAATAAACGCGTTTTTTCAGACAACTGAATCCCCATGTAGCAGCAAGGCTCAGAAGAGCCCACACACTCAGATCTTAACCCCAGTGTGCAGAAAGGGTCAAAACGTGTTTTTCAGCAGAAATAAACATGTTTCTGCAAGTTTGGTCAACCCCATGTAAGGTATGGGGCAGTAACAGTACACTTTTCAAAACGTGTTTTTCAGCCCGAAATAAACGTGTTTTTTCAGACAACTGAATCCCCATGTAGCAGCAAGGCTCAGAAGAGCCCACACACTCAGATCTTAACCCCAGTGTGCAGAAAGGTTCAAAACGTGTTTTTCAGCAGAAATAAACATGTTTCTGCAAGTTTGGTCAACCCCATGTAAGGTATGGGGCAGTAACAGTACACTTTTCAAAACGTGTTTTTCAGCCCGAAATAAACGCGTTTTTTCAGACAACTAAATCCCCATGTAGCAGCAAGGCTCAGAAGAGCCCACACACTCAGATCTTAACCCCAGTGTGCAGAAAGGTTCAAAACGTGTTTTTCAGCAGAAATAAACATGTTTCTGCAAGTTTGGTCAACCCCATGTAAGTTATGGGGCAGTAACAGTACACTTTTCAAAACGTGTTTTTCAGCCCGAAATAAACGCGTTTTTTCAGACAACTGAATCCCCATGTAGCAGCAAGGCTCAGAAGAGCCCACACACTCAGATCTTAACCCCAGTGTGCAGAAAGGTTCAAAACGTGTTTTTCAGCAGAAATAAACATGTTTCTGCAAGTTTGGTCAACCCCATGTAAGGTATGGGGCAGTAACAGTACACTTTTCAAAACGTGTTTTTCAGCCCGAAATAAACGTGTTTTTTCAGACAACTGAATCCCCATGTAGCAGCAAGGCTCAGAAGAGCCCACACACTCAGATCTTAACCCCAGTGTGCAGAAAGGTTCAAAACGTGTTTTTCAGCAGAAATAAACATGTTTCTGCAAGTTTGGTCAACCCCATGTAAGTTATGGGGCAGTAACAGTACACTTTTCAAAACGTGTTTTTCAGCCCGAAATAAACGCGTTTTTTCAGACAACTGAATCCCCATGTAGCAGCAAAGCTCAGAAGAGCCCACACACTCAGATCTTAACCCCAGTGTGCAAAAAGGTTCAAAACGTGTTTTTCAGCAGAAATAAACATGTTTCTGCAAGTTTGGTCAACCCCATGTAAGTTATGGGGCAGTAACAGTACACTTTTCAAAACGTGTTTTTCAGCCCGAAATAAACGCGTTTTTTCAGACAACTGAATCCCCATGTAGCAGCAAGGCTCAGAAGAGCCCACACACTCAGATCTTAACCCCAGTGTGCAGAAATGGTCAAGACGTGTTTTTCAGCAGAAATAAACATGTTTCTGCAAGTTTGGTAAACCCCATGTAAGGTATGGGGCAGTAACAGTACACTTTTCAAAACGTGTTTTTCAGTCCGAAATAAACGCGTTTTTTCAGACAACTGAATCCCCATGTAGCAGCAAGGCTCAGAAGAGCCCACACACTCAGATCTTAACCCCAGTGTGCAGTAAGGTTCAAAACGTGTTTTTCAGCAGAAATAAACATGTTTCTGCAAGTTTGGTCAACCCCATGTAAGTTATGGGGCAGTAACAGTACACTTTTCAAAACGTGTTTTTCAGCCCGAAATAAACGCGTTTTTTCAGACAACTGAATCCCCATGTAGCAGCAAGGCTCAGAAGAGCCCACACACTCAGATCTTAACCCCAGTGTGCAGAAAGGGTCAAAACGTGTTTTTCAGCAGAAATAAACATGTTTCTGCAAGTTTGGTCAACCCCATGTAAGGTATGGGGCAGTAACAGTACACTTTTCAAAACGTGTTTTTCAGCCCGAAATAAACGCGTTTTTTCAGACAACTGAATCCCCATGTAGCAGCAAGGCTCAGAAGAGCCCACACACTCAGATCTTAACCCCAGTGTGCAGAAAGGTTCAAAACGTGTTTTTCAGCAGAAATAAACATGTTTCTGCAAGTTTGGTCAACCCCATGTAAGTTATGGGGCAGTAACAGTACACTTTTCAAAACGTGTTTTTCAGCCCGAAATAAACGCGTTTTTTCAGACAACTGAATCCCCATGTAGCAGCAAGGCTCAGAAGAGCCCACACACTCAGATCTTAACCCCAGTGTGCAGAAATGGTCAAGACGTGTTTTTCAGCAGAAATAAACATGTTTCTGCAAGTTTGGTCAACCCCATGTAAGTTATGGGGCAGTAACAGTACACTTTTCAAAACGTGTTTTTCAGCCCGAAATAAACGCGTTTTTTCAGACAACTGAATCCCCATGTAGCAGCAAGGCTCAGAAGAGCCCACACACTCAGATCTTAACCCCAGTGTGCAGTAAGGTTCAAAACGTGTTTTTCAGCAGAAATAAACATGTTTCTGCAAGTTTGGTCAACCCCATGTAAGTTATGGGGCAGTAACAGTACACTTTTCAAAACGTGTTTTTCAGCCCGAAATAAACGCGTTTTTTCAGACAACTGAATCCCCATGTAGCAGCAAGGCTCAGAAGAGCCCACACACTCAGATCTTAACCCCAGTGTGCAAAAAGGTTCAAAACGTGTTTTTCAGCAGAAATAAACATGTTTCTGCAAGTTTGGTCAACCCCATGTAAGTTATGGGGCAGTAACAGTACACTTTTCAAAACGTGTTTTTCAGCCCGAAATAAACGCGTTTTTTCAGTCAACTGAATCCCCATGAAGCAGCAAGGCTCAGATGAGCCCACACACTCAGCTCTTATCCCCAGTGTGCAGAAAGGGTCAAAACGTGTTTTTCAGCAGAAATAAACATGTTTCTGCAAGTTTGGTCAACCCCATGTAAGTTATGGGGCAGTAACAGTACACTTTTCAAAACGTGTTTTTCAGCCCGAAATAAACGTGTTTTTTCAGACAACTGAATCCCCATGTAGCAGCAAGGCTCAGAAGAGCCCACACACTCAGATCTTAACCCCAGTGTGCAAAAAGGTTCAAAACGTGTTTTTCAGCAGAAATAAACATGTTTCTGCAAGTTTGGTCAACCCCATGTAAGTTATGTTGCAGTAACAGTACACTTTTCAAAACGTGTTTTTCAGCCCGAAATAAACGCGTTTTTTCAGTCAACTGAATCCCCATGAAGCAGCAAGGCTCAGATGAGCCCACACACTCAGCTCTTATCCCCAGTGTGCAGAAAGGGTCAAAACGTGTTTTTCAGCAGAAATAAACATGTTTCTGCAAGTTTGGTCAACCCCATGTAAGTTATGGGGCAATAACAGTACACTTTTCAAAACGTGTTTTTCAGCCCGAAATAAACGCGTTTTTTCAGACAACTGAATCCCCATGTAGCAGCAAGTCTCAGAAGAGCCCACACACTCAGATCTTAACCCCAGTGTGCAGTAAGGTTCAAAACGTGTTTTTCAGCAGAAATAAACATGTTTCTGCAAGTTTGGTCAACCCCATGTAAGTTATGGGGCAGTAACAGTACACTTTTCAAAACGTATTTTTCAGCCCGAAATAAACGCGTTTTTTCAGACAACTGAATCCCCATGTAGCAGCAAGGCTCAGAAGAGCCCACACACTCAGATCTTAACCCCAGTGTGCAGAAAGGGTCAAAACGTGTTTTTCAGCAGAAATAAACATGTTTCTGCAAGTTTGGTCAACCCCATGTAAGTTATGGGGCAGTAACAGTACACTTTTCAAAACGTGTTTTTCAGCCCGAAATAAACGCGTTTTTTCAGACAACTGAATCCCAATGTAGCAGCAAGGCTCAGAAGAGCCCACACACTCAGATCTTAACCCCAGTGTGCAGAAAGGTTCAAAACGTGTTTTTCAGCAGAAATAAACATGTTTCTGCAAGTTTGGTCAACCCCATGTAAGGTATGGGGCAGTAACAGTACACTTTTCAAAACGTGTTTTTCAGCCCGAAATAAACGCGTTTTTTCAGACAACTAAATCCCCATGTAGCAGCAAGGCTCAGAAGAGCCCACACACTCAGATCTTAACCCCAGTGTGCAGTAAGGTTCAAAACGTGTTTTTCAGCAGAAATAAACATGTTTCTGCAAGTTTGGTCAACCCCATGTAAGTTATGGGGCAGTAACAGTACACTTTTCAAAACGTGTTTTTCAGCCCGAAATAAACGCGTTTTTTCATACAACTGAATCCCCATGTAGCAGCAAGGCTCAGAAGAGCCCACACACTCAGCTCTTATCCCCAGTGTGCAGAAAGGGTCAAAACGTGTTTTTCAGCAGAAATAAACATGTTTCTGCAAGTTTGGTCAACCCCATGTAAGTTATGGGGCAGTAACAGTACACTTTTCAAAACGTGTTTTTCAGCCCGAAATAAACGCGTTTTTTCAGACAACTGAATCCCCATGTAGCAGCAAGGCACAGAAGAGCCCACACACTCAGATCTTAACCCCAGTGTGCAGAAAGGTTCAAAACGTGTTTTTCAGCAGAAATAAACATGTTTCTGCAAGTTTGGTCAACCCCATGTAAGTTATGGGGCAGTAACAGTACACTTTTCAAAACGTGTTTTTCAGCCCGAAATAAACGCGTTTTTTCAGACAACTGAATCCCCATGTAGCAGCAAGTCTCAGAAGAGCCCACACACTCAGATCTTAACCCCAGTGTGCAGAAAGGTTCAAAACGTGTTTTTCAGCAGAAATAAACATGTTTCTGCAAGTTTGGTCAACCCCATGTAAGGTATGGGGCAGTAACAGTACACTTTTCAAAACGTGTTTTTCAGCCCGAAATAAACGCGTTTTTTCAGACAACTGAATCCCCATGTAGCAGCAAGGCTCAGAAGAGCCCACACACTCAGATCTTAACCCCAGTGTGCAGAAAGGGTCAAAACGTGTTTTTCAGCAGAAATAAACATGTTTCTGCAAGTTTGGTCAACCCCATGTAAGTTATGGGGCAGTAACAGTACACTTTTCAAAACGTGTTTTTCAGCCCGAAATAAACGCGTTTTTTCAGACAACTGAATCCCCATGTAGCAGCAAGGCTCAGAAGAGCCCACACACTCAGATCTTAACCCCAGTGTGCAGAAAGGGTCAAAACGTGTTTTTCAGCAGAAATAAACATGTTTCTGCAAGTTTGGTCAACCCCATGTAAGTTATGGGGCAGTAACAGTACACTTTTCAAAACGTGTTTTTCAGCCCGAAATAAACGCGTTTTTTCAGACAACTGAATCCCCATGTAGCAGCAAGGCTCAGAAGAGCCCACACACTCAGATCTTAACCCCAGTGTGCAGAAAGGTTCAAAACGTGTTTTTCAGCAGAAATAAACATGTTTCTGCAAGTTTGGTCAACCCCATGTAAGGTATGGGGCAGTAACAGTACACTTTTCAAAACGTGTTTTTCAGCCCGAAATAAACGCGTTTTTTCAGACAACTGAATCCCCATGTAGCAGCAAGGCTCAGAAGAGCCCACACACTCAGATCTTAACCCCAGTGTGCAGAAAGGTTCAAAACGTGTTTTTCAGCAGAAATAAACATGTTTCTGCAAGTTTGGTCAACCCCATGTAAGTTATGGGGCAGTAACAGTACACTTTTCAAAACGTGTTTTTCAGCCCGAAATAAACGCGTTTTTTCAGACAACTGAATCCCCATGTAGCAGCAAGGCTCAGAAGAGCCCACACACTCAGATCTTAACCCCAGTGTGCAGAAAGGGTCAAAACGTGTTTTTCAGCAGAAATAAACATGTTTCTGCAAGTTTGGTCAACCCCATGTAAGTTATGGGGCAGTAACAGTACACTTTTCAAAACGTGTTTTTCAGCCCGAAATAAACGCGTTTTTTCAGACAACTGAATCCCCATGTAGCAGCAAGGCTCAGAAGAGCCCACACACTCAGATCTTAACCCCAGTGTGCAGAAAGGGTCAAAACGTGTTTTTCAGCAGAAATAAACATGTTTCTGCAAGTTTGGTCAACCCCATGTAAGGTATGGGGCAGTAACAGTACACTTTTCAAAACGTGTTTTTCAGCCCGAAATAAACGTGTTTTTTCAGACAACTGAATCCCCATGTAGCAGCAAGGCTCAGAAGAGCCCACACACTCAGATCTTAACCCCAGTGTGCAGAAAGGTTCAAAACGTGTTTTTCAGCAGAAATAAACATGTTTCTGCAAGTTTGGTCAACCCCATGTAAGGTATGGGGCAGTAACAGTACACTTTTCAAAACGTGTTTTTCAGCCCGAAATAAACGCGTTTTTTCAGACAACTAAATCCCCATGTAGCAGCAAGGCTCAGAAGAGCCCACACACTCAGATCTTAACCCCAGTGTGCAGAAAGGTTCAAAACGTGTTTTTCAGCAGAAATAAACATGTTTCTGCAAGTTTGGTCAACCCCATGTAAGTTATGGGGCAGTAACAGTACACTTTTCAAAACGTGTTTTTCAGCCCGAAATAAACGCGTTTTTTCAGACAACTGAATCCCCATGTAGCAGCAAGGCTCAGAAGAGCCCACACACTCAGATCTTAACCCCAGTGTGCAGAAAGGTTCAAAACGTGTTTTTCAGCAGAAATAAACATGTTTCTGCAAGTTTGGTCAACCCCATGTAAGGTATGGGGCAGTAACAGTACACTTTTCAAAACGTGTTTTTCAGCCCGAAATAAACGTGTTTTTTCAGACAACTGAATCCCCATGTAGCAGCAAGGCTCAGAAGAGCCCACACACTCAGATCTTAACCCCAGTGTGCAGAAAGGTTCAAAACGTGTTTTTCAGCAGAAATAAACATGTTTCTGCAAGTTTGGTCAACCCCATGTAAGTTATGGGGCAGTAACAGTACACTTTTCAAAACGTGTTTTTCAGCCCGAAATAAACGCGTTTTTTCAGACAACTGAATCCCCATGTAGCAGCAAAGCTCAGAAGAGCCCACACACTCAGATCTTAACCCCAGTGTGCAAAAAGGTTCAAAACGTGTTTTTCAGCAGAAATAAACATGTTTCTGCAAGTTTGGTCAACCCCATGTAAGTTATGGGGCAGTAACAGTACACTTTTCAAAACGTGTTTTTCAGCCCGAAATAAACGCGTTTTTTCAGACAACTGAATCCCCATGTAGCAGCAAGGCTCAGAAGAGCCCACACACTCAGATCTTAACCCCAGTGTGCAGAAATGGTCAAGACGTGTTTTTCAGCAGAAATAAACATGTTTCTGCAAGTTTGGTAAACCCCATGTAAGGTATGGGGCAGTAACAGTACACTTTTCAAAACGTGTTTTTCAGTCCGAAATAAACGCGTTTTTTCAGACAACTGAATCCCCATGTAGCAGCAAGGCTCAGAAGAGCCCACACACTCAGATCTTAACCCCAGTGTGCAGTAAGGTTCAAAACGTGTTTTTCAGCAGAAATAAACATGTTTCTGCAAGTTTGGTCAACCCCATGTAAGTTATGGGGCAGTAACAGTACACTTTTCAAAACGTGTTTTTCAGCCCGAAATAAACGCGTTTTTTCAGACAACTGAATCCCCATGTAGCAGCAAGGCTCAGAAGAGCCCACACACTCAGATCTTAACCCCAGTGTGCAGTAAGGTTCAAAACGTGTTTTTCAGCAGAAATAAACGTTTCTGCAAGTTTGGTCAACCCCATGTAAGTTATGGGGCAGTAACAGTACACTTTTCAAAACGTGTTTTTCAGCCCGAAATAAACGCGTTTTTTCAGACAACTGAATCCCCATGTAGCAGCAAGGCTCAGAAGAGCCCACACACTCAGATCTTAACCCCAGTGTGCAGAAAGGTTCAAAACGTGTTTTTCAGCAGAAATAAACATGTTTCTGCAAGTTTGGTCAACCCCATGTAAGGTATGGGGCAGTAACAGTACACTTTTCAAAACGTGTTTTTCAGCCCGAAATAAACGCGTTTTTTCAGACAACTGAATCCCCATGTAGCAGCAAGTCTCAGAAGAGCCCACACACTCAGATCTTAACCCCAGTGTGCAGTAAGGTTCAAAACGTGTTTTTCAGCAGAAATAAACATGTTTCTGCAAGTTTGGTCAACCCCATGTAAGTTATGGGGCAGTAACAGTACACTTTTCAAAACGTGTTTTTCAGCCCGAAATAAACGCGTTTTTTCATACAACTGAATCCCCATGTAGCAGCAAGGCTCAGAAGAGCCCACACACTCAGCTCTTATCCCCAGTGTGCAGAAAGGGTCAAAACGTGTTTTTCAGCAGAAATAAACATGTTTCTGCAAGTTTGGTCAACCCCATGTAAGTTATGGGGCAGTAACAGTACACTTTTCAAAACGTGTTTTTCAGCCCGAAATAAACGCGTTTTTTCAGACAACTGAATCCCCATGTAGCAGCAAGGCACAGAAGAGCCCACACACTCAGATCTTAACCCCAGTGTGCAGAAAGGTTCAAAACGTGTTTTTCAGCAGAAATAAACATGTTTCTGCAAGTTTGGTCAACCCCATGTAAGTTATGGGGCAGTAACAGTACACTTTTCAAAACGTGTTTTTCAGCCCGAAATAAACGCGTTTTTTCAGACAACTGAATCCCCATGTAGCAGCAAGTCTCAGAAGAGCCCACACACTCAGATCTTAACCCCAGTGTGCAGAAAGGTTCAAAACGTGTTTTTCAGCAGAAATAAACATGTTTCTGCAAGTTTGGTCAACCCCATGTAAGGTATGGGGCAGTAACAGTACACTTTTCAAAACGTGTTTTTCAGCCCGAAATAAACGCGTTTTTTCAGACAACTGAATCCCCATGTAGCAGCAAGGCTCAGAAGAGCCCACACACTCAGATCTTAACCCCAGTGTGCAGAAAGGGTCAAAACGTGTTTTTCAGCAGAAATAAACATGTTTCTGCAAGTTTGGTCAACCCCATGTAAGTTATGGGGCAGTAACAGTACACTTTTCAAAACGTGTTTTTCAGCCCGAAATAAACGCGTTTTTTCAGACAACTGAATCCCCATGTAGCAGCAAGGCTCAGAAGAGCCCACACACTCAGATCTTAACCCCAGTGTGCAGAAAGGGTCAAAACGTGTTTTTCAGCAGAAATAAACATGTTTCTGCAAGTTTGGTCAACCCCATGTAAGTTATGGGGCAGTAACAGTACACTTTTCAAAACGTGTTTTTCAGCCCGAAATAAACGCGTTTTTTCAGACAACTGAATCCCCATGTAGCAGCAAGGCTCAGAAGAGCCCACACACTCAGATCTTAACCCCAGTGTGCAGAAAGGTTCAAAACGTGTTTTTCAGCAGAAATAAACATGTTTCTGCAAGTTTGGTCAACCCCATGTAAGGTATGGGGCAGTAACAGTACACTTTTCAAAACGTGTTTTTCAGCCCGAAATAAACGCGTTTTTTCAGACAACTGAATCCCCATGTAGCAGCAAGGCTCAGAAGAGCCCACACACTCAGATCTTAACCCCAGTGTGCAGAAAGGTTCAAAACGTGTTTTTCAGCAGAAATAAACATGTTTCTGCAAGTTTGGTCAACCCCATGTAAGTTATGGGGCAGTAACAGTACACTTTTCAAAACGTGTTTTTCAGCCCGAAATAAACGCGTTTTTTCAGACAACTGAATCCCCATGTAGCAGCAAGGCTCAGAAGAGCCCACACACTCAGATCTTAACCCCAGTGTGCAGAAAGGGTCAAAACGTGTTTTTCAGCAGAAATAAACATGTTTCTGCAAGTTTGGTCAACCCCATGTAAGTTATGGGGCAGTAACAGTACACTTTTCAAAACGTGTTTTTCAGCCCGAAATAAAAGCGTTTTTTCAGACAACTGAATCCCCATGTAGCAGCAAGGCTCAGAAGAGCCCACACACTCAGATCTTAACCCCAGTGTGCAGAAATTGTCAAGACGTGTTTTTCAGCAGAAATAAACATGTTTCTGCAAGTTTGGTAAACCCCATGTAAGTTATGGGGCAGTAACAGTACACTTTTCAAAACGTGTTTATCAGTCCGAAATAAACGCGTTTTTTCAGACAACTGAATCCCCATGTAGCAGCAAGGCTCAGAAGAGCCCACACACTCAGATCTTAACCCCAGTGTGCAGTAAGGTTCAAAACGTGTTTTTCAGCAGAAATAAACATGTTTCTGCAAGTTTGGTCAACCCCATGTAAGTTATGGGGCAGTAACAGTACACTTTTCAAAACGTGTTTTTCAGCCCGAAATAAACGCGTTTTTTCAGACAACTGAATCCCCATGTAGCAGCAAGGCTCAGAAGAGCCCACACACTCAGATCTTAACCCCAGTGTGCAGTAAGGTTCAAAACGTGTTTTTCAGCAGAAATAAACATGTTTCTGCAAGTTTGGTCAACCCCATGTAAGTTATGGGGCAGTAACAGTACACTTTTCAAAACGTGTTTTTCAGCCCGAAATAAACGCGTTTTTTCAGACAACTGAATCCCCATGTAGCAGCAAGGCTCAGAAGAGCCCACACACTCAGATCTTAACCCCAGTGTGCAGAAAGGTTCAAAACGTGTTTTTCAGCAGAAATAAACATGTTTCTGCAAGTTTGGTCAACCCCATGTAAGGTATGGGGCAGTAACAGTACACTTTTCAAAACGTGTTTTTCAGCCCGAAATAAACACGTTTTTTCAGACAACTGAATCCCCATGTAGCAGCAAGGCTCAGAAGAGCCCACACACTCAGATCTTAACCCCAGTGTGCAGAAAGGTTCAAAACGTGTTTTTCAGCAGAAATAAACATGTTTCTGCAAGTTTGGTCAACCCCATGTAAGTTATGGGGCAGTAACAGTACACTTTTCAAAACGTGTTTTTCAGCCCGAAATAAACGCGTTTTTTCAGACAACTGAATCCCCATGTAGCAGCAAGGCTCAGAAGAGCCCACACACTCAGATCTTAACCCCAGTGTGCAAAAAGGTTCAAAACGTGTTTTTCAGCAGAAATAAACATGTTTCTGCAAGTTTGGTCAACCCCATGTAAGTTATGGGGCAGTAACAGTACACTTTTCAAAACGTGTTTTTCAGCCCGAAATAAACGCGTTTTTTCAGACAACTGAATCCCCATGTAGCAGCAAGGCTCAGAAGAGCCCACACACTCAGATCTTAACCCCAGTGTGCAGAAAGGTTCAAAACGTGTTTTTCAGCAGAAATAAACATGTTTCTGCAAGTTTGGTCAACCCCATGTAAGTTATGGGGCAGTAACAGTACACTTTTCAAAACGTGTTTTTCAGCCCGAAATAAACGCGTTTTTTCAGACAACTGAATCCCCATGTAGCAGCAAAGCTCAGAAGAGCCCACACACTCAGATCTTAACCCCAGTGTGCAAAAAGGTTCAAAACGTGTTTTTCAGCAGAAATAAACATGTTTCTGCAAGTTTGGTCAACCCCATGTAAGTTATGGGGCAGTAACAGTACACTTTTCAAAACGTGTTTTTCAGCCCGAAATAAACGCGTTTTTTCAGACAACTGAATCCCCATGTAGCAGCAAGGCTCAGAAGAGCCCACACACTCAGATCTTAACCCCAGTGTGCAGAAATGGTCAAGACGTGTTTTTCAGCAGAAATAAACATGTTTCTGCAAGTTTGGTAAACCCCATGTAAGGTATGGGGCAGTAACAGTACACTTTTCAAAACGTGTTTTTCAGTCCGAAATAAACGCGTTTTTTCAGACAACTGAATCCCCATGTAGCAGCAAGGCTCAGAAGAGCCCACACACTCAGATCTTAACCCCAGTGTGCAGTAAGGTTCAAAACGTGTTTTTCAGCAGAAATAAACATGTTTCTGCAAGTTTGGTCAACCCCATGTAAGTTATGGGGCAGTAACAGTACACTTTTCAAAACGTGTTTTTCAGCCCGAAATAAACGCGTTTTTTCAGACAACTGAATCCCCATGTAGCAGCAAGGCTCAGAAGAGCCCACACACTCAGATCTTAACCCCAGTGTGCAGTAAGGTTCAAAACGTGTTTTTCAGCAGAAATAAACGTTTCTGCAAGTTTGGTCAACCCCATGTAAGTTATGGGGCAGTAACAGTACACTTTTCAAAACGTGTTTTTCAGCCCGAAATAAACGCGTTTTTTCAGACAACTGAATCCCCATGTAGCAGCAAGGCTCAGAAGAGCCCACACACTCAGATCTTAACCCCAGTGTGCAGAAAGGTTCAAAACGTGTTTTTCAGCAGAAATAAACATGTTTCTGCAAGTTTGGTCAACCCCATGTAAGGTATGGGGCAGTAACAGTACACTTTTCAAAACGTGTTTTTCAGCCCGAAATAAACGCGTTTTTTCAGACAACTGAATCCCCATGTAGCAGCAAGTCTCAGAAGAGCCCACACACTCAGATCTTAACCCCAGTGTGCAGTAAGGTTCAAAACGTGTTTTTCAGCAGAAATAAACATGTTTCTGCAAGTTTGGTCAACCCCATGTAAGTTATGGGGCAGTAACAGTACACTTTTCAAAACGTGTTTTTCAGCCCGAAATAAACGCGTTTTTTCATACAACTGAATCCCCATGTAGCAGCAAGGCTCAGAAGAGCCCACACACTCAGCTCTTATCCCCAGTGTGCAGAAAGGGTCAAAACGTGTTTTTCAGCAGAAATAAACATGTTTCTGCAAGTTTGGTCAACCCCATGTAAGTTATGGGTCAGTAACAGTACACTTTTCAAAACGTGTTTTTCAGCCCGAAATAAACGCGTTTTTTCAGACAACTGAATCCCCATGTAGCAGCAAGGCACAGAAGAGCCCACACACTCAGATCTTAACCCCAGTGTGCAGAAAGGTTCAAAACGTGTTTTTCAGCAGAAATAAACATGTTTCTGCAAGTTTGGTCAACCCCATGTAAGTTATGGGGCAGTAACAGTACACTTTTCAAAACGTGTTTTTCAGCCCGAAATAAACGCGTTTTTTCAGACAACTGAATCCCCATGTAGCAGCAAGTCTCAGAAGAGCCCACACACTCAGATCTTAACCCCAGTGTGCAGAAAGGTTCAAAACGTGTTTTTCAGCAGAAATAAACATGTTTCTGCAAGTTTGGTCAACCCCATGTAAGGTATGGGGCAGTAACAGTACACTTTTCAAAACGTGTTTTTCAGCCCGAAATAAACGCGTTTTTTCAGACAACTGAATCCCCATGTAGCAGCAAGGCTCAGAAGAGCCCACACACTCAGATCTTAACCCCAGTGTGCAGAAAGGGTCAAAACGTGTTTTTCAGCAGAAATAAACATGTTTCTGCAAGTTTGGTCAACCCCATGTAAGTTATGGGGCAGTAACAGTACACTTTTCAAAACGTGTTTTTCAGCCCGAAATAAACGCGTTTTTTCAGACAACTGAATCCCCATGTAGCAGCAAGGCTCAGAAGAGCCCACACACTCAGATCTTAACCCCAGTGTGCAGAAAGGGTCAAAACGTGTTTTTCAGCAGAAATAAACATGTTTCTG
Organism: Lepisosteus platostomus; assembly: GCF_059453375.1. NCBI lineage: Eukaryota > Metazoa > Chordata > Actinopteri > Semionotiformes > Lepisosteidae > Lepisosteus > Lepisosteus platostomus. The sequence goes on from NC_142617.1 coordinate 23,765,201, forward strand.
CAAGTTTGGTCAACCCCATGTAAGTTATGGGGCAGTAACAGTACACTTTTCAAAACGTGTTTTTCAGCCCGAAATAAACGCGTTTTTTCAGACAACTGAATCCCCATGTAGCAGCAAGGCTCAGAAGAGCCCACACACTCAGATCTTAACCCCAGTGTGCAGAAAGGTTCAAAACGTGTTTTTCAGCAGAAATAAACATGTTTCTGCAAGTTTGGTCAACCCCATGTAAGGTATGGGGCAGTAACAGTACACTTTTCAAAACGTGTTTTTCAGCCCGAAATAAACGCGTTTTTTCAGACAACTGAATCCCCATGTAGCAGCAAGGCTCAGAAGAGCCCACACACTCAGATCTTAACCCCAGTGTGCAGAAAGGTTCAAAACGTGTTTTTCAGCAGAAATAAACATGTTTCTGCAAGTTTGGTCAACCCCATGTAAGTTATGGGGCAGTAACAGTACACTTTTCAAAACGTGTTTTTCAGCCCGAAATAAACGCGTTTTTTCAGACAACTGAATCCCCATGTAGCAGCAAGGCTCAGAAGAGCCCACACACTCAGATCTTAACCCCAGTGTGCAGAAAGGGTCAAAACGTGTTTTTCAGCAGAAATAAACATGTTTCTGCAAGTTTGGTCAACCCCATGTAAGTTATGGGGCAGTAACAGTACACTTTTCAAAACGTGTTTTTCAGCCCGAAATAAAAGCGTTTTTTCAGACAACTGAATCCCCATGTAGCAGCAAGGCTCAGAAGAGCCCACACACTCAGATCTTAACCCCAGTGTGCAGAAATTGTCAAGACGTGTTTTTCAGCAGAAATAAACATGTTTCTGCAAGTTTGGTAAACCCCATGTAAGTTATGGGGCAGTAACAGTACACTTTTCAAAACGTGTTTATCAGTCCGAAATAAACGCGTTTTTTCAGACAACTGAATCCCCATGTAGCAGCAAGGCTCAGAAGAGCCCACACACTCAGATCTTAACCCCAGTGTGCAGTAAGGTTCAAAACGTGTTTTTCAGCAGAAATAAACATGTTTCTGCAAGTTTGGTCAACCCCATGTAAGTTATGGGGCAGTAACAGTACACTTTTCAAAACGTGTTTTTCAGCCCGAAATAAACGCGTTTTTTCAGACAACTGAATCCCCATGTAGCAGCAAGGCTCAGAAGAGCCCACACACTCAGATCTTAACCCCAGTGTGCAGAAAGGTTCAAAACGTGTTTTTCAGCAGAAATAAACATGTTTCTGCAAGTTTGGTCAACCCCATGTAAGGTATGGGGCAGTAACAGTACACTTTTCAAAACGTGTTTTTCAGCCCGAAATAAACACGTTTTTTCAGACAACTGAATCCCCATGTAGCAGCAAGGCTCAGAAGAGCCCACACACTCAGATCTTAACCCCAGTGTGCAGAAAGGTTCAAAACGTGTTTTTCTGCAGAAATAAACATGTTTCTGCAAGTTTGGTCAACCCCATGTAAGTTATGGGGCAGTAACAGTACACTTTTCAAAACGTGTTTTTCAGCCCGAAATAAACGCGTTTTTTCAGACAACTGAATCCCCATGTAGCAGCAAGGCTCAGAAGAGCCCACACACTCAGATCTTAACCCCAGTGTGCAAAAAGGTTCAAAACGTGTTTTTCAGCAGAAATAAACATGTTTCTGCAAGTTTGGTCAACCCCATGTAAGTTATGGGGCAGTAACAGTACACTTTTCAAAACGTGTTTTTCAGCCCGAAATAAACGCGTTTTTTCAGACAACTGAATCCCCATGTAGCAGCAAGGCTCAGAAGAGCCCACACACTCAGATCTTAACCCCAGTGTGCAGAAAGGTTCAAAACGTGTTTTTCAGCAGAAATAAACATGTTTCTGCAAGTTTGGTCAACCCCATGTAAGTTATGGGGCAGTAACAGTACACTTTTCAAAACGTGTTTTTCAGCCCGAAATAAACGCGTTTTTTCAGACAACTGAATCCCCATGTAGCAGCAAGGCTCAGAAGAGCCCACACACTCAGATCTTAACCCCAGTGTGCAAAAAGGTTCAAAACGTGTTTTTCAGCAGAAATAAACATGTTTCTGCAAGTTTGGTCAACCCCATGTAAGTTATGGGGCAGTAACAGTACACTTTTCAAAACGTGTTTTTCAGCCCGAAATAAACGCGTTTTTTCAGACAACTGAATCCCCATGTAGCAGCAAGGCTCAGAAGAGCCCACACACTCAGATCTTAACCCCAGTGTGCAGAAAGGGTCAAAACGTGTTTTTCAGCAGAAATAAACATGTTTCTGCAAGTTTGGTCAACCCCATGTAAGGTATGGGGCAGTAACAGTACACTTTTCAAAACGTGTTTTTCAGCCCGAAATAAACGCGTTTTTTCAGACAACTAAATCCCCATGTAGCAGCAAGGCTCAGAAGAGCCCACACACTCAGATCTTAACCCCAGTGTGCAGAAAGGTTCAAAACGTGTTTTTCAGCAGAAATAAACATGTTTCTGCAAGTTTGGTCAACCCCATGTAAGGTATGGGGCAGTAACAGTACACTTTTCAAAACGTGTTTTTCAGCCCGAAATAAACGCGTTTTTTCAGACAACTGAATCCCCATGTAGCAGCAAGGCTCAGAAGAGCCCACACACTCAGATCTTAACCCCAGTGTGCAGAAAGGTTCAAAACGTGTTTTTCAGCAGAAATAAACATGTTTCTGCAAGTTTGGTCAACCCCATGTAAGTTATGGGGCAGTAACAGTACACTTTTCAAAACGTGTTTTTCAGCCCGAAATAAACGCGTTTTTTCAGACAACTGAATCCCCATGTAGCAGCAAGGCTCAGAAGAGCCCACACACTCAGATCTTAACCCCAGTGTGCAGAAATGGTCAAGACGTGTTTTTCAGCAGAAATAAACATGTTTCTGCAAGTTTGGTCAACCCCATGTAAGGTATGGGGCAGTAACAGTACACTTTTCAAAACGTGTTTTTCAGCCCGAAATAAACGCGTTTTTTCAGACAACTGAATCCCCATGTAGCAGCAAGGCTCAGAAGAGCCCACACACTCAGATCTTAACCCCAGTGTGCAGAAAGGTTCAAAACGTGTTTTTCAGCAGAAATAAACATGTTTCTGCAAGTTTGGTCAACCCCATGTAAGTTATGGGGCAGTAACAGTACACTTTTCAAAACGTGTTTTTCAGCCCGAAATAAACGCGTTTTTTCAGACAACTGAATCCCCATGTAGCAGCAAGGCTCAGAAGAGCCCACACACTCAGATCTTAACCCCAGTGTGCAGAAATGGTCAAGACGTGTTTTTCAGCAGAAATAAACATGTTTCTGCAAGTTTGGTCAACCCCATGTAAGTTATGGGGCAGTAACAGTACACTTTTCAAAACGTGTTTTTCAGCCCGAAATAAACGCGTTTTTTCAGACAACTGAATCCCCATGTAGCAGCAAGGCTCAGAAGAGCCCACACACTCAGATCTTAACCCCAGTGTGCAGTAAGGTTCAAAACGTGTTTTTCAGCAGAAATAAACATGTTTCTGCAAGTTTGGTCAACCCCATGTAAGTTATGGGGCAGTAACAGTACACTTTTCAAAACGTGTTTTTCAGCCCGAAATAAACGCGTTTTTTCAGACAACTGAATCCCCATGTAGCAGCAAGGCTCAGAAGAGCCCACACACTCAGATCTTAACCCCAGTGTGCAAAAAGGTTCAAAACGTGTTTTTCAGCAGAAATAAACATGTTTCTGCAAGTTTGGTCAACCCCATGTAAGTTATGGGGCAGTAACAGTACACTTTTCAAAACGTGTTTTTCAGCCCGAAATAAACGCGTTTTTTCAGTCAACTGAATCCCCATGAAGCAGCAAGGCTCAGATGAGCCCACACACTCAGCTCTTATCCCCAGTGTGCAGAAAGGGTCAAAACGTGTTTTTCAGCAGAAATAAACATGTTTCTGCAAGTTTGGTCAACCCCATGTAAGTTATGGGGCAGTAACAGTACACTTTTCAAAACGTGTTTTTCAGCCCGAAATAAACGCGTTTTTTCAGACAACTGAATCCCCATGTAGCAGCAAGTCTCAGAAGAGCCCACACACTCAGATCTTAACCCCAGTGTGCAGTAAGGTTCAAAACGTGTTTTTCAGCAGAAATAAACATGTTTCTGCAAGTTTGGTCAACCCCATGTAAGTTATGGGGCAGTAACAGTACACTTTTCAAAACGTGTTTTTCAGCCCGAAATAAACGCGTTTTTTCAGACAACTGAATCCCCATGTAGCAGCAAGGCTCAGAAGAGCCCACACACTCAGATCTTAACCCCAGTGTGCAGAAAGGTTCAAAACGTGTTTTTCAGCAGAAATAAACATGTTTCTGCAAGTTTGGTCAACCCCATGTAAGGTATGGGGCAGTAACAGTACACTTTTCAAAACGTGTTTTTCAGCCCGAAATAAACGTGTTTTTTCAGACAACTGAATCCCCATGTAGCAGCAAGTCTCAGAAGAGCCCACACACTCAGATCTTAACCCCAGTGTGCAGTAAGGTTCAAAACGTGTTTTTCAGCAGAAATAAACATGTTTCTGCAAGTTTGGTCAACCCCATGTAAGTTATGGGGCAGTAACAGTACACTTTTCAAAACGTGTTTTTCAGCCCGAAATAAACGCGTTTTTTCATACAACTGAATCCCCATGTAGCAGCAAGGCTCAGAAGAGCCCACACACTCAGCTCTTATCCCCAGTGTGCAGAAAGGGTCAAAACGTGTTTTTCAGCAGAAATAAACATGTTTCTGCAAGTTTGGTCAACCCCATGTAAGTTATGGGTCAGTAACAGTACACTTTTCAAAACGTGTTTTTCAGCCCGAAATAAACGCGTTTTTTCAGACAACTGAATCCCCATGTAGCAGCAAGGCACAGAAGAGCCCACACACTCAGATCTTAACCCCAGTGTGCAGAAAGGTTCAAAACGTGTTTTTCAGCAGAAATAAACATGTTTCTGCAAGTTTGGTCAACCCCATGTAAGTTATGGGGCAGTAACAGTACACTTTTCAAAACGTGTTTTTCAGCCCGAAATAAACGCGTTTTTTCAGACAACTGAATCCCCATGTAGCAGCAAGGCTCAGAAGAGCCCACACACTCAGATCTTAACCCCAGTGTGCAGAAAGGTTCAAAACGTGTTTTTCAGCAGAAATAAACATGTTTCTGCAAGTTTGGTCAACCCCATGTAAGGTATGGGGCAGTAACAGTACACTTTTCAAAACGTGTTTTTCAGCCCGAAATAAACGTGTTTTTTCAGACAACTGAATCCCCATGTAGCAGCAAGTCTCAGAAGAGCCCACACACTCAGATCTTAACCCCAGTGTGCAGTAAGGTTCAAAACGTGTTTTTCAGCAGAAATAAACATGTTTCTGCAAGTTTGGTCAACCCCATGTAAGTTATGGGGCAGTAACAGTACACTTTTCAAAACGTGTTTTTCAGCCCGAAATAAACGCGTTTTTTCATACAACTGAATCCCCATGTAGCAGCAAGGCTCAGAAGAGCCCACACACTCAGCTCTTATCCCCAGTGTGCAGAAAGGGTCAAAACGTGTTTTTCAGCAGAAATAAACATGTTTCTGCAAGTTTGGTCAACCCCATGTAAGTTATGGGTCAGTAACAGTACACTTTTCAAAACGTGTTTTTCAGCCCGAAATAAACGCGTTTTTTCAGACAACTGAATCCCCATGTAGCAGCAAGGCACAGAAGAGCCCACACACTCAGATCTTAACCCCAGTGTGCAGAAAGGTTCAAAACGTGTTTTTCAGCAGAAATAAACATGTTTCTGCAAGTTTGGTCAACCCCATGTAAGTTATGGGGCAGTAACAGTACACTTTTCAAAACGTGTTTTTCAGCCCGAAATAAACGCGTTTTTTCAGACAACTGAATCCCCATGTAGCAGCAAGTCTCAGAAGAGCCCACACACTCAGATCTTAACCCCAGTGTGCAGAAAGGTTCAAAACGTGTTTTTCAGCAGAAATAAACATGTTTCTGCAAGTTTGGTCAACCCCATGTAAGGTATGGGGCAGTAACAGTACACTTTTCAAAACGTGTTTTTCAGCCCGAAATAAACGCGTTTTTTCAGACAACTGAATCCCCATGTAGCAGCAAGGCTCAGAAGAGCCCACACACTCAGATCTTAACCCCAGTGTGCAGAAAGGGTCAAAACGTGTTTTTCAGCAGAAATAAACATGTTTCTGCAAGTTTGGTCAACCCCATGTAAGTTATGGGGCAGTAACAGTACACTTTTCAAAACGTGTTTTTCAGCCCGAAATAAACGCGTTTTTTCAGACAACTGAATCCCCATGTAGCAGCAAGGCTCAGAAGAGCCCACACACTCAGATCTTAACCCCAGTGTGCAGAAAGGGTCAAAACGTGTTTTTCAGCAGAAATAAACATGTTTCTGCAAGTTTGGTCAACCCCATGTAAGTTATGGGGCAGTAACAGTACACTTTTCAAAACGTGTTTTTCAGCCCGAAATAAACGCGTTTTTTCAGACAACTGAATCCCCATGTAGCAGCAAGGCTCAGAAGAGCCCACACACTCAGATCTTAACCCCAGTGTGCAGAAAGGTTCAAAACGTGTTTTTCAGCAGAAATAAACATGTTTCTGCAAGTTTGGTCAACCCCATGTAAGGTATGGGGCAGTAACAGTACACTTTTCAAAACGTGTTTTTCAGCCCGAAATAAACGCGTTTTTTCAGACAACTGAATCCCCATGTAGCAGCAAGGCTCAGAAGAGCCCACACACTCAGATCTTAACCCCAGTGTGCAGAAAGGTTCAAAACGTGTTTTTCAGCAGAATTAAACATGTTTCTGCAAGTTTGGTCAACCCCATGTAAGTTATGGGGCAGTAACAGTACACTTTTCAAAACGTGTTTTTCAGCCCGAAATAAACGCGTTTTTTCAGACAACTGAATCCCCATGTAGCAGCAAGGCTCAGAAGAGCCCACACACTCAGATCTTAACCCCAGTGTGCAGAAAGGGTCAAAACGTGTTTTTCAGCAGAAATAAACATGTTTCTGCAAGTTTGGTCAACCCCATGTAAGTTATGGGGCAGTAACAGTACACTTTTCAAAACGTGTTTTTCAGCCCGAAATAAAAGCGTTTTTTCAGACAACTGAATCCCCATGTAGCAGCAAGGCTCAGAAGAGCCCACACACTCAGATCTTAACCCCAGTGTGCAGAAATTGTCAAGACGTGTTTTTCAGCAGAAATAAACATGTTTCTGCAAGTTTGGTAAACCCCATGTAAGTTATGGGGCAGTAACAGTACACTTTTCAAAACGTGTTTATCAGTCCGAAATAAACGCGTTTTTTCAGACAACTGAATCCCCATGTAGCAGCAAGGCTCAGAAGAGCCCACACACTCAGATCTTAACCCCAGTGTGCAGTAAGGTTCAAAACGTGTTTTTCAGCAGAAATAAACATGTTTCTGCAAGTTTGGTCAACCCCATGTAAGTTATGGGGCAGTAACAGTACACTTTTCAAAACGTGTTTTTCAGCCCGAAATAAACGCGTTTTTTCAGACAACTGAATCCCCATGTAGCAGCAAGGCTCAGAAGAGCCCACACACTCAGATCTTAACCCCAGTGTGCAGTAAGGTTCAAAACGTGTTTTTCAGCAGAAATAAACATGTTTCTGCAAGTTTGGTCAACCCCATGTAAGTTATGGGGCAGTAACAGTACACTTTTCAAAACGTGTTTTTCAGCCCGAAATAAACGCGTTTTTTCAGACAACTGAATCCCCATGTAGCAGCAAGGCTCAGAAGAGCCCACACACTCAGATCTTAACCGCAGTGTGCAGAAAGGTTCAAAACGTGTTTTTCAGCAGAAATAAACATGTTTCTGCAAGTTTGGTCAACCCCATGTAAGGTATGGGGCAGTAACAGTACACTTTTCAAAACGTGTTTTTCAGCCCGAAATAAACACGTTTTTTCAGACAACTGAATCCCCATGTAGCAGCAAGGCTCAGAAGAGCCCACACACTCAGATCTTAACCCCAGTGTGCAGAAAGGTTCAAAACGTGTTTTTCAGCAGAAATAAACATGTTTCTGCAAGTTTGGTCAACCCCATGTAAGTTATGGGGCAGTAACAGTACACTTTTCAAAACGTGTTTTTCAGCCCGAAATAAACGCGTTTTTTCAGACAACTGAATCCCCATGTAGCAGCAAGGCTCAGAAGAGCCCACACACTCAGATCTTAACCCCAGTGTGCAAAAAGGTTCAAAACGTGTTTTTCAGCAGAAATAAACATGTTTCTGCAAGTTTGGTCAACCCCATGTAAGTTATGGGGCAGTAACAGTACACTTTTCAAAACGTGTTTTTCAGCCCGAAATAAACGCGTTTTTTCAGACAACTGAATCCCCATGTAGCAGCAAGGCTCAGAAGAGCCCACACACTCAGATCTTAACCCCAGTGTGCAGAAAGGTTCAAAACGTGTTTTTCAGCAGAAATAAACATGTTTCTGCAAGTTTGGTCAACCCCATGTAAGTTATGGGGCAGTAACAGTACACTTTTCAAAACGTGTTTTTCAGCCCGAAATAAACGCGTTTTTTCAGACAACTGAATCCCCATGTAGCAGCAAGGCTCAGAAGAGCCCACACACTCAGATCTTAACCCCAGTGTGCAGAAAGGGTCAAAACGTGTTTTTCAGCAGAAATAAACATGTTTCTGCAAGTTTGGTCAACCCCATGTAAGGTATGGGGCAGTAACAGTACACTTTTCAAAACGTGTTTTTCAGCCCGAAATAAACGCGTTTTTTCAGACAACTAAATCCCCATGTAGCAGCAAGGCTCAGAAGAGCCCACACACTCAGATCTTAACCCCAGTGTGCAGAAAGGTTCAAAACGTGTTTTTCAGCAGAAATAAACATGTTTCTGCAAGTTTGGTCAACCCCATGTAAGGTATGGGGCAGTAACAGTACACTTTTCAAAACGTGTTTTTCAGCCCGAAATAAACGCGTTTTTTCAGACAACTGAATCCCCATGTAGCAGCAAGGCTCAGAAGAGCCCACACACTCAGATCTTAACCCCAGTGTGCAGAAAGGTTCAAAACGTGTTTTTCAGCAGAAATAAACATGTTTCTGCAAGTTTGGTCAACCCCATGTAAGTTATGGGGCAGTAACAGTACACTTTTCAAAACGTGTTTTTCAGCCCGAAATAAACGCGTTTTTTCAGACAACTGAATCCCCATGTAGCAGCAAGGCTCAGAAGAGCCCACACACTCAGATCTTAACCCCAGTGTGCAGAAATGGTCAAGACGTGTTTTTCAGCAGAAATAAACATGTTTCTGCAAGTTTGGTCAACCCCATGTAAGTTATGGGGCAGTAACAGTACACTTTTCAAAACGTGTTTTTCAGCCCGAAATAAACGCGTTTTTTCAGACAACTGAATCCCCATGTAGCAGCAAGGCTCAGAAGAGCCCACACACTCAGATCTTAACCCCAGTGTGCAGTAAGGTTCAAAACGTGTTTTTCAGCAGAAATAAACATGTTTCTGCAAGTTTGGTCAACCCCATGTAAGTTATGGGGCAGTAACAGTACACTTTTCAAAACGTGTTTTTCAGCCCGAAATAAACGCGTTTTTTCAGACAACTGAATCCCCATGTAGCAGCAAGGCTCAGAAGAGCCCACACACTCAGATCTTAACCCCAGTGTGCAAAAAGGTTCAAAACGTGTTTTTCAGCAGAAATAAACATGTTTCTGCAAGTTTGGTCAACCCCATGTAAGTTATGGGGCAGTAACAGTACACTTTTCAAAACGTGTTTTTCAGCCCGAAATAAACGCGTTTTTTCAGTCAACTGAATCCCCATGAAGCAGCAAGGCTCAGATGAGCCCACACACTCAGCTCTTATCCCCAGTGTGCAGAAAGGGTCAAAACGTGTTTTTCAGCAGAAATAAACATGTTTCTGCAAGTTTGGTCAACCCCATGTAAGTTATGGGGCAGTAACAGTACACTTTTCAAAACGTGTTTTTCAGCCCGAAATAAACGCGTTTTTTCAGACAACTGAATCCCCATGTAGCAGCAAGTCTCAGAAGAGCCCACACACTCAGATCTTAACCCCAGTGTGCAGTAAGGTTCAAAACGTGTTTTTCAGCAGAAATAAACATGTTTCTGCAAGTTTGGTCAACCCCATGTAAGTTATGGGGCAGTAACAGTACACTTTTCAAAACGTGTTTTTCAGCCCGAAATAAACGCGTTTTTTCAGACAACTGAATCCCCATGTAGCAGCAAGGCTCAGAAGAGCCCACACACTCAGATCTTAACCCCAGTGTGCAGAAAGGTTCAAAACGTGTTTTTCAGCAGAAATAAACATGTTTCTGCAAGTTTGGTCAACCCCATGTAAGGTATGGGGCAGTAACAGTACACTTTTCAAAACGTGTTTTTCAGCCCGAAATAAACGCGTTTTTTCAGACAACTAAATCCCCATGTAGCAGCAAGGCTCAGAAGAGCCCACACACTCAGATCTTAACCCCAGTGTGCAGAAAGGTTCAAAACGTGTTTTTCAGCAGAAATAAACATGTTTCTGCAAGTTTGGTCAACCCCATGTAAGTTATGGGGCAGTAACAGTACACTTTTCAAAACGTGTTTTTCAGCCCGAAATAAACGCGTTTTTTCAGACAACTGAATCCCCATGTAGCAGCAAGGCTCAGAAGAGCCCACACACTCAGATCTTAACCCCAGTGTGCAGAAAGGGTCAAAACATGTTTTTCAGCAGAAATAAACATGTTTCTGCAAGTTTGGTCAACCCCATGTAAGTTATGGGGCAGTAACAGTACACTTTTCAAAACGTGTTTTTCAGCCCGAAATAAACGCGTTTTTTCAGACAACTGAATCCCCATGTAGCAGCAAGGCTCAGAAGAGCCCACACACTCAGATCTTAACCCCAGTGTGCAGAAAGGTTCAAAACGTGTTTTTCAGCAGAAATAAACATGTTTCTGCAAGTTTGGTCAACCCCATGTAAGGTATGGGGCAGTAACAGTACACTTTTCAAAACGTGTTTTTCAGCCCGAAATAAACGTGTTTTTTCAGACAACTGAATCCCCATGTAGCAGCAAGGCTCAGAAGAGCCCACACACTCAGATCTTAACCCCAGTGTGCAGAAAGGTTCAAAACGTGTTTTTCAGCAGAAATAAACATGTTTCTGCAAGTTTGGTCAACCCCATGTAAGTTATGGGGCAGTAACAGTACACTTTTCAAAACGTGTTTTTCAGCCCGAAATAAACGCGTTTTTTCAGACAACTGAATCCCCATGTAGCAGCAAAGCTCAGAAGAGCCCACACACTCAGATCTTAACCCCAGTGTGCAAAAAGGTTCAAAACGTGTTTTTCAGCAGAAATAAACATGTTTCTGCAAGTTTGGTCAACCCCATGTAAGTTATGGGGCAGTAACAGTACACTTTTCAAAACGTGTTTTTCAGCCCGAAATAAACGCGTTTTTTCAGACAACTGAATCCCCATGTAGCAGCAAGGCTCAGAAGAGCCCACACACTCAGATCTTAACCCCAGTGTGCAGTAAGGTTCAAAACGTGTTTTTCAGCAGAAATAAACATGTTTCTGCAAGTTTGGTCAACCCCATGTAAGTTATGGGGCAGTAACAGTACACTTTTCAAAACGTGTTTTTCAGCCCGAAATAAACGTGTTTTTTCAGACAACTGAATCCCCATGTAGCAGCAAGGCTCAGAAGAGCCCACACACTCAGATCTTAACCCCAGTGTGCAAAAAGGTTCAAAACGTGTTTTTCAGCAGAAATAAACATGTTTCTGCAAGTTTGGTCAACCCCATGTAAGTTATGTTGCAGTAACAGTACACTTTTCAAAACGTGTTTTTCAGCCCGAAATAAACGCGTTTTTTCAGTCAACTGAATCCCCATGAAGCAGCAAGGCTCAGATGAGCCCACACACTCAGCTCTTATCCCCAGTGTGCAGAAAGGGTCAAAACGTGTTTTTCAGCAGAAATAAACATGTTTCTGCAAGTTTGGTCAACCCCATGTAAGTTATGGGGCAATAACAGTACACTTTTCAAAACGTGTTTTTCAGCCCGAAATAAACGCGTTTTTTCAGACAACTGAATCCCCATGTAGCAGCAAGTCTCAGAAGAGCCCACACACTCAGATCTTAACCCCAGTGTGCAGTAAGGTTCAAAACGTGTTTTTCAGCAGAAATAAACATGTTTCTGCAAGTTTGGTCAACCCCATGTAAGTTATGGGGCAGTAACAGTACACTTTTCAAAACGTATTTTTCAGCCCGAAATAAACGCGTTTTTTCAGACAACTGAATCCCCATGTAGCAGCAAGGCTTAGAAGAGCCCACACACTCAGATCTTAACCCCAGTGTGCAGAAAGGGTCAAAACGTGTTTTTCAGCAGAAATAAACATGTTTCTGCAAGTTTGGTCAACCCCATGTAAGTTATGGGGCAGTAACAGTACACTTTTCAAAACGTGTTTTTCAGCCCGAAATAAACGCGTTTTTTCAGACAACTGAATCCCCATGTAGCAGCAAGGCTCAGAAGAGCCCACACACTCAGATCTTAACCCCAGTGTGCAGTAAGGTTCAAAACGTGTTTTTCAGCAGAAATAAACATGTTTCTGCAAGTTTGGTCAACCCCATGTAAGTTATGGGGCAGTAACAGTACACTTTTCAAAACGTGTTTTTCAGCCCGAAATAAACGTGTTTTTTCAGACATCTGAATCCCCATGTAGCAGCAAGGCTCAGAAGAGCCCACACACTCAGATCTTAACCCCAGTGTGCAAAAAGGTTCAAAACGTGTTTTTCAGCAGAAATAAACATGTTTCTGCAAGTTTGGTCAACCCCATGTAAGTTATATTGCAGTAACAGTACACTTTTCAAAACGTGTTTTTCAGCCCGAAATAAACGCGTTTTTTCAGTCAACTGAATCCCCATGAAGCAGCAAGGCTCAGATGAGCCCACACACTCAGCTCTTATCCCCAGTGTGCAGAAAGGGTCAAAACGTGTTTTTCAGCAGAAATAAACATGTTTCTGCAAGTTTGGTCAACCCCATGTAAGTTATGGGGCAATAACAGTACACTTTTCAAAACGTGTTTTTCAGCCCGAAATAAACGCGTTTTTTCAGACAACTGAATCCCCATGTAGCAGCAAGGCTCAGAAGAGCCCACACACTCAGATCTTAACCCCAGTGTGCAGAAAGGGTCAAAACGTGTTTTTCAGCAGAAATAAACATGTTTCTGCAAGTTTGGTCAACCCCATGTAAGTTATGGGGCAGTAACAGTACACTTTTCAAAACGTGTTTTTCAGCCCGAAATAAACGCGTTTTTTCAGACAACTGAATCCCAATGTAGCAGCAAGGCTCAGAAGAGCCCACACACTCAGATCTTAACCCCAGTGTGCAGAAAGGTTCAAAACGTGTTTTTCAGCAGAAATAAACATGTTTCTGCAAGTTTGGTCAACCCCATGTAAGGTATGGGGCAGTAACAGTACACTTTTCAAAACGTGTTTTTCAGCCCGAAATAAACGTGTTTTTTCAGACAACTAAATCCCCATGTAGCAGCAAGGCTCAGAAGAGCCCACACACTCAGATCTTAACCCCAGTGTGCAGAAAGGTTCAAAACGTGTTTTTCAGCAGAAATAAACATGTTTCTGCAAGTTTGGTCAACCCCATGTAAGTTATGGGGCAGTAACAGTACACTTTTCAAAACGTGTTTTTCAGCCCGAAATAAACGCGTTTTTTCAGACAACTGAATCCCCATGTAGCAGCAAGGCTCAGAAGAGCCCACACACTCAGATCTTAACCCCAGTGTGCAGAAAGGGTCAAAACGTGTTTTTCAGCAGAAATAAACATGTTTCTGCAAGTTTGGTCAACCCCATGTAAGTTATGGGGCAGTAACAGTACACTTTTCAAAACGTGTTTTTCAGCCCGAAATAAACGCGTTTTTTCAGACAACTGAATCCCCATGTAGCAGCAAGGCTCAGAAGAGCCCACACACTCAGATCTTAACCCCAGTGTGCAGAAATGGTCAAGACGTGTTTTTCAGCAGAAATAAACATGTTTCTGCAAGTTTGGTCAACCCCATGTAAGTTATGGGGCAGTAACAGTACACTTTTCAAAACGTGTTTTTCAGCCCGAAATAAACGCGTTTTTTCAGACAACTGAATCCCCATGTAGCAGCAAGGCTCAGAAGAGCCCACACACTCAGATCTTAACCCCAGTGTGCAGTAAGGTTCAAAACGTGTTTTTCAGCAGAAATAAACATGTTTCTGCAAGTTTGGTCAACCCCATGTAAGTTATGGGGCAGTAACAGTACACTTTTCAAAACGTGTTTTTCAGCCCGAAATAAACGCGTTTTTTCAGACAACTGAATCCCCATGTAGCAGCAAGGCTCAGAAGAGCCCACACACTCAGATCTTAACCCCAGTGTGCAAAAAGGTTCAAAACGTGTTTTTCAGCAGAAATAAACATGTTTCTGCAAGTTTGGTCAACCCCATGTAAGTTATGGGGCAGTAACAGTACACTTTTCAAAACGTGTTTTTCAGCCCGAAATAAACGCGTTTTTTCAGTCAACTGAATCCCCATGAAGCAGCAAGGCTCAGATGAGCCCACACACTCAGCTCTTATCCCCAGTGTGCAGAAAGGGTCAAAACGTGTTTTTCAGCAGAAATAAACATGTTTCTGCAAGTTTGGTCAACCCCATGTAAGTTATGGGGCAGTAACAGTACACTTTTCAAAACGTGTTTTTCAGCCCGAAATAAACGCGTTTTTTCAGACAACTGAATCCCCATGTAGCAGCAAGTCTCAGAAGAGCCCACACACTCAGATCTTAACCCCAGTGTGCAGTAAGGTTCAAAACGTGTTTTTCAGCAGAAATAAACATGTTTCTGCAAGTTTGGTCAACCCCATGTAAGTTATGGGGCAGTAACAGTACACTTTTCAAAACGTGTTTTTCAGCCCGAAATAAACGCGTTTTTTCAGACAACTGAATCCCCATGTAGCAGCAAGGCTCAGAAGAGCCCACACACTCAGATCTTAACCCCAGTGTGCAGAAAGGTTCAAAACGTGTTTTTCAGCAGAAATAAACATGTTTCTGCAAGTTTGGTCAACCCCATGTAAGGTATGGGGCAGTAACAGTACACTTTTCAAAACGTGTTTTTCAGCCCGAAATAAACGCGTTTTTTCAGACAACTAAATCCCCATGTAGCAGCAAGGCTCAGAAGAGCCCACACACTCAGATCTTAACCCCAGTGTGCAGAAAGGTTCAAAACGTGTTTTTCAGCA
The DNA here is from genome assembly GCF_059453375.1 of Lepisosteus platostomus. Taxonomy (NCBI): domain Eukaryota; kingdom Metazoa; phylum Chordata; class Actinopteri; order Semionotiformes; family Lepisosteidae; genus Lepisosteus; species Lepisosteus platostomus. Next base: position 23,780,427 of record NC_142617.1, read on the forward strand.
GAAATAAACATGTTTCTGCAAGTTTGGTCAACCCCATGTAAGTTATGGGGCAGTAACAGTACACTTTTCAAAACGTGTTTTTCAGCCCGAAATAAACGCGTTTTTTCAGACAACTGAATCCCCATGTAGCAGCAAGGCTCAGAAGAGCCCACACACTCAGATCTTAACCCCAGTGTGCAGAAAGGGTCAAAACATGTTTTTCAGCAGAAATAAACATGTTTCTGCAAGTTTGGTCAACCCCATGTAAGTTATGGGGCAGTAACAGTACACTTTTCAAAACGTGTTTTTCAGCCCGAAATAAACGCGTTTTTTCAGACAACTGAATCCCCATGTAGCAGCAAGGCTCAGAAGAGCCCACACACTCAGATCTTAACCCCAGTGTGCAGAAAGGTTCAAAACGTGTTTTTCAGCAGAAATAAACATGTTTCTGCAAGTTTGGTCAACCCCATGTAAGGTATGGGGCAGTAACAGTACACTTTTCAAAACGTGTTTTTCAGCCCGAAATAAACGTGTTTTTTCAGACAACTGAATCCCCATGTAGCAGCAAGGCTCAGAAGAGCCCACACACTCAGATCTTAACCCCAGTGTGCAGAAAGGTTCAAAACGTGTTTTTCAGCAGAAATAAACATGTTTCTGCAAGTTTGGTCAACCCCATGTAAGTTATGGGGCAGTAACAGTACACTTTTCAAAACGTGTTTTTCAGCCCGAAATAAACGCGTTTTTTCAGACAACTGAATCCCCATGTAGCAGCAAAGCTCAGAAGAGCCCACACACTCAGATCTTAACCCCAGTGTGCAAAAAGGTTCAAAACGTGTTTTTCAGCAGAAATAAACATGTTTCTGCAAGTTTGGTCAACCCCATGTAAGTTATGGGGCAGTAACAGTACACTTTTCAAAACGTGTTTTTCAGCCCGAAATAAACGCGTTTTTTCAGACAACTGAATCCCCATGTAGCAGCAAGGCTCAGAAGAGCCCACACACTCAGATCTTAACCCCAGTGTGCAGTAAGGTTCAAAACGTGTTTTTCAGCAGAAATAAACATGTTTCTGCAAGTTTGGTCAACCCCATGTAAGTTATGGGGCAGTAACAGTACACTTTTCAAAACGTGTTTTTCAGCCCGAAATAAACGTGTTTTTTCAGACAACTGAATCCCCATGTAGCAGCAAGGCTCAGAAGAGCCCACACACTCAGATCTTAACCCCAGTGTGCAAAAAGGTTCAAAACGTGTTTTTCAGCAGAAATAAACATGTTTCTGCAAGTTTGGTCAACCCCATGTAAGTTATGTTGCAGTAACAGTACACTTTTCAAAACGTGTTTTTCAGCCCGAAATAAACGCGTTTTTTCAGTCAACTGAATCCCCATGAAGCAGCAAGGCTCAGATGAGCCCACACACTCAGCTCTTATCCCCAGTGTGCAGAAAGGGTCAAAACGTGTTTTTCAGCAGAAATAAACATGTTTCTGCAAGTTTGGTCAACCCCATGTAAGTTATGGGGCAATAACAGTACACTTTTCAAAACGTGTTTTTCAGCCCGAAATAAACGCGTTTTTTCAGACAACTGAATCCCCATGTAGCAGCAAGTCTCAGAAGAGCCCACACACTCAGATCTTAACCCCAGTGTGCAGTAAGGTTCAAAACGTGTTTTTCAGCAGAAATAAACATGTTTCTGCAAGTTTGGTCAACCCCATGTAAGTTATGGGGCAGTAACAGTACACTTTTCAAAACGTATTTTTCAGCCCGAAATAAACGCGTTTTTTCAGACAACTGAATCCCCATGTAGCAGCAAGGCTTAGAAGAGCCCACACACTCAGATCTTAACCCCAGTGTGCAGAAAGGGTCAAAACGTGTTTTTCAGCAGAAATAAACATGTTTCTGCAAGTTTGGTCAACCCCATGTAAGTTATGGGGCAGTAACAGTACACTTTTCAAAACGTGTTTTTCAGCCCGAAATAAACGCGTTTTTTCAGACAACTGAATCCCCATGTAGCAGCAAGGCTCAGAAGAGCCCACACACTCAGATCTTAACCCCAGTGTGCAGTAAGGTTCAAAACGTGTTTTTCAGCAGAAATAAACATGTTTCTGCAAGTTTGGTCAACCCCATGTAAGTTATGGGGCAGTAACAGTACACTTTTCAAAACGTGTTTTTCAGCCCGAAATAAACGTGTTTTTTCAGACAACTGAATCCCCATGTAGCAGCAAGGCTCAGAAGAGCCCACACACTCAGATCTTAACCCCAGTGTGCAAAAAGGTTCAAAACGTGTTTTTCAGCAGAAATAAACATGTTTCTGCAAGTTTGGTCAACCCCATGTAAGTTATATTGCAGTAACAGTACACTTTTCAAAACGTGTTTTTCAGCCCGAAATAAACGCGTTTTTTCAGTCAACTGAATCCCCATGAAGCAGCAAGGCTCAGATGAGCCCACACACTCAGCTCTTATCCCCAGTGTGCAGAAAGGGTCAAAACGTGTTTTTCAGCAGAAATAAACATGTTTCTGCAAGTTTGGTCAACCCCATGTAAGTTATGGGGCAATAACAGTACACTTTTCAAAACGTGTTTTTCAGCCCGAAATAAACGCGTTTTTTCAGACAACTGAATCCCCATGTAGCAGCAAGGCTCAGAAGAGCCCACACACTCAGATCTTAACCCCAGTGTGCAGAAAGGGTCAAAACGTGTTTTTCAGCAGAAATAAACATGTTTCTGCAAGTTTGGTCAACCCCATGTAAGTTATGGGGCAGTAACAGTACACTTTTCAAAACGTGTTTTTCAGCCCGAAATAAACGCGTTTTTTCAGACAACTGAATCCCAATGTAGCAGCAAGGCTCAGAAGAGCCCACACACTCAGATCTTAACCCCAGTGTGCAGAAAGGTTCAAAACGTGTTTTTCAGCAGAAATAAACATGTTTCTGCAAGTTTGGTCAACCCCATGTAAGGTATGGGGCAGTAACAGTACACTTTTCAAAACGTGTTTTTCCGCCCGAAATAAACGTGTTTTTTCAGACAACTAAATCCCCATGTAGCAGCAAGGCTCAGAAGAGCCCACACACTCAGATCTTAACCCCAGTGTGCAGAAAGGTTCAAAACGTGTTTTTCAGCAGAAATAAACATGTTTCTGCAAGTTTGGTCAACCCCATGTAAGTTATGGGGCAGTAACAGTACACTTTTCAAAACGTGTTTTTCAGCCCGAAATAAACGCGTTTTTTCAGACAACTGAATCCCCATGTAGCAGCAAGGCTCAGAAGAGCCCACACACTCAGATCTTAACCCCAGTGTGCAGAAAGGGTCAAAACGTGTTTTTCAGCAGAAATAAACATGTTTCTGCAAGTTTGGTCAACCCCATGTAAGTTATGGGGCAGTAACAGTACACTTTTCAAAACGTGTTTTTCAGCCCGAAATAAACGCGTTTTTTCAGACAACTGAATCCCCATGTAGCAGCAAGGCTCAGAAGAGCCCACACACTCAGATCTTAACCCCAGTGTGCAGAAAGGTTCAAAACGTGTTTTTCAGCAGAAATAAACATGTTTCTGCAAGTTTGGTCAACCCCATGTAAGGTATGGGGCAGTAACAGTACACTTTTCAAAACGTGTTTTTCAGCCCGAAATAAACGTGTTTTTTCAGACAACTGAATCCCCATGTAGCAGCAAGGCTCAGAAGAGCCCACACACTCAGATCTTAACCCCAGTGTGCAGAAAGGTTCAAAACGTGTTTTTCAGCAGAAATAAACATGTTTCTGCAAGTTTGGTCAACCCCATGTAAGTTATGGGGCAGTAACAGTACACTTTTCAAAACGTGTTTTTCAGCCCGAAATAAACGCGTTTTTTCAGACAACTGAATCCCCATGTAGCAGCAAAGCTCAGAAGAGCCCACACACTCAGATCTTAACCCCAGTGTGCAAAAAGGTTCAAAACGTGTTTTTCAGCAGAAATAAACATGTTTCTGCAAGTTTGGTCAACCCCATGTAAGTTATGGGGCAGTAACAGTACACTTTTCAAAACGTGTTTTTCAGCCCGAAATAAACGCGTTTTTTCAGACAACTGAATCCCCATGTAGCAGCAAAGCTCAGAAGAGCCCACACACTCAGATCTTAACCCCAGTGTGCAAAAAGGTTCAAAACGTGTTTTTCAGCAGAAATAAACATGTTTCTGCAAGTTTGGTCAACCCCATGTAAGTTATGGGGCAGTAACAGTACACTTTTCAAAACGTGTTTTTCAGCCCGAAATAAACGCGTTTTTTCAGACAACTGAATCCCCATGTAGCAGCAAGGCTCAGAAGAGCCCACACACTCAGATCTTAACCCCAGTGTGCAGAAATGGTCAAGACGTGTTTTTCAGCAGAAATAAACATGTTTCTGCAAGTTTGGTCAACCCCATGTAAGTTATGGGGCAGTAACAGTACACTTTTCAAAACGTGTTTTTCAGCCCGAAATAAACGCGTTTTTTCAGACAACTGAATCCCCATGTAGCAGCAAGGCTCAGAAGAGCCCACACACTCAGATCTTAACCCCAGTGTGCAGTAAGGTTCAAAACGTGTTTTTCAGCAGAAATAAACATGTTTCTGCAAGTTTGGTCAACCCCTTGTAAGTTATGGGGCAGTAACAGTACACTCTGCAAAACGTGTTTTTCAGCCCGAAATTAACGCATTTTTTCAGACAACTGAATCCCCATGTAGCAGCAAGGCTCAGAAGAGCCCACACACTCAGATCTTAACCCCAGTGTGCAGAAAGGTTCAAAACGTGTTTTTCAGCAGAAATAAACATGTTTCTGCAAGTTTGGTCAACCCCATGTAAGTTATGGGGCAGTAACAGTACACTCTGCAAAACGTGTTTTTCAGCCCGAAATAAACGCGTTTTTTCAGACAACTGAATCCCCATGTAGCAGCAAGGCTCAGAAGAGCCCACACACTCAGATCTTAACCCCAGTGTGCAAAAAGGTTCAAAACGTGTTTTTCAGCAGAAATAAACATGTTTCTGCAAGTTTGGTCAACCCCATGTAAGTTATGGGGCAGTAACAGTACACTTTTCAAAACGTGTTTTTCAGCCCGAAATAAACGCGTTTTTTCAGTCAACTGAATCCCCATGAAGCAGCAAGGCTCAGATGAGCCCACACACTCAGCTCTTATCCCCAGTGTGCAGAAAGGGTCAAAACGTGTTTTTCAGCAGAAATAAACATGTTTCTGCAAGTTTGGTCAACCCCATGTAAGTTATGGGGCAGTAACAGTACACTTTTCAAAACGTGTTTTTCAGCCCGAAATAAACGCGTTTTTTCAGACAACTGAATCCCCATGTAGCAGCAAGTCTCAGAAGAGCCCACACACTCAGATCTTAACCCCAGTGTGCAGTAAGGTTCAAAACGTGTTTTTCAGCAGAAATAAACATGTTTCTGCAAGTTTGGTCAACCCCATGTAAGTTATGGGGCAGTAACAGTACACTTTTCAAAACGTGTTTTTCAGCCCGAAATAAACGCGTTTTTTCAGACAACTGAATCCCCATGTAGCAGCAAGGCTCAGAAGAGCCCACACACTCAGATCTTAACCCCAGTGTGCAGAAAGGTTCAAAACGTGTTTTTCAGCAGAAATAAACATGTTTCTGCAAGTTTGGTCAACCCCATGTAAGGTATGGGGCAGTAACAGTACACTTTTCAAAACGTGTTTTTCAGCCCGAAATAAACGCGTTTTTTCAGACAACTGAATCCCCATGTAGCAGCAAGGCTCAGAAGAGCCCACACACTCAGATCTTAACCCCAGTGTGCAGAAAGGTTCAAAACGTGTTTTTCAGCAGAAATAAACATGTTTCTGCAAGTTTGGTCAACCCCATGTAAGTTATGGGGCAGTAACAGTACACTTTTCAAAACGTGTTTTTCAGCCCGAAATAAACGCGTTTTTTCAGACAACTGAATCCCCATGTAGCAGCAAGGCTCAGAAGAGCCCACACACTCAGATCTTAACCCCAGTGTGCAAAAAGGTTCAAAACGTGTTTTTCAGCAGAAATAAACATGTTTCTGCAAGTTTGGTCAACCCCATGTAAGTTATGGGGCAGTAACAGTACACTTTTCAAAACGTGTTTTTCAGCCCGAAATAAACGCGTTTTTTCAGACAACTGAATCCCCATGTAGCAGCAAGGCTCAGAAGAGCCCACACACTCAGATCTTAACCCCAGTGTGCAGAAAGGGTCAAAACGTGTTTTTCAGCAGAAATAAACATGTTTCTGCAAGTTTGGTCAACCCCATGTAAGGTATGGGGCAGTAACAGTACACTTTTCAAAACGTGTTTTTCAGCCCGAAATAAACGCGTTTTTTCAGACAACTAAATCCCCATGTAGCAGCAAGGCTCAGAAGAGCCCACACACTCAGATCTTAACCCCAGTGTGCAGAAAGGTTCAAAACGTGTTTTTCAGCAGAAATAAACATGTTTCTGCAAGTTTGGTCAACCCCATGTAAGTTATGGGGCAGTAACAGTACACTTTTCAAAACGTGTTTTTCAGCCCGAAATAAACGTGTTTTTTCAGACAACTGAATCCCCATGTAGCAGCAAGGCTCAGAAGAGCCCACACACTCAGATCTTAACCCCAGTGTGCAAAAAGGTTCAAAACGTGTTTTTCAGCAGAAATAAACATGTTTCTGCAAGTTTGGTCAACCCCATGTAAGTTATGTTGCAATAACAGTACACTTTTCAAAACGTGTTTTTCAGCCCGAAATAAACGCGTTTTTTCAGTCAACTGAATCCCCATGAAGCAGCAAGGCTCAGATGAGCCCACACACTCAGCTCTTATCCCCAGTGTGCAGAAAGGGTCAAAACGTGTTTTTCAGCAGAAATAAACATGTTTCTGCAAGTTTGGTCAACCCCATGTAAGTTATGGGGCAGTAACAGTACACTTTTCAAAACGTGTTTTTCAGCCCGAAATAAACGCGTTTTTTCAGACAACTGAATCCCCATGTAGCAGCAAGTCTCAGAAGAGCCCACACACTCAGATCTTAACCCCAGTGTGCAGTAAGGTTCAAAACGTGTTTTTCAGCAGAAATAAACATGTTTCTGCAAGTTTGGTCAACCCCATGTAAGTTATGGGGCAGTAACAGTACACTTTTCAAAACGTATTTTTCAGCCCGAAATAAACGCGTTTTTTCAGACAACTGAATCCCCATGTAGCAGCAAGGCTCAGAAGAGCCCACACACTCAGATCCCCAGTTAACCCCAGTGTGCAGTAAGGTTCAAAACGTGTTTTTCAGCAGAAATAAACATGTTTCTGCAAGTTTGGTCAACCCCATGTAAGTTATGGGGCAGTAACAGTACACTTTTCAAAACGTGTTTTTCAGCCCGAAATAAACGCGTTTTTTCAGACAACTGAATCCCCATGTAGCAGCAAGGCTCAGAAGAGCCCACACACTCAGATCTTAACCCCAGTGTGCAGTAAGGTTCAAAACGTGTTTTTCAGCAGAAATAAACGTTTCTGCAAGTTTGGTCAACCCCATGTAAGTTATGGGGCAGTAACAGTACACTTTTCAAAACGTGTTTTTCAGCCCGAAATAAACGCGTTTTTTCAGACAACTGAATCCCCATGTAGCAGCAAGGCTCAGAAGAGCCCACACACTCAGATCTTAACCCCAGTGTGCAGAAAGGTTCAAAACGTGTTTTTCAGCAGAAATAAACATGTTTCTGCAAGTTTGGTCAACCCCATGTAAGGTATGGGGCAGTAACAGTACACTTTTCAAAACGTGTTTTTCAGCCCGAAATAAACGCGTTTTTTCAGACAACTGAATCCCCATGTAGCAGCAAGGCTCAGAAGAGCCCACACACTCAGATCTTAACCCCAGTGTGCAGAAAGGTTCAAAACGTGTTTTTCAGCAGAAATAAACATGTTTCTGCAAGTTTGGTCAACCCCATGTAAGGTATGGGGCAGTAACAGTACACTTTTCAAAACGTGTTTTTCAGCCCGAAATAAACGTGTTTTTTCAGACAACTGAATCCCCATGTAGCAGCAAGGCTCAGAAGAGCCCTCACACTCAGATCTTAACCCCAGTGTGCAGAAAGGTTCAAAACGTGTTTTTCAGCAGAAATAAACATGTTTCTGCAAGTTTGGTCAACCCCATGTAAGTTATGGGGCAGTAACAGTACACTTTTCAAAACGTGTTTTTCAGCCCGAAATAAACGCGTTTTTTCAGACAACTGAATCCCCATGTAGCAGCAAAGCTCAGAAGAGCCCACACACTCAGATCTTAACCCCAGTGTGCAAAAAGGTTCAAAACGTGTTTTTCAGCAGAAATAAACATGTTTCTGCAAGTTTGGTCAACCCCATGTAAGTTATGGGGCAGTAACAGTACACTTTTCAAAACGTGTTTTTCAGCCCGAAATAAACGCGTTTTTTCAGACAACTGAATCCCCATGTAGCAGCAAGGCTCAGAAGAGCCCACACACTCAGATCTTAACCCCAGTGTGCAGAAATGGTCAAGACGTGTTTTTCAGCAGAAATAAACATGTTTCTGCAAGTTTGGTAAACCCCATGTAAGGTATGGGGCAGTAACAGTACACTTTTCAAAACGTGTTTTTCAGTCCGAAATAAACGCGTTTTTTCAGACAACTGAATCCCCATGTAGCAGCAAGGCTCAGAAGAGCCCACACACTCAGATCCCCAGTTAACCCCAGTGTGCAGTAAGGTTCAAAACGTGTTTTTCAGCAGAAATAAACATGTTTCTGCAAGTTTGGTCAACCCCATGTAAGTTATGGGGCAGTAACAGTACACTTTTCAAAACGTGTTTTTCAGCCCGAAATAAACGCGTTTTTTCAGACAACTGAATCCCCATGTAGCAGCAAGGCTCAGAAGAGCCCACACACTCAGATCTTAACCCCAGTGTGCAGTAAGGTTCAAAACGTGTTTTTCAGCAGAAATAAACGTTTCTGCAAGTTTGGTCAACCCCATGTAAGTTATGGGGCAGTAACAGTACACTTTTCAAAACGTGTTTTTCAGCCCGAAATAAACGCGTTTTTTCAGACAACTGAATCCCCATGTAGCAGCAAGGCTCAGAAGAGCCCACACACTCAGATCTTAACCCCAGTGTGCAGAAAGGTTCAAAACGTGTTTTTCAGCAGAAATAAACATGTTTCTGCAAGTTTGGTCAACCCCATGTAAGGTATGGGGCAGTAACAGTACACTTTTCAAAACGTGTTTTTCAGCCCGAAATAAACGCGTTTTTTCAGACAACTGAATCCCCATGTAGCAGCAAGGCTCAGAAGAGCCCACACACTCAGATCTTAACCCCAGTGTGCAGAAAGGTTCAAAACGTGTTTTTCAGCAGAAATAAACATGTTTCTGTAAGTTTGGTCAACCCCATGTAAGTTATGGGGCAGTAACAGTACACTTTTCAAAACGTGTTTTTCAGCCCGAAATAAACGCGTTTTTTCAGACAACTGAATCCCCATGTAGCAGCAAGGCTCAGAAGAGCCCACACACTCAGATCTTAACCCCAGTGTGCAAAAAGGTTCAAAACGTGTTTTTCAGCAGAAATAAACATGTTTCTGCAAGTTTGGTCAACCCCATGTAAGTTATGGGGCAGTAACAGTACACTTTTCAAAACGTGTTTTTCAGCCCGAAATTAACGCGTTTTTTCAGACAACTGAATCCCCATGTAGCAGCAAGGCTCAGAAGAGCCCACACACTCAGATCTTAACCCCAGTGTACAGAAAGGTTCAAAACGTGTTTTTCAGCAGAAATAAACATGTTTCTGCAAGTTTGGTCAACCCCATGTAAGTTATGGGGCAGTAACAGTACACTCTGCAAAACGTGTTTTTCAGCCCGAAATAAACGCGTTTTTTCAGACAACTGAATCCCCATGTAGCAGCAAGGCTCAGAAGAGTCCACACACTCAGATCTTAACCCCAGTGTGCAAAAAGGTTCAAAACGTGTTTTTCAGCAGAAATAAACATGTTTCTGCAAGTTTGGTCAACCCCATGTAAGTTATGGGGCAGTAACAGTACACTTTTCAAAACGTGTTTTTCAGCCCGAAATAAACGCGTTTTTTCAGTCAACTGAATCCCCATGAAGCAGCAAGGCTCAGATGAGCCCACACACTCAGCTCTTATCCCCAGTGTGCAGAAAGGGTCAAAACGTGTTTTTCAGCAGAAATAAACATGTTTCTGCAAGTTTGGTCAACCCCATGTAAGTTATGGGGCAGTAACAGTACACTTTTCAAAACGTGTTTTTCAGCCCGAAATAAACGCGTTTTTTCAGACAACTGAATCCCCATGTAGCAGCAAGTCTCAGAAGAGCCCACACACTCAGATCTTAACCCCAGTGTGCAGTAAGGTTCAAAACGTGTTTTTCAGCAGAAATAAACATGTTTCTGCAAGTTTGGTCAACCCCATGTAAGTTATGGGGCAGTAACAGTACACTTTTCAAAACGTGTTTTTCAGCCCGAAATAAACGCGTTTTTTCAGACAACTGAATCCCCATGTAGCAGCAAGGCTCAGAAGAGCCCACACACTCAGATCTTAACCCCAGTGTGCAGAAAGGGTCAAAACGTGTTTTTCAGCAGAAATAAACATGTTTCTGCAAGTTTGGTCAACCCCATGTAAGTTATGGGGCAGTAACAGTACACTTTTCAAAACGTGTTTTTCAGCCCGAAATAAACGCGTTTTTTCAGACAACTGAATCCCCATGTAGCAGCAAGGCTCAGAAGAGCCCACACACTCAGATCTTAACCCCAGTGTGCAGAAAGGTTCAAAACGTGTTTTTCAGCAGAAATAAACATGTTTCTGCAAGTTTGGTCAACCCCATGTAAGGTATGGGGCAGTAACAGTACACTTTTCAAAACGTGTTTTTCAGCCCGAAATAAACGCGTTTTTTCAGACAACTAAATCCCCATGTAGCAGCAAGGCTCAGAAGAGCCCACACACTCAGATCTTAACCCCAGTGTGCAGAAAGGTTCAAAACGTGTTTTTCAGCAGAAATAAACATGTTTCTGCAAGTTTGGTCAACCCCATGTAAGTTATGGGGCAGTAACAGTACACTTTTCAAAACGTGTTTTTCAGCCCGAAATAAACGTGTTTTTTCAGACAACTGAATCCCCATGTAGCAGCAAGGCTCAGAAGAGCCCACACACTCAGATCTTAACCCCAGTGTGCAAAAAGGTTCAAAACGTGTTTTTCAGCAGAAATAAACATGTTTCTGCAAGTTTGGTCAACCCCATGTAAGTTATGTTGCAGTAACAGTACACTTTTCAAAACGTGTTTTTCAGCCCGAAATAAACGCGTTTTTTCAGTCAACTGAATCCCCATGAAGCAGCAAGGCTCAGATGAGCCCACACACTCAGCTCTTATCCCCAGTGTGCAGAAAGGGTCAAAACGTGTTTTTCAGCAGAAATAAACATGTTTCTGCAAGTTTGGTCAACCCCATGTAAGTTATGGCGCAATAACAGTACACTTTTCAAAACGTGTTTTTCAGCCCGAAATAAACGCGTTTTTTCAGACAACTGAATCCCCATGTAGCAGCAAGTCTCAGAAGAGCCCACACACTCAGATCTTAACCCCAGTGTGCAGAAAGGGTCAAAACGTGTTTTTCAGCAGAAATAAACATGTTTCTGCAAGTTTGGTCAACCCCATGTAAGGTATGGGGCAGTAACAGTACACTTTTCAAAACGTGTTTTTCAGCCCGAAATAAACGCGTTTTTTCAGACAACTAAATCCCCATGTAGCAGCAAGTCTCAGCAGAGCCCACACACTCAGATCTTAACCCCAGTGTGCAGTAAGGTTCAAAACGTGTTTTTCAGCAGAAATAAACATGTTTCTGCAAGTTTGGTCAACCCCATGTAAGTTATGGGGCAGTAACAGTACACTTTTCAAAACGTGTTTTTCAGCCCGAAATAAACGCGTTTTTTCAGACAACTGAATCCCCATGTAGCAGCAAGGCTCAGAAGAGCCCACACACTCAGATCTTAACCCCAGTGTGCAGAAAGGGTCAAAACGTGTTTTTCAGCAGAAATAAACATGTTTCTGCAAGTTTGGTCAACCCCATGTAAGTTATGGGGCAGTAACAGTACACTTTTCAAAACGTGTTTTTCAGCCCGAAATAAACGCGTTTTTTCAGACAACTGAATCCCCATGTAGCAGCAAGGCTCAGAAGAGCCCACACACTCAGATCTTAACCCCAGTGTGCAGAAAGGTTCAAAACGTGTTTTTCAGCAGAAATAAACATGTTTCTGCAAGTTTGGTCAACCCCATGTAAGGTATGGGGCAGTAACAGTACACTTTTCAAAACGTGTTTTTCAGCCCGAAATAAACGCGTTTTTTCAGACAACTAAATCCCCATGTAGCAGCAAGGCTCAGAAGAGCCCACACACTCAGATCTTAACCCCAGTGTGCAGAAAGGTTCAAAACGTGTTTTTCAGCAGAAATAAACATGTTTCTGCAAGTTTGGTCAACCCCATGTAAGTTATGGGGCAGTAACAGTACACTTTTCAAAACGTGTTTTTCAGCCCGAAATAAACGTGTTTTTTCAGACAACTGAATCCCCATGTAGCAGCAAGGCTCAGAAGAGCCCACACACTCAGATCTTAACCCCAGTGTGCAAAAAGGTTCAAAACGTGTTTTTCAGCAGAAATAAACATGTTTCTGCAAGTTTGGTCAACCCCATGTAAGTTATGTTGCAGTAACAGTACACTTTTCAAAACGTGTTTTTCAGCCCGAAATAAACGCGTTTTTTCAGTCAACTGAATCCCCATGAAGCAGCAAGGCTCAGATGAGCCCACACACTCAGCTCTTATCCCCAGTGTGCAGAAAGGGTCAAAACGTGTTTTTCAGCAGAAATAAACATGTTTCTGCAAGTTTGGTCAACCCCATGTAAGTTATGGGGCAATAACAGTACACTTTTCAAAACGTGTTTTTCAGCCCGAAATAAACGCGTTTTTTCAGACAACTGAATCCCCATGTAGCAGCAAGTCTCAGAAGAGCCCACACACTCAGATCTTAACCCCAGTGTGCAGTAAGGTTCAAAACGTGTTTTTCAGCAGAAATAAACATGTTTCTGCAAGTTTGGTCAACCCCATGTAAGTTATGGGGCAGTAACAGTACACTTTTCAAAACGTATTTTTCAGCCCGAAATAAACGCGTTTTTTCAGACAACTGAATCCCCATGTAGCAGCAAGGCTCAGAAGAGCCCACACACTCAGATCTTAACCCCAGTGTGCAGAAAGGGTCAAAACGTGTTTTTCAGCAGAAATAAACATGTTTCTGCAAGTTTGGTCAACCCCATGTAAGTTATGGGGCAGTAACAGTACACTTTTCAAAACGTGTTTTTCAGCCCGAAATAAACGCGTTTTTTCAGACAACTGAATCCCAATGTAGCAGCAAGGCTCAGAAGAGCCCACACACTCAGATCTTAACCCCAGTGTGCAGAAAGGTTCAAAACGTGTTTTTCAGCAGAAATAAACATGTTTCTGCAAGTTTGGTCAACCCCATGTAAGTTATGGGGCAGTAACAGTACACTTTTCAAAACGTGTTTTTCAGCCCGAAATAAACGCGTTTTTTCAGACAACTGAATCCCCATGTAGCAGCAAGGCTCAGAAGAGCCCACACACTCAGATCTTAACCCCAGTGTGCAGAAAGGGTCAAAACGTGTTTTTCAGCAGAAATAAACATGTTTCTGCAAGTTTGGTCAACCCCATGTAAGGTATGGGGCAGTAACAGTACACTTTTCAAAACGTGTTTTTCAGCCCGAAATAAACGCGTTTTTTCAGACAACTAAATCCCCATGTAGCAGCAAGGCTCAGAAGAGCCCACACACTCAGATCTTAACCCCAGTGTGCAGAAAGGTTCAAAACGTGTTTTTCAGCAGAAATAAACATGTTTCTGCAAGTTTGGTCAACCCCATGTAAGTTATGGGGCAGTAACAGTACACTTTTCAAAACGTGTTTTTCAGCCCGAAATAAACGTGTTTTTTCAGACAACTGAATCCCCATGTAGCAGCAAGGCTCAGAAGAGCCCACACACTCAGATCTTAACCCCAGTGTGCAAAAAGGTTCAAAACGTGTTTTTCAGCAGAAATAAACATGTTTCTGCAAGTTTGGTCAACCCCATGTAAGTTATGTTGCAATAACAGTACACTTTTCAAAACGTGTTTTTCAGCCCGAAATAAACGCGTTTTTTCAGTCAACTGAATCCCCATGAAGCAGCAAGGCTCAGATGAGCCCACACACTCAGCTCTTATCCCCAGTGTGCAGAAAGGGTCAAAACGTGTTTTTCAGCAGAAATAAACATGTTTCTGCAAGTTTGGTCAACCCCATGTAAGTTATGGGGCAGTAACAGTACACTTTTCAAAACGTGTTTTTCAGCCCGAAATAAACGCGTTTTTTCAGACAACTGAATCCCCATGTAGCAGCAAGTCTCAGAAGAGCCCACACACTCAGATCTTAACCCCAGTGTGCAGTAAGGTTCAAAACGTGTTTTTCAGCAGAAATAAACATGTTTCTGCAAGTTTGGTCAACCCCATGTAAGTTATGGGGCAGTAACAGTACACTTTTCAAAACGTATTTTTCAGCCCGAAATAAACGCGTTTTTTCAGACAACTGAATCCCCATGTAGCAGCAAGGCTCAGAAGAGCCCACACACTCAGATCCCCAGTTAACCCCAGTGTGCAGTAAGGTTCAAAACGTGTTTTTCAGCAGAAATAAACATGTTTCTGCAAGTTTGGTCAACCCCATGTAAGTTATGGGGCAGTAACAGTACACTTTTCAAAACGTGTTTTTCAGCCCGAAATAAACGCGTTTTTTCAGACAACTGAATCCCCATGTAGCAGCAAGGCTCAGAAGAGCCCACACACTCAGATCTTAACCCCAGTGTGCAGTAAGGTTCAAAACGTGTTTTTCAGCAGAAATAAACGTTTCTGCAAGTTTGGTCAACCCCATGTAAGTTATGGGGCAGTAACAGTACACTTTTCAAAACGTGTTTTTCAGCCCGAAATAAACGCGTTTTTTCAGACAACTGAATCCCCATGTAGCAGCAAGGCTCAGAAGAGCCCACACACTCAGATCTTAACCCCAGTGTGCAGAAAGGTTCAAAACGTGTTTTTCAGCAGAAATAAACATGTTTCTGCAAGTTTGGTCAACCCCATGTAAGGTATGGGGCAGTAACAGTACACTTTTCAAAACGTGTTTTTCAGCCCGAAATAAACGCGTTTTTTCAGACAACTGAATCCCCATGTAGCAGCAAGGCTCAGAAGAGCCCACACACTCAGATCTTAACCCCAGTGTGCAGAAAGGTTCAAAACGTGTTTTTCAGCAGAAATAAACATGTTTCTGCAAGTTTGGTCAACCCCATGTAAGGTATGGGGCAGTAACAGTACACTTTTCAAAACGTGTTTTTCAGCCCGAAATAAACGTGTTTTTTCAGACAACTGAATCCCCATGTAGCAGCAAGGCTCAGAAGAGCCCTCACACTCAGATCTTAACCCCAGTGTGCAGAAAGGTTCAAAACGTGTTTTTCAGCAGAAATAAACATGTTTCTGCAAGTTTGGTCAACCCCATGTAAGTTATGGGGCAGTAACAGTACACTTTTCAAAACGTGTTTTTCAGCCCGAAATAAACGCGTTTTTTCAGACAACTGAATCCCCATGTAGCAGCAAAGCTCAGAAGAGCCCACACACTCAGATCTTAACCCCAGTGTGCAAAAAGGTTCAAAACGTGTTTTTCAGCAGAAATAAACATGTTTCTGCAAGTTTGGTCAACCCCATGTAAGTTATGGGGCAGTAACAGTACACTTTTCAAAACGTGTTTTTCAGCCCGAAATAAACGCGTTTTTTCAGACAACTGAATCCCCATGTAGCAGCAAGGCTCAGAAGAGCCCACACACTCAGATCTTAACCCCAGTGTGCAGAAATGGTCAAGACGTGTTTTTCAGCAGAAATAAACATGTTTCTGCAAGTTTGGTAAACCCCATGTAAGGTATGGGGCAGTAACAGTACACTTTTCAAAACGTGTTTTTCAGTCCGAAATAAACGCGTTTTTTCAGACAACTGAATCCCCATGTAGCAGCAAGGCTCAGAAGAGCCCACACACTCAGATCCCCAGTTAACCCCAGTGTGCAGTAAGGTTCAAAACGTGTTTTTCAGCAGAAATAAACATGTTTCTGCAAGTTTGGTCAACCCCATGTAAGTTATGGGGCAGTAACAGTACACTTTTCAAAACGTGTTTTTCAGCCCGAAATAAACGCGTTTTTTCAGACAACTGAATCCCCATGTAGCAGCAAGGCTCAGAAGAGCCCACACACTCAGATCTTAACCCCAGTGTGCAGTAAGGTTCAAAACGTGTTTTTCAGCAGAAATAAACGTTTCTGCAAGTTTGGTCAACCCCATGTAAGTTATGGGGCAGTAACAGTACACTTTTCAAAACGTGTTTTTCAGCCCGAAATAAACGCGTTTTTTCAGACAACTGAATCCCCATGTAGCAGCAAGGCTCAGAAGAGCCCACACACTCAGATCTTAACCCCAGTGTGCAGAAAGGTTCAAAACGTGTTTTTCAGCAGAAATAAACATGTTTCTGCAAGTTTGGTCAACCCCATGTAAGGTATGGGGCAGTAACAGTACACTTTTCAAAACGTGTTTTTCAGCCCGAAATAAACGCGTTTTTTCAGACAACTGAATCCCCATGTAGCAGCAAGGCTCAGAAGAGCCCACACACTCAGATCTTAACCCCAGTGTGCAGAAAGGTTCAAAACGTGTTTTTCAGCAGAAATAAACATGTTTCTGTAAGTTTGGTCAACCCCATGTAAGTTATGGGGCAGTAACAGTACACTTTTCAAAACGTGTTTTTCAGCCCGAAATAAACGCGTTTTTTCAGACAACTGAATCCCCATGTAGCAGCAAGGCTCAGAAGAGCCCACACACTCAGATCTTAACCCCAGTGTGCAAAAAGGTTCAAAACGTGTTTTTCAGCAGAAATAAACATGTTTCTGCAAGTTTGGTCAACCCCATGTAAGTTATGGGGCAGTAACAGTACACTTTTCAAAACGTGTTTTTCAGCCCGAAATTAACGCGTTTTTTCAGACAACTGAATCCCCATGTAGCAGCAAGGCTCAGAAGAGCCCACACACTCAGATCTTAACCCCAGTGTACAGAAAGGTTCAAAACGTGTTTTTCAGCAGAAATAAACATGTTTCTGCAAGTTTGGTCAACCCCATGTAAGTTATGGGGCAGTAACAGTACACTCTGCAAAACGTGTTTTTCAGCCCGAAATAAACGCGTTTTTTCAGACAACTGAATCCCCATGTAGCAGCAAGGCTCAGAAGAGTCCACACACTCAGATCTTAACCCCAGTGTGCAAAAAGGTTCAAAACGTGTTTTTCAGCAGAAATAAACATGTTTCTGCAAGTTTGGTCAACCCCATGTAAGTTATGGGGCAGTAACAGTACACTTTTCAAAACGTGTTTTTCAGCCCGAAATAAACGCGTTTTTTCAGTCAACTGAATCCCCATGAAGCAGCAAGGCTCAGATGAGCCCACACACTCAGCTCTTATCCCCAGTGTGCAGAAAGGGTCAAAACGTGTTTTTCAGCAGAAATAAACATGTTTCTGCAAGTTTGGTCAACCCCATGTAAGTTATGGGGCAGTAACAGTACACTTTTCAAAACGTGTTTTTCAGCCCGAAATAAACGCGTTTTTTCAGACAACTGAATCCCCATGTAGCAGCAAGTCTCAGAAGAGCCCACACACTCAGATCTTAACCCCAGTGTGCAGTAAGGTTCAAAACGTGTTTTTCAGCAGAAATAAACATGTTTCTGCAAGTTTGGTCAACCCCATGTAAGTTATGGGGCAGTAACAGTACACTTTTCAAAACGTGTTTTTCAGCCCGAAATAAACGCGTTTTTTCAGACAACTGAATCCCCATGTAGCAGCAAGGCTCAGAAGAGCCCACACACTCAGATCTTAACCCCAGTGTGCAGAAAGGGTCAAAACGTGTTTTTCAGCAGAAATAAACATGTTTCTGCAAGTTTGGTCAACCCCATGTAAGTTATGGGGCAGTAACAGTACACTTTTCAAAACGTGTTTTTCAGCCCGAAATAAACGCGTTTTTTCAGACAACTGAATCCCCATGTAGCAGCAAGGCTCAGAAGAGCCCACACACTCAGATCTTAACCCCAGTGTGCAGAAAGGTTCAAAACGTGTTTTTCAGCAGAAATAAACATGTTTCTGCAAGTTTGGTCAACCCCATGTAAGGTATGGGGCAGTAACAGTACACTTTTCAAAACGTGTTTTTCAGCCCGAAATAAACGCGTTTTTTCAGACAACTAAATCCCCATGTAGCAGCAAGGCTCAGAAGAGCCCACACACTCAGATCTTAACCCCAGTGTGCAGAAAGGTTCAAAACGTGTTTTTCAGCAGAAATAAACATGTTTCTGCAAGTTTGGTCAACCCCATGTAAGTTATGGGGCAGTAACAGTACACTTTTCAAAACGTGTTTTTCAGCCCGAAATAAACGTGTTTTTTCAGACAACTGAATCCCCATGTAGCAGCAAGGCTCAGAAGAGCCCACACACTCAGATCTTAACCCCAGTGTGCAAAAAGGTTCAAAACGTGTTTTTCAGCAGAAATAAACATGTTTCTGCAAGTTTGGTCAACCCCATGTAAGTTATGTTGCAGTAACAGTACACTTTTCAAAACGTGTTTTTCAGCCCGAAATAAACGCGTTTTTTCAGTCAACTGAATCCCCATGAAGCAGCAAGGCTCAGATGAGCCCACACACTCAGCTCTTATCCCCAGTGTGCAGAAAGGGTCAAAACGTGTTTTTCAGCAGAAATAAACATGTTTCTGCAAGTTTGGTCAACCCCATGTAAGTTATGGCGCAATAACAGTACACTTTTCAAAACGTGTTTTTCAGCCCGAAATAAACGCGTTTTTTCAGACAACTGAATCCCCATGTAGCAGCAAGTCTCAGAAGAGCCCACACACTCAGATCTTAACCCCAGTGTGCAGAAAGGGTCAAAACGTGTTTTTCAGCAGAAATAAACATGTTTCTGCAAGTTTGGTCAACCCCATGTAAGGTATGGGGCAGTAACAGTACACTTTTCAAAACGTGTTTTTCAGCCCGAAATAAACGCGTTTTTTCAGACAACTAAATCCCCATGTAGCAGCAAGTCTCAGCAGAGCCCACACACTCAGATCTTAACCCCAGTGTGCAGTAAGGTTCAAAACGTGTTTTTCAGCAGAAATAAACATGTTTCTGCAAGTTTGGTCAACCCCATGTAAGTTATGGGGCAGTAACAGTACACTTTTCAAAACGTGTTTTTCAGCCCGAAATAAACGCGTTTTTTCAGACAACTGAATCCCCATGTAGCAGCAAGGCTCAGAAGAGCCCACACACTCAGATCTTAACCCCAGTGTGCAGAAAGGGTCAAAACGTGTTTTTCAGCAGAAATAAACATGTTTCTGCAAGTTTGGTCAACCCCATGTAAGTTATGGGGCAGTAACAGTACACTTTTCAAAACGTGTTTTTCAGCCCGAAATAAACGCGTTTTTTCAGACAACTGAATCCCCATGTAGCAGCAAGGCTCAGAAGAGCCCACACACTCAGATCTTAACCCCAGTGTGCAGAAAGGTTCAAAACGTGTTTTTCAGCAGAAATAAACATGTTTCTGCAAGTTTGGTCAACCCCATGTAAGGTATGGGGCAGTAACAGTACACTTTTCAAAACGTGTTTTTCAGCCCGAAATAAACG
Organism: Lepisosteus platostomus; assembly: GCF_059453375.1. Lineage (NCBI taxonomy): Eukaryota > Metazoa > Chordata > Actinopteri > Semionotiformes > Lepisosteidae > Lepisosteus > Lepisosteus platostomus. Next base: position 23,800,107 of record NC_142617.1, read on the forward strand.
CGTTTTTTCAGACAACTAAATCCCCATGTAGCAGCAAGGCTCAGAAGAGCCCACACACTCAGATCTTAACCCCAGTGTGCAGAAAGGTTCAAAACGTGTTTTTCAGCAGAAATAAACATGTTTCTGCAAGTTTGGTCAACCCCATGTAAGTTATGGGGCAGTAACAGTACACTTTTCAAAACGTGTTTTTCAGCCCGAAATAAACGTGTTTTTTCAGACAACTGAATCCCCATGTAGCAGCAAGGCTCAGAAGAGCCCACACACTCAGATCTTAACCCCAGTGTGCAAAAAGGTTCAAAACGTGTTTTTCAGCAGAAATAAACATGTTTCTGCAAGTTTGGTCAACCCCATGTAAGTTATGTTGCAGTAACAGTACACTTTTCAAAACGTGTTTTTCAGCCCGAAATAAACGCGTTTTTTCAGTCAACTGAATCCCCATGAAGCAGCAAGGCTCAGATGAGCCCACACACTCAGCTCTTATCCCCAGTGTGCAGAAAGGGTCAAAACGTGTTTTTCAGCAGAAATAAACATGTTTCTGCAAGTTTGGTCAACCCCATGTAAGTTATGGGGCAATAACAGTACACTTTTCAAAACGTGTTTTTCAGCCCGAAATAAACGCGTTTTTTCAGACAACTGAATCCCCATGTAGCAGCAAGTCTCAGAAGAGCCCACACACTCAGATCTTAACCCCAGTGTGCAGTAAGGTTCAAAACGTGTTTTTCAGCAGAAATAAACATGTTTCTGCAAGTTTGGTCAACCCCATGTAAGTTATGGGGCAGTAACAGTACACTTTTCAAAACGTATTTTTCAGCCCGAAATAAACGCGTTTTTTCAGACAACTGAATCCCCATGTAGCAGCAAGGCTCAGAAGAGCCCACACACTCAGATCTTAACCCCAGTGTGCAGAAAGGGTCAAAACGTGTTTTTCAGCAGAAATAAACATGTTTCTGCAAGTTTGGTCAACCCCATGTAAGTTATGGGGCAGTAACAGTACACTTTTCAAAACGTGTTTTTCAGCCCGAAATAAACGCGTTTTTTCAGACAACTGAATCCCAATGTAGCAGCAAGGCTCAGAAGAGCCCACACACTCAGATCTTAACCCCAGTGTGCAGAAAGGTTCAAAACGTGTTTTTCAGCAGAAATAAACATGTTTCTGCAAGTTTGGTCAACCCCATGTAAGGTATGGGGCAGTAACAGTACACTTTTCAAAACGTGTTTTTCAGCCCGAAATAAACGCGTTTTTTCAGACAACTAAATCCCCATGGAGCAGCAAGGCTCAGAAGAGCCCACACACTCAGATCTTAACCCCAGTGTGCAGAAAGGTTCAAAACGTGTTTTTCAGCAGAAATAAACATGTTTCTGCAAGTTTGGTCAACCCCATGTAAGTTATGGGGCAGTAACAGTACACTTTTCAAAACGTGTTTTTCAGCCCGAAATAAACGCGTTTTTTCAGACAACTGAATCCCCATGTAGCAGCAAGGCTCAGAAGAGCCCACACACTCAGATCTTAACCCCAGTGTGCAGAAAGGGTCAAAACATGTTTTTCAGCAGAAATAAACATGTTTCTGCAAGTTTGGTCAACCCCATGTAAGTTATGGGGCAGTAACAGTACACTTTTCAAAACGTGTTTTTCAGCCCGAAATAAACGCGTTTTTTCAGACAACTGAATCCCCATGTAGCAGCAAGGCTCAGAAGAGCCCACACACTCAGATCTTAACCCCAGTGTGCAGAAAGGTTCAAAACGTGTTTTTCAGCAGAAATAAACATGTTTCTGCAAGTTTGGTCAACCCCATGTAAGGTATGGGGCAGTAACAGTACACTTTTCAAAACGTGTTTTTCAGCCCGAAATAAACGTGTTTTTTCAGACAACTGAATCCCCATGTAGCAGCAAGGCTCAGAAGAGCCCACACACTCAGATCTTAACCCCAGTGTGCAGAAAGGTTCAAAACGTGTTTTTCAGCAGAAATAAACATGTTTCTGCAAGTTTGGTCAACCCCATGTAAGTTATGGGGCAGTAACAGTACACTTTTCAAAACGTGTTTTTCAGCCCGAAATAAACGCGTTTTTTCAGACAACTGAATCCCCATGTAGCAGCAAAGCTCAGAAGAGCCCACACACTCAGATCTTAACCCCAGTGTGCAAAAAGGTTCAAAACGTGTTTTTCAGCAGAAATAAACATGTTTCTGCAAGTTTGGTCAACCCCATGTAAGTTATGGGGCAGTAACAGTACACTTTTCAAAACGTGTTTTTCAGCCCGAAATAAACGCGTTTTTTCAGACAACTGAATCCCCATGTAGCAGCAAGGCTCAGAAGAGCCCACACACTCAGATCTTAACCCCAGTGTGCAGTAAGGTTCAAAACGTGTTTTTCAGCAGAAATAAACATGTTTCTGCAAGTTTGGTCAACCCCATGTAAGTTATGGGGCAGTAACAGTACACTTTTCAAAACGTGTTTTTCAGCCCGAAATAAACGTGTTTTTTCAGACAACTGAATCCCCATGTAGCAGCAAGGCTCAGAAGAGCCCACACACTCAGATCTTAACCCCAGTGTGCAAAAAGGTTCAAAACGTGTTTTTCAGCAGAAATAAACATGTTTCTGCAAGTTTGGTCAACCCCATGTAAGTTATGTTGCAGTAACAGTACACTTTTCAAAACGTGTTTTTCAGCCCGAAATAAACGCGTTTTTTCAGTCAACTGAATCCCCATGAAGCAGCAAGGCTCAGATGAGCCCACACACTCAGCTCTTATCCCCAGTGTGCAGAAAGGGTCAAAACGTGTTTTTCAGCAGAAATAAACATGTTTCTGCAAGTTTGGTCAACCCCATGTAAGTTATGGGGCAATAACAGTACACTTTTCAAAACGTGTTTTTCAGCCCGAAATAAACGCGTTTTTTCAGACAACTGAATCCCCATGTAGCAGCAAGTCTCAGAAGAGCCCACACACTCAGATCTTAACCCCAGTGTGCAGTAAGGTTCAAAACGTGTTTTTCAGCAGAAATAAACATGTTTCTGCAAGTTTGGTCAACCCCATGTAAGTTATGGGGCAGTAACAGTACACTTTTCAAAACGTATTTTTCAGCCCGAAATAAACGCGTTTTTTCAGACAACTGAATCCCCATGTAGCAGCAAGGCTTAGAAGAGCCCACACACTCAGATCTTAACCCCAGTGTGCAGAAAGGGTCAAAACGTGTTTTTCAGCAGAAATAAACATGTTTCTGCAAGTTTGGTCAACCCCATGTAAGTTATGGGGCAGTAACAGTACACTTTTCAAAACGTGTTTTTCAGCCCGAAATAAACGCGTTTTTTCAGACAACTGAATCCCCATGTAGCACCAAGGCTCAGAAGAGCCCACACACTCAGATCTTAACCCCAGTGTGCAGTAAGGTTCAAAACGTGTTTTTCAGCAGAAATAAACATGTTTCTGCAAGTTTGGTCAACCCCATGTAAGTTATGGGGCAGTAACAGTACACTTTTCAAAACGTGTTTTTCAGCCCGAAATAAACGTGTTTTTTCAGACAACTGAATCCCCATGTAGCAGCAAGGCTCAGAAGAGCCCACACACTCAGATCTTAACCCCAGTGTGCAAAAAGGTTCAAAACGTGTTTTTCAGCAGAAATAAACATGTTTCTGCAAGTTTGGTCAACCCCATGTAAGTTATATTGCAGTAACAGTACACTTTTCAAAACGTGTTTTTCAGCCCGAAATAAACGCGTTTTTTCAGTCAACTGAATCCCCATGAAGCAGCAAGGCTCAGATGAGCCCACACACTCAGCTCTTATCCCCAGTGTGCAGAAAGGGTCAAAACGTGTTTTTCAGCAGAAATAAACATGTTTCTGCAAGTTTGGTCAACCCCATGTAAGTTATGGGGCAATAACAGTACACTTTTCAAAACGTGTTTTTCAGCCCGAAATAAACGCGTTTTTTCAGACAACTGAATCCCCATGTAGCAGCAAGGCTCAGAAGAGCCCACACACTCAGATCTTAACCCCAGTGTGCAGAAAGGGTCAAAACGTGTTTTTCAGCAGAAATAAACATGTTTCTGCAAGTTTGGTCAACCCCATGTAAGTTATGGGGCAGTAACAGTACACTTTTCAAAACGTGTTTTTCAGCCCGAAATAAACGCGTTTTTTCAGACAACTGAATCCCAATGTAGCAGCAAGGCTCAGAAGAGCCCACACACTCAGATCTTAACCCCAGTGTGCAGAAAGGTTCAAAACGTGTTTTTCAGCAGAAATAAACATGTTTCTGCAAGTTTGGTCAACCCCATGTAAGGTATGGGGCAGTAACAGTACACTTTTCAAAACGTGTTTTTCAGCCCGAAATAAACGCGTTTTTTCAGACAACTAAATCCCCATGTAGCAGCAAGGCTCAGAAGAGCCCACACACTCAGATCTTAACCCCAGTGTGCAGAAAGGTTCAAAACGTGTTTTTCAGCAGAAATAAACATGTTTCTGCAAGTTTGGTCAACCCCATGTAAGTTATGGGGCAGTAACAGTACACTTTTCAAAACGTGTTTTTCAGCCCGAAATAAACGCGTTTTTTCAGACAACTGAATCCCCATGTAGCAGCAAGGCTCAGAAGAGCCCACACACTCAGATCTTAACCCCAGTGTGCAGAAAGGGTCAAAACGTGTTTTTCAGCAGAAATAAACATGTTTCTGCAAGTTTGGTCAACCCCATGTAAGTTATGGGGCAGTAACAGTACACTTTTCAAAACGTGTTTTTCAGCCCGAAATAAACGCGTTTTTTCAGACAACTGAATCCCCATGTAGCAGCAAGGCTCAGAAGAGCCCACACACTCAGATCTTAACCCCAGTGTGCAGAAAGGTTCAAAACGTGTTTTTCAGCAGAAATAAACATGTTTCTGCAAGTTTGGTCAACCCCATGTAAGGTATGGGGCAGTAACAGTACACTTTTCAAAACGTGTTTTTCAGCCCGAAATAAACGTGTTTTTTCAGACAACTGAATCCCCATGTAGCAGCAAGGCTCAGAAGAGCCCACACACTCAGATCTTAACCCCAGTGTGCAGAAAGGTTCAAAACGTGTTTTTCAGCAGAAATAAACATGTTTCTGCAAGTTTGGTCAACCCCATGTAAGTTATGGGGCAGTAACAGTACACTTTTCAAAACGTGTTTTTCAGCCCGAAATAAACGCGTTTTTTCAGACAACTGAATCCCCATGTAGCAGCAAAGCTCAGAAGAGCCCACACACTCAGATCTTAACCCCAGTGTGCAAAAAGGTTCAAAACGTGTTTTTCAGCAGAAATAAACATGTTTCTGCAAGTTTGGTCAACCCCATGTAAGTTATGGGGCAGTAACAGTACACTTTTCAAAACGTGTTTTTCAGCCCGAAATAAACGCGTTTTTTCAGACAACTGAATCCCCATGTAGCAGCAAAGCTCAGAAGAGCCCACACACTCAGATCTTAACCCCAGTGTGCAAAAAGGTTCAAAACGTGTTTTTCAGCAGAAATAAACATGTTTCTGCAAGTTTGGTCAACCCCATGTAAGTTATGGGGCAGTAACAGTACACTTTTCAAAACGTGTTTTTCAGCCCGAAATAAACGCGTTTTTTCAGACAACTGAATCCCCATGTAGCAGCAAGGCTCAGAAGAGCCCACACACTCAGATCTTAACCCCAGTGTGCAGAAATGGTCAAGACGTGTTTTTCAGCAGAAATAAACATGTTTCTGCAAGTTTGGTCAACCCCATGTAAGTTATGGGGCAGTAACAGTACACTTTTCAAAACGTGTTTTTCAGCCCGAAATAAACGCGTTTTTTCAGACAACTGAATCCCCATGTAGCAGCAAGGCTCAGAAGAGCCCACACACTCAGATCTTAACCCCAGTGTGCAGTAAGGTTCAAAACGTGTTTTTCAGCAGAAATAAACATGTTTCTGCAAGTTTGGTCAACCCCATGTAAGTTATGGGGCAGTAACAGTACACTCTGCAAAACGTGTTTTTCAGCCCGAAATTAACGCGTTTTTTCAGACAACTGAATCCCCATGTAGCAGCAAGGCTCAGAAGAGCCCACACACTCAGATCTTAACCCCAGTGTGCAGAAAGGTTCAAAACGTGTTTTTCAGCAGAAATAAACATGTTTCTGCAAGTTTGGTCAACCCCATGTAAGTTATGGGGCAGTAACAGTACACTCTGCAAAACGTGTTTTTCAGCCCGAAATAAACGCGTTTTTTCAGACAACTGAATCCCCATGTAGCAGCAAGGCTCAGAAGAGCCCACACACTCAGATCTTAACCCCAGTGTGCAAAAAGGTTCAAAACGTGTTTTTCAGCAGAAATAAACATGTTTCTGCAAGTTTGGTCAACCCCATGTAAGTTATGGGGCAGTAACAGTACACTTTTCAAAACGTGTTTTTCAGCCCGAAATAAACGCGTTTTTTCAGTCAACTGAATCCCCATGAAGCAGCAAGGCTCAGATGAGCCCACACACTCAGCTCTTATCCCCAGTGTGCAGAAAGGGTCAAAACGTGTTTTTCAGCAGAAATAAACATGTTTCTGCAAGTTTGGTCAACCCCATGTAAGTTATGGGGCAGTAACAGTACACTTTTCAAAACGTGTTTTTCAGCCCGAAATAAACGCGTTTTTTCAGACAACTGAATCCCCATGTAGCAGCAAGTCTCAGAAGAGCCCACACACTCAGATCTTAACCCCAGTGTGCAGTAAGGTTCAAAACGTGTTTTTCAGCAGAAATAAACATGTTTCTGCAAGTTTGGTCAACCCCATGTAAGTTATGGGGCAGTAACAGTACACTTTTCAAAACGTGTTTTTCAGCCCGAAATAAACGCGTTTTTTCAGACAACTGAATCCCCATGTAGCAGCAAGGCTCAGAAGAGCCCACACACTCAGATCTTAACCCCAGTGTGCAGAAAGGTTCAAAACGTGTTTTTCAGCAGAAATAAACATGTTTCTGCAAGTTTGGTCAACCCCATGTAAGGTATGGGGCAGTAACAGTACACTTTTCAAAACGTGTTTTTCAGCCCGAAATAAACGCGTTTTTTCAGACAACTGAATCCCCATGTAGCAGCAAGGCTCAGAAGAGCCCACACACTCAGATCTTAACCCCAGTGTGCAGAAAGGTTCAAAACGTGTTTTTCAGCAGAAATAAACATGTTTCTGCAAGTTTGGTCAACCCCATGTAAGGTATGGGGCAGTAACAGTACACTTTTCAAAACGTGTTTTTCAGCCCGAAATAAACGCGTTTTTTCAGACAACTGAATCCCCATGTAGCAGCAAGGCTCAGAAGAGCCCACACACTCAGATCTTAACCCCAGTGTGCAGAAAGGTTCAAAACGTGTTTTTCAGCAGAAATAAACATGTTTCTGCAAGTTTGGTCAACCCCATGTAAGGTATGGGGCAGTAACAGTACACTTTTCAAAACGTGTTTTTCAGCCCGAAATAAACGTGTTTTTTCAGACAACTGAATCCCCATGTAGCAGCAAGGCTCAGAAGAGCCCTCACACTCAGATCTTAACCCCAGTGTGCAGAAAGGTTCAAAACGTGTTTTTCAGCAGAAATAAACATGTTTCTGCAAGTTTGGTCAACCCCATGTAAGTTATGGGGCAGTAACAGTACACTTTTCAAAACGTGTTTTTCAGCCCGAAATAAACGCGTTTTTTCAGACAACTGAATCCCCATGTAGCAGCAAAGCTCAGAAGAGCCCACACACTCAGATCTTAACCCCAGTGTGCAAAAAGGTTCAAAACGTGTTTTTCAGCAGAAATAAACATGTTTCTGCAAGTTTGGTCAACCCCATGTAAGTTATGGGGCAGTAACAGTACACTTTTCAAAACGTGTTTTTCAGCCCGAAATAAACGCGTTTTTTCAGACAACTGAATCCCCATGTAGCAGCAAGGCTCAGAAGAGCCCACACACTCAGATCTTAACCCCAGTGTGCAGAAATGGTCAAGACGTGTTTTTCAGCAGAAATAAACATGTTTCTGCAAGTTTGGTAAACCCCATGTAAGGTATGGGGCAGTAACAGTACACTTTTCAAAACGTGTTTTTCAGTCCGAAATAAACGCGTTTTTTCAGACAACTGAATCCCCATGTAGCAGCAAGGCTCAGAAGAGCCCACACACTCAGATCCCCAGTTAACCCCAGTGTGCAGTAAGGTTCAAAACGTGTTTTTCAGCAGAAATAAACATGTTTCTGCAAGTTTGGTCAACCCCATGTAAGTTATGGGGCAGTAACAGTACACTTTTCAAAACGTGTTTTTCAGCCCAAAATAAACGCGTTTTTTCAGACAACTGAATCCCCATGTAGCAGCAAGGCTCAGAAGAGCCCACACACTCAGATCTTAACCCCAGTGTGCAGTAAGGTTCAAAACGTGTTTTTCAGCAGAAATAAACGTTTCTGCAAGTTTGGTCAACCCCATGTAAGTTATGGGGCAGTAACAGTACACTTTTCAAAACGTGTTTTTCAGCCCGAAATAAACGCGTTTTTTCAGACAACTGAATCCCCATGTAGCAGCAAGGCTCAGAAGAGCCCACACACTCAGATCTTAACCCCAGTGTGCAGAAAGGTTCAAAACGTGTTTTTCAGCAGAAATAAACATGTTTCTGCAAGTTTGGTCAACCCCATGTAAGGTATGGGGCAGTAACAGTACACTTTTCAAAACGTGTTTTTCAGCCCGAAATAAACGCGTTTTTTCAGACAACTGAATCCCCATGTAGCAGCAAGGCTCAGAAGAGCCCACACACTCAGATCTTAACCCCAGTGTGCAGAAAGGTTCAAAACGTGTTTTTCAGCAGAAATAAACATGTTTCTGCAAGTTTGGTCAACCCCATGTAAGTTATGGGGCAGTAACAGTACACTTTTCAAAACGTGTTTTTCAGCCCGAAATAAACGCGTTTTTTCAGACAACTGAATCCCCATGTAGCAGCAAGGCTCAGAAGAGCCCACACACTCAGATCTTAACCCCAGTGTGCAAAAAGGTTCAAAACGTGTTTTTCAGCAGAAATAAACATGTTTCTGCAAGTTTGGTCAACCCCATGTAAGTTATGTTGCAGTAACAGTACACTTTTCAAAACGTGTTTTTCAGCCCGAAATAAACGCGTTTTTTCATACAACTGAATCCCCATGTAGCAGCAAGGCTCAGAAGAGCCCACACACTCAGCTCTTATCCCCAGTGTGCAGAAAGGGTCAAAACGTGTTTTTCAGCAGAAATAAACATGTTTCTGCAAGTTTGGTCAACCCCATGTAAGGTATGGGGCAGTAACAGTACACTTTTCAAAACGTGTTTTTCAGCCCGAAATAAACGCGTTTTTTCAGACAACTGAATCCCCATGTAGCAGCAAGGCTCAGAAGAGCCCACACACTCAGATCTTAACCCCAGTGTGCAGTAAGGTTCAAAACGTGTTTTTCAGCAGAAATAAACGTTTCTGCAAGTTTGGTCAACCCCATGTAAGTTATGGGGCAGTAACAGTACACTTTTCAAAACGTGTTTTTCAGCCCGAAATAAACGCGTTTTTTCAGACAACTGAATCCCCATGTAGCAGCAAGGCTCAGAAGAGCCCACACACTCAGATCTTAACCCCAGTGTGCAGAAAGGTTCAAAACGTGTTTTTCAGCAGAAATAAACATGTTTCTGCAAGTTTGGTCAACCCCATGTAAGGTATGGGGCAGTAACAGTACACTTTTCAAAACGTGTTTTTCAGCCCGAAATAAACGCGTTTTTTCAGACAACTGAATCCCCATGTAGCAGCAAGGCTCAGAAGAGCCCACACACTCAGATCTTAACCCCAGTGTGCAGAAAGGTTCAAAACGTGTTTTTCAGCAGAAATAAACATGTTTCTGCAAGTTTGGTCAACCCCATGTAAGTTATGGGGCAGTAACAGTACACTTTTCAAAACGTGTTTTTCAGCCCGAAATAAACGCGTTTTTTCAGACAACTGAATCCCCATGTAGCAGCAAGGCTCAGAAGAGCCCACACACTCAGATCTTAACCCCAGTGTGCAAAAAGGTTCAAAACGTGTTTTTCAGCAGAAATAAACATGTTTCTGCAAGTTTGGTCAACCCCATGTAAGTTATGTTGCAGTAACAGTACACTTTTCAAAACGTGTTTTTCAGCCCGAAATAAACGCGTTTTTTCATACAACTGAATCCCCATGTAGCAGCAAGGCTCAGAAGAGCCCACACACTCAGCTCTTATCCCCAGTGTGCAGAAAGGGTCAAAACGTGTTTTTCAGCAGAAATAAACATGTTTCTGCAAGTTTGGTCAACCCCATGTAAGGTATGGGGCAGTAACAGTACACTTTTCAAAACGTGTTTTTCAGCCCGAAATAAACGCGTTTTTTCAGACAACTGAATCCCCATGTAGCAGCAAGGCTCAGAAGAGCCCACACACTCAGATCTTAACCCCAGTGTGCAGAAAGGTTCAAAACGTGTTTTTCAGCAGAAATAAACATGTTTCTGCAAGTTTGGTCAACCCCATGTAAGTTATGGGGCAGTAACAGTACACTTTTCAAAACGTGTTTTTCAGCCCGAAATAAACGCGTTTTTTCAGACAACTGAATCCCCATGTAGCAGCAAGGCTCAGAAGAGCCCACACACTCAGATCTTAACCCCAGTGTGCAGAAAGGGTCAAAACGTGTTTTTCAGCAGAAATAAACATGTTTCTGCAAGTTTGGTCAACCCCATGTAAGTTATGGGGCAGTAACAGTACACTTTTCAAAACGTGTTTTTCAGCCCGAAATAAACGCGTTTTTTCAGACAACTGAATCCCCATGTAGCAGCAAGGCTCAGAAGAGCCCACACACTCAGATCTTAACCCCAGTGTGCAGAAAGGTTCAAAACGTGTTTTTCAGCAGAAATAAACATGTTTCTGCAAGTTTGGTCAACCCCATGTAAGGTATGGGGCAGTAACAGTACACTTTTCAAAACGTGTTTTTCAGCCCGAAATAAACGCGTTTTTTCAGACAACTGAATCCCCATGTAGCAGCAAGGCTCAGAAGAGCCCACACACTCAGATCTTAACCCCAGTGTGCAGAAAGGTTCAAAACGTGTTTTTCAGCAGAAATAAACATGTTTCTGCAAGTTTGGTCAACCCCATGTAAGTTATGGGGCAGTAACAGTACACTTTTCAAAACGTGTTTTTCAGCCCGAAATAAACGCGTTTTTTCAGACAACTGAATCCCCATGTAGCAGCAAGGCTCAGAAGAGCCCACACACTCAGATCTTAACCCCAGTGTGCAGAAAGGGTCAAAACGTGTTTTTCAGCAGAAATAAACATGTTTCTGCAAGTTTGGTCAACCCCATGTAAGTTATGGGGCAGTAACAGTACACTTTTCAAAACGTGTTTTTCAGCCCGAAATAAAAGCGTTTTTTCAGACAACTGAATCCCCATGTAGCAGCAAGGCTCAGAAGAGCCCACACACTCAGATCTTAACCCCAGTGTGCAGAAATTGTCAAGACGTGTTTTTCAGCAGAAATAAACATGTTTCTGCAAGTTTGGTAAACCCCATGTAAGTTATGGGGCAGTAACAGTACACTTTTCAAAACGTGTTTTTCAGTCCGAAATAAACGCGTTTTTTCAGACAACTGAATCCCCATGTAGCAGCAAGGCTCAGAAGAGCCCACACACTCAGATCTTAACCCCAGTGTGCAGTAAGGTTCAAAACGTGTTTTTCAGCAGAAATAAACATGTTTCTGCAAGTTTGGTCAACCCCATGTAAGTTATGGGGCAGTAACAGTACACTTTTCAAAACGTGTTTTTCAGCCCGAAATAAACGCGTTTTTTCAGACAACTGAATCCCCATGTAGCAGCAAGGCTCAGAAGAGCCCACACACTCAGATCTTAACCCCAGTGTGCAGTAAGGTTCAAAACGTGTTTTTCAGCAGAAATAAACATGTTTCTGCAAGTTTGGTCAACCCCATGTAAGTTATGGGGCAGTAACAGTACACTTTTCAAAACGTGTTTTTCAGCCCGAAATAAACGAGTTTTTTCAGACAACTGAATCCCCATGTAGCAGCAAGGCTCAGAAGAGCCCACACACTCAGATCTTAACCCCAGTGTGCAGAAAGGTTCAAAACGTGTTTTTCAGCAGAAATAAACATGTTTCTGCAAGTTTGGTCAACCCCATGTAAGGTATGGGGCAGTAACAGTACACTTTTCAAAACGTGTTTTTCAGCCCGAAATAAACGCGTTTTTTCAGACAACTGAATCCCCATGTAGCAGCAAGGCTCAGAAGAGCCCACACACTCAGATCTTAACCCCAGTGTGCAGAAAGGTTCAAAACGTGTTTTTCAGCAGAAATAAACATGTTTCTGCAAGTTTGGTCAACCCCATGTAAGTTATGGGGCAGTAACAGTACACTTTTCAAAACGTGTTTTTCAGCCCGAAATAAACGCGTTTTTTCAGACAACTGAATCCCCATGTAGCAGCAAGGCTCAGAAGAGCCCACACACTCAGATCTTAACCCCAGTGTGCAAAAAGGTTCAAAACGTGTTTTTCAGCAGAAATAAACATGTTTCTGCAAGTTTGGTCAACCCCATGTAAGTTATGGGGCAGTAACAGTACACTTTTCAAAACGTGTTTTTCAGCCCGAAATAAACGCGTTTTTTCATACAACTGAATCCCCATGTAGCAGCAAGGCTCAGAAGAGCCCACACACTCAGCTCTTATCCCCAGTGTGCAGAAAGGGTCAAAACGTGTTTTTCAGCAGAAATAAACATGTTTCTGCAAGTTTGGTCAACCCCATGTAAGGTATGGGGCAGTAACAGTACACTTTTCAAAACGTGTTTTTCAGTCCGAAATAAACGCGTTTTTTCAGACAACTGAATCCCCATGTAGCAGCAAGGCTCAGAAGAGCCCACACACTCAGATCCCCAGTTAACCCCAGTGTGCAGTAAGGTTCAAAACGTGTTTTTCAGCAGAAATAAACATGTTTCTGCAAGTTTGGTCAACCCCATGTAAGTTATGGGGCAGTAACAGTACACTTTTCAAAACGTGTTTTTCAGCCCGAAATAAACGCGTTTTTTCAGACAACTGAATCCCCATGTAGCAGCAAGGCTCAGAAGAGCCCACACACTCAGATCTTAACTACAGTGTGCAGTAAGGTTCAAAACGTGTTTTTCAGCAGAAATAAACGTTTCTGCAAGTTTGGTCAACCCCATGTAAGTTATGGGGCAGTAACAGTACACTTTTCAAAACGTGTTTTTCAGCCCGAAATAAACGCGTTTTTTCAGACAACTGAATCCCCATGTAGCAGCAAGGCTCAGAAGAGCCCACACACTCAGATCTTAACCCCAGTGTGCAGAAAGGTTCAAAACGTGTTTTTCAGCAGAAATAAACATGTTTCTGCAAGTTTGGTCAACCCCATGTAAGGTATGGGGCAGTAACAGTACACTTTTCAAAACGTGTTTTTCAGCCCGAAATAAACGCGTTTTTTCAGACAACTGAATCCCCATGTAGCAGCAAGGCTCAGAAGAGCCCACACACTCAGATCTTAACCCCAGTGTGCAGAAAGGTTCAAAACGTGTTTTTCAGCAGAAATAAACATGTTTCTGCAAGTTTGGTCAACCCCATGTAAGTTATGGGGCAGTAACAGTACACTTTTCAAAACGTGTTTTTCAGCCCGAAATAAACGCGTTTTTTCAGACAACTGAATCCCCATGTAGCAGCAAGGCTCAGAAGAGCCCACACACTCAGATCTTAACCCCAGTGTGCAAAAAGGTTCAAAACGTGTTTTTCAGCAGAAATAAACATGTTTCTGCAAGTTTGGTCAACCCCATGTAAGTTATGTTGCAGTAACAGTACACTTTTCAAAACGTGTTTTTCAGCCCGAAATAAACGCGTTTTTTCATACAACTGAATCCCCATGTAGCAGCAAGGCTCAGAAGAGCCCACACACTCAGATCTTAACCCCAGTGTGCAGAAAGGTTCAAAACGTGTTTTTCAGCAGAAATAAACATGTTTCTGCAAGTTTGGTCAACCCCATGTAAGGTATGGGGCAGTAACAGTACACTTTTCAAAACGTGTTTTTCAGCCCGAAATAAACGCGTTTTTTCAGACAACTGAATCCCCATGTAGCAGCAAGGCTCAGAAGAGCCCACACACTCAGATCTTAACCCCAGTGTGCAAAAAGGTTCAAAACGTGTTTTTCAGCAGAAATAAACATGTTTCTGCAAGTTTGGTCAACCCCATGTAAGTTATGGGGCAGTAACAGTACACTTTTCAAAACGTGTTTTTCAGCCCGAAATAAACGCGTTTTTTCAGACAACTGAATCCCCATGTAGCAGCAAGGCTCAGAAGAGCCCACACACTCAGATCTTAACCCCAGTGTGCAGAAAGGGTCAAAACGTGTTTTTCAGCAGAAATAAACATGTTTCTGCAAGTTTGGTCAACCCCATGTAAGTTATGGGGCAGTAACAGTACACTTTTCAAAACGTGTTTTTCAGCCCGAAATAAAAGCGTTTTTTCAGACAACTGAATCCCCATGTAGCAGCAAGGCTCAGAAGAGCCCACACACTCAGATCTTAACCCCAGTGTGCAGAAATTGTCAAGACGTGTTTTTCAGCAGAAATAAACATGTTTCTGCAAGTTTGGTAAACCCCATGTAAGTTATGGAGCAGTAACAGTACACTTTTCAAAACGTGTTTTTCAGCCCGAAATAAACGCGTTTTTTCAGACAACTGAATCCCCATGTAGCAGCAAGGCTCAGAAGAGCCCACACACTCAGATCTTAACCCCAGTGTGCAGAAAGGTTCAAAACGTGTTTTTCAGCAGAAATAAACATGTTTCTGCAAGTTTGGTCAACCCCATGTAAGTTATGGGGCAGTAACAGTACACTTTTCAAAACGTGTTTTTCAGCCCGAAATAAACGCGTTTTTTCAGACAACTGAATCCCCATGTAGCAGCAAGGCTCAGAAGAGCCCACACACTCAGATCTTAACCCCAGTGTGCAAAAAGGTTCAAAACGTGTTTTTCAGCAGAAATAAACATGTTTCTGCAAGTTTGGTCAACCCCATGTAAGTTATGGGGCAGTAACAGTACACTTTTCAAAACGTGTTTTTCAGCCCGAAATAAACGCGTTTTTTCATACAACTGAATCCCCATGTAGCAGCAAGGCTCAGAAGAGCCCACACACTCAGCTCTTATCCCCAGTGTGCAGAAAGGGTCAAAACGTGTTTTTCAGCAGAAATAAACATGTTTCTGCAAGTTTGGTCAACCCCATGTAAGGTATGGGGCAGTAACAGTACACTTTTCAAAACGTGTTTTTCAGTCCGAAATAAACGCGTTTTTTCAGACAACTGAATCCCCATGTAGCAGCAAGGCTCAGAAGAGCCCACACACTCAGATCCCCAGTTAACCCCAGTGTGCAGTAAGGTTCAAAACGTGTTTTTCAGCAGAAATAAACATGTTTCTGCAAGTTTGGTCAACCCCATGTAAGTTATGGGGCAGTAACAGTACACTTTTCAAAACGTGTTTTTCAGCCCGAAATAAACGCGTTTTTTCAGACAACTGAATCCCCATGTAGCAGCAAGGCTCAGAAGAGCCCACACACTCAGATCTTAACTACAGTGTGCAGTAAGGTTCAAAACGTGTTTTTCAGCAGAAATAAACGTTTCTGCAAGTTTGGTCAACCCCATGTAAGTTATGGGGCAGTAACAGTACACTTTTCAAAACGTGTTTTTCAGCCCGAAATAAACGCGTTTTTTCAGACAACTGAATCCCCATGTAGCAGCAAGGCTCAGAAGAGCCCACACACTCAGATCTTAACCCCAGTGTGCAGAAAGGTTCAAAACGTGTTTTTCAGCAGAAATAAACATGTTTCTGCAAGTTTGGTCAACCCCATGTAAGGTATGGGGCAGTAACAGTACACTTTTCAAAACGTGTTTTTCAGCCCGAAATAAACGCGTTTTTTCAGACAACTGAATCCCCATGTAGCAGCAAGGCTCAGAAGAGCCCACACACTCAGATCTTAACCCCAGTGTGCAGAAAGGTTCAAAACGTGTTTTTCAGCAGAAATAAACATGTTTCTGCAAGTTTGGTCAACCCCATGTAAGTTATGGGGCAGTAACAGTACACTTTTCAAAACGTGTTTTTCAGCCCGAAATAAACGCGTTTTTTCAGACAACTGAATCCCCATGTAGCAGCAAGGCTCAGAAGAGCCCACACACTCAGATCTTAACCCCAGTGTGCAAAAAGGTTCAAAACGTGTTTTTCAGCAGAAATAAACATGTTTCTGCAAGTTTGGTCAACCCCATGTAAGTTATGTTGCAGTAACAGTACACTTTTCAAAACGTGTTTTTCAGCCCGAAATAAACGCGTTTTTTCATACAACTGAATCCCCATGTAGCAGCAAGGCTCAGAAGAGCCCACACACTCAGATCTTAACCCCAGTGTGCAGAAAGGTTCAAAACGTGTTTTTCAGCAGAAATAAACATGTTTCTGCAAGTTTGGTCAACCCCATGTAAGGTATGGGGCAGTAACAGTACACTTTTCAAAACGTGTTTTTCAGCCCGAAATAAACGCGTTTTTTCAGACAACTGAATCCCCATGTAGCAGCAAGGCTCAGAAGAGCCCACACACTCAGATCTTAACCCCAGTGTGCAAAAAGGTTCAAAACGTGTTTTTCAGCAGAAATAAACATGTTTCTGCAAGTTTGGTCAACCCCATGTAAGTTATGGGGCAGTAACAGTACACTTTTCAAAACGTGTTTTTCAGCCCGAAATAAACGCGTTTTTTCAGACAACTGAATCCCCATGTAGCAGCAAGGCTCAGAAGAGCCCACACACTCAGATCTTAACCCCAGTGTGCAGAAAGGGTCAAAACGTGTTTTTCAGCAGAAATAAACATGTTTCTGCAAGTTTGGTCAACCCCATGTAAGTTATGGGGCAGTAACAGTACACTTTTCAAAACGTGTTTTTCAGCCCGAAATAAAAGCGTTTTTTCAGACAACTGAATCCCCATGTAGCAGCAAGGCTCAGAAGAGCCCACACACTCAGATCTTAACCCCAGTGTGCAGAAATTGTCAAGACGTGTTTTTCAGCAGAAATAAACATGTTTCTGCAAGTTTGGTAAACCCCATGTAAGTTATGGAGCAGTAACAGTACACTTTTCAAAACGTGTTTTTCAGTCCGAAATAAACGCGTTTTTTCAGACAACTGAATCCCAATGTAGCAGCAAGGCTCAGAAGAGCCCACACACTCAGATCTTAACCCCAGTGTGCAGAAAGGTTCAAAACGTGTTTTTCAGCAGAAATAAACATGTTTCTGCAAGTTTGGTCAACCCCATGTAAGGTATGGGGCAGTAACAGTACACTTTTCAAAACGTGTTTTTCAGCCCGAAATAAACGCGTTTTTTCAGACAACTAAATCCCCATGTAGCAGCAAGGCTCAGAAGAGCCCACACACTCAGATCTTAACCCCAGTGTGCAGAAAGGTTCAAACCGTGTTTTTCAGCAGAAATAAACATGTTTCTGCAAGTTTGGTCAACCCCATGTAAGTTATGGGGCAGTAACAGTACACTTTTCAAAACGTGTTTTTCAGCCCGAAATAAACGTGTTTTTTCAGACAACTGAATCCCCATGTAGCAGCAAGGCTCAGAAGAGCCCACACACTCAGATCTTAACCCCAGTGTGCAAAAAGGTTCAAAACGTGTTTTTCAGCAGAAATAAACATGTTTCTGCAAGTTTGGTCAACCCCATGTAAGTTATGTTGCAGTAACAGTACACTTTTCAAAACGTGTTTTTCAGCCCGAAATAAACGCGTTTTTTCAGACAACTGAATCCCCATGTAGCAGCAAGGCTCAGAAGAGCCCACACACTCAGATCTTAACCCCAGTGTGCAGAAAGGTTCAAAACGTGTTTTTCAGCAGAAATAAACATGTTTCTGCAAGTTTGGTCAACCCCATGTAAGGTATGGGGCAGTAACAGTACACTTTTCAAAACGTGTTTTTCAGCCCGAAATAAACGCGTTTTTTCAGACAACTGAATCCCCATGTAGCAGCAAGGCTCAGAAGAGCCCACACACTCAGATCTTAACCCCAGTGTGCAGAAAGGTTCAAAACGTGTTTTTCAGCAGAAATAAACATGTTTCTGCAAGTTTGGTCAACCCCATGTAAGTTATGGGGCAGTAACAGTACACTTTTCAAAACGTGTTTTTCAGCCCGAAATAAACGCGTTTTTTCAGACAACTGAATCCCCATGTAGCAGCAAGGCTCAGAAGAGCCCACACACTCAGATCTTAACCCCAGTGTGCAGAAAGGGTCAAAACGTGTTTTTCAGCAGAAATAAACATGTTTCTGCAAGTTTGGTCAACCCCATGTAAGTTATGGGGCAGTAACAGTACACTTTTCAAAACGTGTTTTTCAGCCCGAAATAAACGCGTTTTTTCAGACAACTGAATCCCCATGTAGCAGCAAGGCTCAGAAGAGCCCACACACTCAGATCTTAACCCCAGTGTGCAGAAAGGTTCAAAACGTGTTTTTCAGCAGAAATAAACATGTTTCTGCAAGTTTGGTCAACCCCATGTAAGTTATGGGGCAGTAACAGTACACTTTTCAAAACGTGTTTTTCAGCCCGAAATAAACGCGTTTTTTCAGACAACTGAATCCCCATGTAGCAGCAAGGCTCAGAAGAGCCCACACACTCAGATCTTAACCCCAGTGTGCAGAAATGGTCAAGACGTGTTTTTCAGCAGAAATAAACATGTTTCTGCAAGTTTGGTCAACCCCATGTAAGTTATGGGGCAGTAACAGTACACTTTTCAAAACGTGTTTTTCAGCCCGAAATAAACGCGTTTTTTCAGACAACTGAATCCCCATGTAGCAGCAAGGCTCAGAAGAGCCCACACACTCAGATCTTAACCCCAGTGTGCAGTAAGGTTCAAAACGTGTTTTTCAGCAGAAATAAACATGTTTCTGCAAGTTTGGTCAACCCCATGTAAGGTATGGGGCAGTAACAGTACACTTTTCAAAACGTGTTTTTCAGCCCGAAATAAACGCGTTTTTTCAGACAACTGAATCCCCATGTAGCAGCAAGGCTCAGAAGAGCCCACACACTCAGATCTTAACCCCAGTGTGCAGAAAGGTTCAAAACGTGTTTTTCAGCAGAAATAAACATGTTTCTGCAAGTTTGGTCAACCCCATGTAAGTTATGGGGCAGTAACAGTACACTTTTCAAAACGTGTTTTTCAGCCCGAAATAAACGCGTTTTTTCAGACAACTGAATCCCCATGTAGCAGCAAGGCTCAGAAGAGCCCACACACTCAGATCTTAACCCCAGTGTGCAGTAAGGTTCAAAACGTGTTTTTCAGCAGAAATAAACATGTTTCTGCAAGTTTGGTCAACCCCATGTAAGGTATGGGGCAGTAACAGTACACTTTTCAAAACGTGTTTTTCAGCCCGAAATAAACGCGTTTTTTCAGACAACTGAATCCCCATGTAGCAGCAAGGCTCAGAAGAGCCCACACACTCAGATCTTAACCCCAGTGTGCAGAAAGGTTCAAAACGTGTTTTTCAGCAGAAATAAACATGTTTCTGCAAGTTTGGTCAACCCCATGTAAGTTATGGGGCAGTAACAGTACACTTTTCAAAACGTGTTTTTCAGCCCGAAATAAACGCGTTTTTTCAGACAACTGAATCCCCATGTAGCAGCAAGGCTCAGAAGAGCCCACACACTCAGATCTTAACCCCAGTGTGCAAAAAAGTTCAAAACGTGTTTTTCAGCAGAAATAAACATGTTTCTGCAAGTTTGGTCAACCCCATGTAAGTTATGGGGCAGTAACAGTACACTTTTCAAAACGTGTTTTTCAGCCTGAAATAAACGCGTTTTTTCAGACAACTGAATCCCCATGTAGCAGCAAGGCTCAGAAGAGCCCACACACTCAGATCTTAACCCCAGTGTGCAGAAAGGGTCAAAACGTGTTTTTCAGCAGAAATAAACATGTTTCTGCAAGTTTGGTCAACCCCATGTAAGTTATGGGGCAGTAACAGTACACTTTTCAAAACGTGTTTTTCAGCCCGAAATAAACGCGTTTTTTCAGACAACTGAATCCCCATGTAGCAGCAAGGCTCAGAAGAGCCCACACACTCAGATCTTAACCCCAGTGTAAAGAAAGGTTCAAAACGTGTTTTTCAGCAGAAATAAACATGTTTCTGCAAGTTTGGTCAACCCCATGTAAGGTATGGGGCAGTAACAGTACACTTTTCAAAACGTGTTTTTCAGCCCGAAATAAACGCGTTTTTTCAGACAACTAAATCCCCATGTAGCAGCAAGGCTCAGAAGAGCCCACACACTCAGATCTTAACCCCAGTGTGCAGAAAGGTTCAAAACGTGTTTTTCAGCAGAAATAAACATGTTTCTGCAAGTTTGGTCAACCCCATGTAAGTTATGGGGCAGTAACAGTACACTTTTCAAAACGTGTTTTTCAGCCCGAAATAAACGTGTTTTTTCAGACAACTGAATCCCCATGTAGCAGCAAGGCTCAGAAGAGCCCACACACTCAGATCTTAACCCCAGTGTGCAAAAAGGTTCAAAACGTGTTTTTCAGCAGAAATAAACATGTTTCTGCAAGTTTGGTCAACCCCATGTAAGTTATGTTGCAGTAACAGTACACTTTTCAAAACGTGTTTTTCAGCCCGAAATAAACGCGTTTTTTCAGTCAACTGAATCCCCATGAAGCAGCAAGGCTCAGATGAGCCCACACACTCAGCTCTTATCCCCAGTGTGCAGAAAGGGTCAAAACGTGTTTTTCAGCAGAAATAAACATGTTTCTGCAAGTTTGGTCAACCCCATGTAAGTTATGGGGCAATAACAGTACACTTTTCAAAACGTGTTTTTCAGCCCGAAATAAACGCGTTTTTTCAGACAACTGAATCCCCATGTAGCAGCAAGTCTCAGAAGAGCCCACACACTCAGATCTTAACCCCAGTGTGCAGTAAGGTTCAAAACGTGTTTTTCAGCAGAAATAAACATGTTTCTGCAAGTTTGGTCAACCCCATGTAAGTTATGGGGCAGTAACAGTACACTTTTCAAAACGTATTTTTCAGCCCGAAATAAACGCGTTTTTTCAGACAACTGAATCCCCATGTAGCAGCAAGGCTCAGAAGAGCCCACACACTCAGATCTTAACCCCAGTGTGCAGAAAGGTTCAAAACGTGTTTTTCAGCAGAAATAAACATGTTTCTGCAAGTTTGGTCAACCCCATGTAAGTTATGGGGCAGTAACAGTACACTTTTCAAAACGTGTTTTTCAGCCCGAAATAAACGCGTTTTTTCAGACAACTGAATCCCCATGTAGCAGCAAGGCTCAGAAGAGCCCACACACTCAGATCTTAACCCCAGTGTGCAGAAAGGTTCAAAACGTGTTTTTCAGCAGAAATAAACATGTTTCTGCAAGTTTGGTCAACCCCATGTAAGTTATGGGGCAGTAACAGTACACTTTTCAAAACGTGTTTTTCAGCCCGAAATAAACGCGTTTTTTCAGACAACTGAATCCCCATGTAGCAGCAAGGCTCAGAAGAGCCCACACACTCAGATCTTAACCCCAGTGTGCAGAAATGGTCAAGACGTGTTTTTCAGCAGAAATAAACATGTTTCTGCAAGTTTGGTCAACCCCATGTAAGTTATGGGGCAGTAACAGTACACTTTTCAAAACGTGTTTTTCAGCCCGAAATAAACGCGTTTTTTCAGACAACTGAATCCCCATGTAGCAGCAAGGCTCAGAAGAGCCCACACACTCAGATCTTAACCCCAGTGTGCAGAAAGGTTCAAAACGTGTTTTTCAGCAGAAATAAACATGTTTCTGCAAGTTTGGTCAACCCCATGTAAGTTATGGGGCAGTAACAGTACACTTTTCAAAACGTGTTTTTCAGCCCGAAATAAACGCGTTTTTTCAGACAACTGAATCCCCATGTAGCAGCAAGGCTCAGAAGAGCCCACACACTCAGATCTTAACCCCAGTGTGCAGAAAGGTTCAAAACGTGTTTTTCAGCAGAAATAAACATGTTTCTGCAAGTTTGGTCAACCCCATGTAAGTTATGGGGCAGTAACAGTACACTTTTCAAAACGTGTTTTTCAGCCCGAAATAAACGCGTTTTTTCAGACAACTGAATCCCCATGTAGCAGCAAGGCTCAGAAGAGCCCACACACTCAGATCTTAACCCCAGTGTGCAGAAATGGTCAAGACGTGTTTTTCAGCAGAAATAAACATGTTTCTGCAAGTTTGGTCAACCCCATGTAAGTTATGGGGCAGTAACAGTACACTTTTCAAAACGTGTTTTTCAGCCCGAAATAAACGCGTTTTTTCAGACAACTGAATCCCCATGTAGCAGCAAGGCTCAGAAGAGCCCACACACTCAGATCTTAACCCCAGTGTGCAGTAAGGTTCAAAACGTGTTTTTCAGCAGAAATAAACATGTTTCTGCAAGTTTGGTCAACCCCATGTAAGTTATGGGGCAGTAACAGTACACTTTTCAAAACGTGTTTTTCAGCCCGAAATAAACGCGTTTTTTCAGACAACTGAATCCCCATGTAGCAGCAAGGCTCAGAAGAGCCCACACACTCAGATCTTAACCCCAGTGTGCAAAAAAGTTCAAAACGTGTTTTTCAGCAGAAATAAACATGTTTCTGCAAGTTTGGTCAACCCCATGTAAGTTATGGGGCAGTAACAGTACACTTTTCAAAACGTGTTTTTCAGCCCGAAATAAACGCGTTTTTTCAGACAACTGAATCCCCATGTAGCAGCAAGGCTCAGAAGAGCCCACACACTCAGATCTTAACCCCAGTGTGCAGAAAGGGTCAAAACGTGTTTTTCAGCAGAAATAAACATGTTTCTGCAAGTTTGGTCAACCCCATGTAAGTTATGGGGCAGTAACAGTACACTTTTCAAAACGTGTTTTTCAGCCCGAAATAAACGCGTTTTTTCAGACAACTGAATCCCCATGTAGCAGCAAGGCTCAGAAGAGCCCACACACTCAGATCTTAACCCCAGTGTGCAGAAAGGTTCAAAACGTGTTTTTCAGCAGAAATAAACATGTTTCTGCAAGTTTGGTCAACCCCATGTAAGGTATGGGGCAGTAACAGTACACTTTTCAAAACGTGTTTTTCAGCCCGAAATAAACGCGTTTTTTCAGACAACTAAATCCCCATGTAGCAGCAAGGCTCAGAAGAGCCCACACACTCAGATCTTAACCCCAGTGTGCAGAAAGGTTCAAAACGTGTTTTTCAGCAGAAATAAACATGTTTCTGCAAGTTTGGTCAACCCCATGTAAGTTATGGGGCAGTAACAGTACACTTTTCAAAACGTGTTTTTCAGCCCGAAATAAACGTGTTTTTTCAGACAACTGAATCCCCATGTAGCAGCAAGGCTCAGAAGAGCCCACACACTCAGATCTTAACCCCAGTGTGCAAAAAGGTTCAAAACGTGTTTTTCAGCAGAAATAAACATGTTTCTGCAAGTTTGGTCAACCCCATGTAAGTTATGTTGCAGTAACAGTACACTTTTCAAAACGTGTTTTTCAGCCCGAAATAAACGCGTTTTTTCAGTCAACTGAATCCCCATGAAGCAGCAAGGCTCAGATGAGCCCACACACTCAGCTCTTATCCCCAGTGTGCAGAAAGGGTCAAAACGTGTTTTTCAGCAGAAATAAACATGTTTCTGCAAGTTTGGTCAACCCCATGTAAGTTATGGGGCAATAACAGTACACTTTTCAAAACGTGTTTTTCAGCCCGAAATAAACGCGTTTTTTCAGACAACTGAATCCCCATGTAGCAGCAAGTCTCAGAAGAGCCCACACACTCAGATCTTAACCCCAGTGTGCAGTAAGGTTCAAAACGTGTTTTTCAGCAGAAATAAACATGTTTCTGCAAGTTTGGTCAACCCCATGTAAGTTATGGGGCAGTAACAGTACACTTTTCAAAACGTATTTTTCAGCCCGAAATAAACGCGTTTTTTCAGACAACTGAATCCCCATGTAGCAGCAAGGCTCAGAAGAGCCCACACACTCAGATCTTAACCCCAGTGTGCAGAAAGGGTCAAAACGTGTTTTTCAGCAGAAATAAACATGTTTCTGCAAGTTTGGTCAACCCCATGTAAGTTATGGGGCAGTAACAGTACACTTTTCAAAACGTGTTTTTCAGCCCGAAATAAACGCGTTTTTTCAGACAACTGAATCCCAATGTAGCAGCAAGGCTCAGAAGAGCCCACACACTCAGATCTTAACCCCAGTGTGCAGAAAGGTTCAAAACGTGTTTTTCAGCAGAAATAAACATGTTTCTGCAAGTTTGGTCAACCCCATGTAAGGTATGGGGCAGTAACAGTACACTTTTCAAAACGTGTTTTTCAGCCCGAAATAAACGCGTTTTTTCAGACAACTGAATCCCCATGTAGCAGCAAGGCTCAGAAGAGCCCACACACTCAGATCTTAACCCCAGTGTGCAGAAAGGTTCAAAACGTGTTTTTCAGCAGAAATAAACATGTTTCTGCAAGTTTGGTCAACCCCATGTAAGTTATGGGGCAGTAACAGTACACTTTTCAAAACGTGTTTTTCAGCCCGAAATAAACGCGTTTTTTCAGACAACTGAATCCCCATGTAGCAGCAAGGCTCAGAAGAGCCCACACACTCAGATCTTAACCCCAGTGTGCAGAAAGGTTCAAAACGTGTTTTTCAGCAGAAATAAACATGTTTCTGCAAGTTTGGTCAACCCCATGTAAGTTATGGGGCAGTAACAGTACACTTTTCAAAACGTGTTTTTCAGCCCGAAATAAACGCGTTTTTTCAGACAACTGAATCCCCATGTAGCAGCAAGGCTCAGAAGAGCCCACACACTCAGATCTTAACCCCAGTGTGCAGAAAGGTTCAAAACGTGTTTTTCAGCAGAAATAAACATGTTTCTGCAAGTTTGGTCAACCCCATGTAAGTTATGGGGCAGTAACAGTACACTTTTCAAAACGTGTTTTTCAGCCCGAAATAAACGCGTTTTTTCAGACAACTGAATCCCCATGTAGCAGCAAGGCTCAGAAGAGCCCACACACTCAGATCTTAACCCCAGTGTGCAGAAATGGTCAAGACGTGTTTTTCAGCAGAAATAAACATGTTTCTGCAAGTTTGGTCAACCCCATGTAAGTTATGGGGCAGTAACAGTACACTTTTCAAAACGTGTTTTTCAGCCCGAAATAAACGCGTTTTTTCAGACAACTGAATCCCCATGTAGCAGCAAGGCTCAGAAGAGCCCACACACTCAGATCTTAACCCCAGTGTGCAGTAAGGTTCAAAACGTGTTTTTCAGCAGAAATAAACATGTTTCTGCAAGTTTGGTCAACCCCATGTAAGTTATGGGGCAGTAACAGTACACTTTTCAAAACGTGTTTTTCAGCCCGAAATAAACGCGTTTTTTCAGACAACTGAATCCCCATGTAGCAGCAAGGCTCAGAAGAGCCCACACACTCAGATCTTAACCCCAGTGTGCAAAAAAGTTCAAAACGTGTTTTTCAGCAGAAATAAACATGTTTCTGCAAGTTTGGTCAACCCCATGTAAGTTATGGGGCAGTAACAGTACACTTTTCAAAACGTGTTTTTCAGCCCGAAATAAACGCGTTTTTTCAGACAACTGAATCCCCATGTAGCAGCAAGGCTCAGAAGAGCCCACACACTCAGATCTTAACCCCAGTGTGCAAAAAAGTTCAAAACGTGTTTTTCAGCAGAAATAAACATGTTTCTGCAAGTTTGGTCAACCCCATGTAAGTTATGGGGCAGTAACAGTACACTTTTCAAAACGTGTTTTTCAGCCCGAAATAAACGCGTTTTTTCAGACAACTGAATCCCCATGTAGCAGCAAGGCTCAGAAGAGCCCACACACTCAGATCTTAACCCCAGTGTGCAGAAAGGTTCAAAACGTGTTTTTCAGCAGAAATAAACATGTTTCTGCAAGTTTGGTCAACCCCATGTAAGTTATGGGGCAGTAACAGTACACTTTTCAAAACGTGTTTTTCAGCCCGAAATAAACGCGTTTTTTCAGACAACTGAATCCCAATGTAGCAGCAAGGCTCAGAAGAGCCCACACACTCAGATCTTAACCCCAGTGTGCAGAAAGGTTCAAAACGTGTTTTTCAGCAGAAATAAACATGTTTCTGCAAGTTTGGTCAACCCCATGTAAGGTATGGGGCAGTAACAGTACACTTTTCAAAACGTGTTTTTCAGCCCGAAATAAACGCGTTTTTTCAGACAACTAAATCCCCATGTAGCAGCAAGGCTCAGTAGAGCCCACACACTCAGATCTTAACCCCAGTGTGCAGAAAGGTTCAAAACGTGTTTTTCAGCAGAAATAAACATGTTTCTGCAAGTTTGGTCAACCCCATGTAAGTTATGGGGCAGTAACAGTACACTTTTCAAAACGTGTTTTTCAGCCCGAAATAAACGCGTTTTTTCAGACAACTGAATCCCCATGTAGCAGCAAGGCTCAGAAGAGCCCACACACTCAGATCTTAACCCCAGTGTGCAGAAAGGGTCAAAACGTGTTTTTCAGCAGAAATAAACATGTTTCTGCAAGTTTGGTCAACCCCATGTAAGTTATGGGGCAGTAACAGTACACTTTTCAAAACGTGTTTTTCAGCCCGAAATAAACGCGTTTTTTCAGACAACTGAATCCCCATGTAGCAGCAAGGCTCAGAAGAGCCCACACACTCAGATCTTAACCCCAGTGTGCAGAAAGGTTCAAAACGTGTTTTTCAGCAGAAATAAACATGTTTCTGCAAGTTTGGTCAACCCCATGTAAGTTATGGGGCAGTAACAGTACACTTTTCAAAACGTGTTTTTCAGCCCGAAATAAACGCGTTTTTTCAGACAACTGAATCCCCATGTAGCAGCAAGGCTCAGAAGAGCCCACACACTCAGATCTTAACCCCAGTGTGCAGAAAGGTTCAAAACGTGTTTTTCAGCAGAAATAAACATGTTTCTGCAAGTTTGGTCAACCCCATGTAAGGTATGGGGCAGTAACAGTACACTTTTCAAAACGTGTTTTTCAGCCCGAAATAAACTTGTTTTTTCAGACAACTGAATCCCCATGTAGCAGCAAGGCTCAGAAGAGCCCACACACTCAGATCTTAACCCCAGTGTGCAGAAAGGTTCAAAACGTGTTTTTCAGCAGAAATAAACATGTTTCTGCAAGTTTGGTCAACCCCATGTAAGTTATGGGGCAGTAACAGTACACTTTTCAAAACGTGTTTTTCAGCCCGAAATAAACGCGTTTTTTCAGACAACTGAATCCCCATGTAGCAGCAAAGCTCAGAAGAGCCCACACACTCAGATCTTAACCCCAGTGTGCAAAAAGGTTCAAAACGTGTTTTTCAGCAGAAATAAACATGTTTCTGCAAGTTTGGTCAACCCCATGTAAGTTATGGGGCAGTAACAGTACACTTTTCAAAACGTGTTTTTCAGCCCGAAATAAACGCGTTTTTTCAGACAACTGAATCCCCATGTAGCAGCAAGGCTCAGAAGAGCCCACACACTCAGATCTTAACCCCAGTGTGCAGAAATGGTCAAGACGTGTTTTTCAGCAGAAATAAACATGTTTCTGCAAGTTTGGTCAACCCCATGTAAGTTATGGGGCAGTAACAGTACACTTTTCAAAACGTGTTTTTCAGCAAGAAATAAACGCGTTTTTTCAGACAACTGAATCCCCATGTAGCAGCAAGGCTCAGAAGAGCCCACACACTCAGATCTTAACCCCAGTGTGCAGAAAGGTTCAAAACGTGTTTTTCAGCAGAAATAAACATGTTTCTGCAAGTTTGGTCAACCCCATGTAAGTTATGGGGCAGTAACAGTACACTTTTCAAAACGTGTTTTTCAGCCCGAAATAAACGCGTTTTTTCAGACAACTGAATCCCCATGTAGCAGCAAGGCTCAGAAGAGCCCACACACTCAGATCTTAACCCCAGTGTGCAGAAAGGTTCAAAACGTGTTTTTCAGCAGAAATAAACATGTTTCTGCAAGTTTGGTCAACCCCATGTAAGTTATGGGGCAGTAACAGTACACTCTGCAAAACGTGTTTTTCAGCCCGAAATAAACGCGTTTTTTCAGACAACTGAATCCCCATGAAGCAGCAAGGCTCAGATGAGCCCACACACTCAGCTCTTATCCCCAGTGTGCAGAAAGGGTCAAAACGTGTTTTTCAGCAGAAATAAACATGTTTCTGCAAGTTTGGTCAACCCCATGTAAGTTATGGGGCAGTAACAGTACACTTTTCAAAACGTGTTTTTCAGCCCGAAATAAACGCGTTTTTTCAGACAACTGAATCCCCATGTAGCAGCAAGTCTCAGAAGAGCCCACACACTCAGATCTTAACCCCAGTGTGCAGTAAGGTTCAAAACGTGTTTTTCAGCAGAAATAAACATGTTTCTGCAAGTTTGGTCAACCCCATGTAAGTTATGGGGCAGTAACAGTACACTTTTCAAAACGTGTTTTTCAGCCCGAAATAAACGCGTTTTTTCAGACAACTGAATCCCCATGTAGCAGCAAGGCTCAGAAGAGCCCACACACTCAGATCTTAACCCCAGTGTGCAAAAAAGTTCAAAACGTGTTTTTCAGCAGAAATAAACATGTTTCTGCAAGTTTGGTCAACCCCATGTAAGTTATGGGGCAGTAACAGTACACTTTTCAAAACGTGTTTTTCAGCCCGAAATAAACGCGTTTTTTCAGACAACTGAATCCCCATGTAGCAGCAAGGCTCAGAAGAGCCCACACACTCAGATCTTAACCCCAGTGTGCAAAAAAGTTCAAAACGTGTTTTTCAGCAGAAATAAACATGTTTCTGCAAGTTTGGTCAACCCCATGTAAGTTATGGGGCAGTAACAGTACACTTTTCAAAACGTGTTTTTCAGCCCGAAATAAACGCGTTTTTTCAGACAACTGAATCCCCATGTAGCAGCAAGGCTCAGAAGAGCCCACACACTCAGATCTTAACCCCAGTGTGCAGAAAGGGTCAAAACGTGTTTTTCAGCAGAAATAAACATGTTTCTGCAAGTTTGGTCAACCCCATGTAAGTTATGGGGCAGTAACAGTACACTTTTCAAAACGTGTTTTTCAGCCCGAAATAAACGCGTTTTTTCAGACAACTGAATCCCCATGTAGCAGCAAGGCTCAGAAGAGCCCACACACTCAGATCTTAACCCCAGTGTGCAGAAAGGTTCAAAACGTGTTTTTCAGCAGAAATAAACATGTTTCTGCAAGTTTGGTCAACCCCATGTAAGGTATGGGGCAGTAACAGTACACTTTTCAAAACGTGTTTTTCAGCCCGAAATAAACGCGTTTTTTCAGACAACTAAATCCCCATGTAGCAGCAAGGCTCAGAAGAGCCCACACACTCAGATCTTAACCCCAGTGTGCAGAAAGGTTCAAAACGTGTTTTTCAGCAGAAATAAACATGTTTCTGCAAGTTTGGTCAACCCCATGTAAGTTATGGGGCAGTAACAGTACACTTTTCAAAACGTATTTTTCAGCCCGAAATAAACGCGTTTTTTCAGACAACTGAATCCCCATGTAGCAGCAAGGCTCAGAAGAGCCCACACACTCAGATCTTAACCCCAGTGTGCAGAAAGGGTCAAAACGTGTTTTTCAGCAGAAATAAACATGTTTCTGCAAGTTTGGTCAACCCCATGTAAGTTATGGGGCAGTAACAGTACACTTTTCAAAACGTGTTTTTCAGCCCGAAATAAACGCGTTTTTTCAGACAACTGAATCCCAATGTAGCAGCAAGGCTCAGAAGAGCCCACACACTCAGATCTTAACCCCAGTGTGCAGAAAGGTTCAAAACGTGTTTTTCAGCAGAAATAAACATGTTTCTGCAAGTTTGGTCAACCCCATGTAAGGTATGGGGCAGTAACAGTACACTTTTCAAAACGTGTTTTTCAGCCCGAAATAAACGCGTTTTTTCAGACAACTAAATCCCCATGTAGCAGCAAGGCTCAGAAGAGCCCACACACTCAGATCTTAACCCCAGTGTGCAGAAAGGTTCAAAACGTGTTTTTCAGCAGAAATAAACATGTTTCTGCAAGTTTGGTCAACCCCATGTAAGTTATGGGGCAGTAACAGTACACTTTTCAAAACGTGTTTTTCAGCCCGAAATAAACGCGTTTTTTCAGACAACTGAATCCCCATGTAGCAGCAAGGCTCAGAAGAGCCCACACACTCAGATCTTAACCCCAGTGTGCAGAAAGGGTCAAAACGTGTTTTTCAGCAGAAATAAACATGTTTCTGCAAGTTTGGTCAACCCCATGTAAGTTATGGGGCAGTAACAGTACACTTTTCAAAACGTGTTTTTCAGCCCGAAATAAACGCGTTTTTTCAGACAACTGAATCCCCATGTAGCAGCAAGGCTCAGAAGAGCCCACACACTCAGATCTTAACCCCAGTGTGCAGAAAGGTTCAAAACGTGTTTTTCAGCAGAAATAAACATGTTTCTGCAAGTTTGGTCAACCCCATGTAAGGTATGGGGCAGTAACAGTACACTTTTCAAAACGTGTTTTTCAGCCCGAAATAAACGTGTTTTTTCAGACAACTGAATCCCCATGTAGCAGCAAGGCTCAGAAGAGCCCACACACTCAGATCTTAACCCCAGTGTGCAGAAAGGTTCAAAACGTGTTTTTCAGCAGAAATAAACATGTTTCTGCAAGTTTGGTCAACCCCATGTAAGTTATGGGGCAGTAACAGTACACTTTTCAAAACGTGTTTTTCAGCCCGAAATAAACGCGTTTTTTCAGACAACTGAATCCCCATGTAGCAGCAAAGCTCAGAAGAGCCCACACACTCAGATCTTAACCCCAGTGTGCAAAAAGGTTCAAAACGTGTTTTTCAGCAGAAATAAACATGTTTCTGCAAGTTTGGTCAACCCCATGTAAGTTATGGGGCAGTAACAGTACACTTTTCAAAACGTGTTTTTCAGCCCGAAATAAACGCGTTTTTTCAGACAACTGAATCCCCATGTAGCAGCAAGGCTCAGAAGAGCCCACACACTCAGATCTTAACCCCAGTGTGCAGAAAGGTTCAAAACGTGTTTTTCAGCAGAAATAAACATGTTTCTGCAAGTTTGGTCAACCCCATGTAAGGTATGGGGCAGTAACAGTACACTTTTCAAAACGTGTTTTTCAGCCCGAAATAAACTTGTTTTTTCAGACAACTGAATCCCCATGTAGCAGCAAGGCTCAGAAGAGCCCACACACTCAGATCTTAACCCCAGTGTGCAGAAAGGTTCAAAACGTGTTTTTCAGCAGAAATAAACATGTTTCTGCAAGTTTGGTCAACCCCATGTAAGTTATGGGGCAGTAACAGTACACTTTTCAAAACGTGTTTTTCAGCCCGAAATAAACGCGTTTTTTCAGACAACTGAATCCCCATGTAGCAGCAAAGCTCAGAAGAGCCCACACACTCAGATCTTAACCCCAGTGTGCAAAAAGGTTCAAAACGTGTTTTTCAGCAGAAATAAACGTTTCTGCAAGTTTGGTCAACCCCATGTAAGTTATGGGGCAGTAACAGTACACTTTTCAAAACGTGTTTTTCAGCCCGAAATAAACGCGTTTTTTCAGACAACTGAATCCCCATGTAGCAGCAAGGCTCAGAAGAGCCCACACACTCAGATCTTAACCCCAGTGTGCAGAAATGGTCAAGACGTGTTTTTCAGCAGAAATAAACATGTTTCTGCAAGTTTGGTCAACCCCATGTAAGTTATGGGGCAGTAACAGTACACTTTTCAAAACGTGTTTTTCAGCAAGAAATAAACGCGTTTTTTCAGACAACTGAATCCCCATGTAGCAGCAAGGCTCAGAAGAGCCCACACACTCAGATCTTAACCCCAGTGTGCAGTAAGGTTCAAAACGTGTTTTTCAGCAGAAATAAACATGTTTCTGCAAGTTTGGTCAACCCCATGTAAGTTATGGGGCAGTAACAGTACACTTTTCAAAACGTGTTTTTCAGCCCGAAATTAACGCGTTTTTTCAGACAACTGAATCCCCATGTAGCAGCAAGGCTCAGAAGAGCCCACACACTCAGATCTTAACCCCAGTGTGCAGAAAGGTTCAAAACGTGTTTTTCAGCAGAAATAAACATGTTTCTGCAAGTTTGGTCAACCCCATGTAAGTTATGGGGCAGTAACAGTACACTCTGCAAAACGTGTTTTTCAGCCCGAAATAAACGCGTTTTTTCAGACAACTGAATCCCCATGAAGCAGCAAGGCTCAGATGAGCCCACACACTCAGCTCTTATCCCCAGTGTGCAGAAAGGGTCAAAACGTGTTTTTCAGCAGAAATAAACATGTTTCTGCAAGTTTGGTCAACCCCATGTAAGTTATGGGGCAGTAACAGTACACTTTTCAAAACGTGTTTTTCAGCCCGAAATAAACGCGTTTTTTCAGACAACTGAATCCCCATGTAGCAGCAAGGCTCAGAAGAGCCCACACACTCAGATCTTAACCCCAGTGTGCAGAAAGGTTCAAAACGTGTTTTTCAGCAGAAATAAACATGTTTCTGCAAGTTTGGTCAACCCCATGTAAGGTATGGGGCAGTAACAGTACACTTTTCAAAACGTGTTTTTCAGCCCGAAATAAACGCGTTTTTTCAGACAACTGAATCCCCATGTAGCAGCAAGGCTCAGAAGAGCCCACACACTCAGATCTTAACCCCAGTGTGCAGAATGGTTCAAAACGTGTTTTTCAGCAGAAATAAACATGTTTCTGCAAGTTTGGTCAACCCCATGTAAGTTATGGGGCAGTAACAGTACACTTTTCAAAACGTGTTTTTCAGCCCGAAATAAACGCGTTTTTTCAGACAACTGAATCCCCATGTAGCAGCAAGGCTCAGAAGAGCCCACACACTCAGATCTTAACCCCAGTGTGCAAAAAGGTTCAAAACGTGTTTTTCAGCAGAAATAAACATGTTTCTGCAAGTTTGGTCAACCCCATGTAAGTTATGGGGCAGTAACAGTACACTTTTCAAAACGTGTTTTTCAGCCCGAAATAAACGCGTTTTTTCAGACAACTGAATCCCCATGTAGCAGCAAGGCTCAGAAGAGCCCACACACTCAGATCTTAACCCCAGTGTGCAAAAAGGTTCAAAACGTGTTTTTCAGCAGAAATAAACATGTTTCTGCAAGTTTGGTCAACCCCATGTAAGTTATGGGGCAGTAACAGTACACTTTTCAAAACGTGTTTTTCAGCCCGAAATAAACGCGTTTTTTCAGACAACTGAATCCCCATGTAGCAGCAAGGCTCAGAAGAGCCCACACACTCAGATCTTAACCCCAGTGTGCAGAAAGGGTCAAAACGTGTTTTTCAGCAGAAATAAACATGTTTCTGCAAGTTTGGTCAACCCCATGTAAGTTATGGGGCAGTAACAGTACACTTTTCAAAACGTGTTTTTCAGCCCGAAATAAACGCGTTTTTTCAGACAACTGAATCCCCATGTAGCAGCAAGGCTCAGAAGAGCCCACACACTCAGATCTTAACCCCAGTGTGCAGAAAGGTTCAAAACGTGTTTTTCAGCAGAAATAAACATGTTTCTGCAAGTTTGGTGAACCCCATGTAAGGTATGGGGCAGTAACAGTACACTTTTCAAAACGTGTTTTTCAGCCCGAAATAAACGCGTTTTTTCAGACAACTAAATCCCCATGTAGCAGCAAGGCTCAGAAGAGCCCACACACTCAGATCTTAACCCCAGTGTGCAGAAAGGTTCAAAACGTGTTTTTCAGCAGAAATAAACATGTTTCTGCAAGTTTGGTCAACCCCATGTAAGTTATGGGGCAGTAACAGTACACTTTTCAAAACGTGTTTTTCAGCCCGAAATAAACGTGTTTTTTCAGACAACTGAATCCCCATGTAGCAGCAAGGCTCAGAAGAGCCCACACACTCAGATCTTAACCCCAGTGTGCAAAAAGGTTCAAAACGTGTTTTTCAGCAGAAATAAACATGTTTCTGCAAGTTTGGTCAACCCCATGTAAGTTATGTTGCAATAACAGTACACTTTTCAAAACGTGTTTTTCAGCCCGAAATAAACGCGTTTTTTCAGTCAACTGAATCCCCATGAAGCAGCAAGGCTCAGATGAGCCCACACACTCAGCTCTTATCCCCAGTGTGCAGAAAGGGTCAAAACGTGTTTTTCAGCAGAAATAAACATGTTTCTGCAAGTTTGGTCAACCCCATGTAAGTTATGGGGCAGTAACAGTACACTTTTCAAAACGTGTTTTTCAGCCCGAAATAAACGCGTTTTTTCAGACAACTGAATCCCCATGTAGCAGCAAGTCTCAGAAGAGCCCACACACTCAGATCTTAACCCCAGTGTGCAGTAAGGTTCAAAACGTGTTTTTCAGCAGAAATAAACATGTTTCTGCAAGTTTGGTCAACCCCATGTAAGTTATGGGGCAGTAACAGTACACTTTTCAAAACGTATTTTTCAGCCCGAAATAAACGCGTTTTTTCAGACAACTGAATCCCCATGTAGCAGCAAGGCTCAGAAGAGCCCACACACTCAGATCTTAACCCCAGTGTGCAGTAAGGTTCAAAACGTGTTTTTCAGCAGAAATAAACGTTTCTGCAAGTTTGGTCAACCCCATGTAAGTTATGGGGCAGTAACAGTACACTTTTCAAAACGTGTTTTTCAGCCCGAAATAAACGCGTTTTTTCAGACAACTGAATCCCCATGTAGCAGCAAGGCTCAGAAGAGCCCACACACTCAGATCTTAACCCCAGTGTGCAGAAAGGTTCAAAACGTGTTTTTCAGCAGAAATAAACATGTTTCTGCAAGTTTGGTCAACCCCATGTAAGGTATGGGGCAGTAACAGTACACTTTTCAAAACGTGTTTTTCAGCCCGAAATAAACGCGTTTTTTCAGACAACTGAATCCCCATGTAGCAGCAAGGCTCAGAAGAGCCCACACACTCAGATCTTAACCCCAGTGTGCAGAAAGGTTCAAAACGTGTTTTTCAGCAGAAATAAACATGTTTCTGCAAGTTTGGTCAACCCCATGTAAGTTATGGGGCAGTAACAGTACACTTTTCAAAACGTGTTTTTCAGCCCGAAATAAACGCGTTTTTTCAGACAACTGAATCCCCATGTAGCAGCAAGGCTCAGAAGAGCCCACACACTCAGATCTTAACCCCAGTGTGCAAAAAGGTTCAAAACGTGTTTTTCAGCAGAAATAAACATGTTTCTGCAAGTTTGGTCAACTCCATGTAAGTTATGTTGCAGTAACAGTACACTTTTCAAAACGTGTTTTTCAGCCCGAAATAAACGCGTTTTTTCATACAACTGAATCCCCATGTAGCAGCAAGGCTCAGAAGAGCCCACACACTCAGCTCTTATCCCCAGTGTGCAGAAAGGGTCAAAACGTGTTTTTCAGCAGAAATAAACATGTTTCTGCAAGTTTGGTCAACCCCATGTAAGTTATGGGGCAGTAACAGTACACTTTTCAAAACGTGTTTTTCAGCCCGAAATAAACGCGTTTTTTCAGACAACTGAATCCCCATGTAGCAGCAAGGCTCAGAAGAGCCCACACACTCAGCTCTTAACCCCAGTGTGCAGAAAGGTTCAAAACGTGTTTTTCAGCAGAAATAAACATGTTTCTGCAAGTTTGGTCAACCCCATGTAAGTTATGGGGCAGTAACAGTACACTTTTCAAAACGTGTTTTTCAGCCCGAAATAAACGCGTTTTTTCAGACAACTGAATCCCCATGTAGCAGCAAGTCTCAGAAGAGCCCACACACTCAGATCTTAACCCCAGTGTGCAGTAAGGTTCAAAACGTGTTTTTCAGCAGAAATAAACATGTTTCTGCAAGTTTGGTCAACCCCATGTAAGTTATGGGGCAGTAACAGTACACTTTTCAAAACGTGTTTTTCAGCCCGAAATAAACGCGTTTTTTCATACAACTGAATCCCCATGTAGCAGCAAGGCTCAGAAGAGCCCACACACTCAGCTCTTATCCCCAGTGTGCAGAAAGGGTCAAAACGTGTTTTTTCAGCAGAAATAAACATGTTTCTGCAAGTTTGGTCAACCCCATGTAAGTTATGGGGCAGTAACAGTACACTTTTCAAAACGTGTTTTTCAGCCCGAAATAAACGCGTTTTTTCAGACAACTGAATCCCCATGTAGCAGCAAGGCTCAGAAGAGCCCACACACTCAGATCTTAACCCCAGTGTGCAGAAAGGTTCAAAACGTGTTTTTCAGCAGAAATAAACATGTTTCTGCAAGTTTGGTCAACCCCATGTAAGTTATGGGGCAGTAACAGTACACTTTTCAAAACGTGTTTTTCAGCCCGAAATAAACGCGTTTTTTCAGACAACTGAATCCCCATGTAGCAGCAAGGCTCAGAAGAGCCCACACACTCAGATCTTAACCCCAGTGTGCAGAAAGGGTCAAAACGTGTTTTTCAGCAGAAATAAACATGTTTCTGCAAGTTTGGTCAACCCCATGTAAGGTATGGGGCAGTAACAGTACACTTTTCAAAACGTGTTTTTCAGCCCGAAATAAACGCGTTTTTTCAGACAACTGAATCCCCATGTAGCAGCAAGGCTCAGAAGAGCCCACACACTCAGATCTTAACCCCAGTGTGCAGAAAGGTTCAAAACTTGTTTTTCAGCAGAAATAAACATGTTTCTGCAAGTTTGGTCAACCCCATGTAAGTTATGGGGCAGTAACAGTACACTTTTCAAAACGTGTTTTTCAGCCCGAAATAAACGCGTTTTTTCAGACAACTGAATCCCCATGTAGCAGCAAGGCTCAGAAGAGCCCACACACTCAGAACTTAACCCCAGTGTGCAGAAAGGTTCAAAACGTGTTTTTCAGCAGAAATAAACATGTTTCTGCAAGTTTGGTCAACCCCATGTAAGGTATGGGGCAGTAACAGTACACTTTTCAAAACGTGTTTTTCAGCCCGAAATAAACGCGTTTTTTCAGACAACTGAATCCCCATGTAGCAGCAAGGCTCAGAAGAGCCCACACACTCAGATCTTAACCCCAGTGTGCAGAAAGGTTCAAAACGTGTTTTTCAGCAGAAATAAACATGTTTCTGCAAGTTTGGTCAACCCCATGTAAGTTATGGGGCAGTAACAGTACACTTTTCAAAACGTGTTTTTCAGCCCGAAATAAACGCGTTTTTTCAGACAACTGAATCCCCATGTAGCAGCAAGGCTCAGAAGAGCCCACACACTCAGATCTTAACCCCAGTGTGCAAAAAGGTTCAAAACGTGTTTTTCAGCAGAAATAGACATGTTTCTGCAAGTTTGGTCAACCCCATGTAAGTTATGGGGCAGTAACAGTACACTTTTCAAAACGTGTTTTTCAGCCCGAAATAAACGCGTTTTTTCAGACAACTGAATCCCCATGTAGCAGCAAGGCTCAGAAGAGCCCACACACTCAGATCTTAACCCCAGTGTGCAGAAAGGTTCAAAACGTGTTTTTCAGCAGAAATAAACATGTTTCTGCAAGTTTGGTCAACCCCATGTAAGTTATGGGGCAGTAACAGTACACTTTTCAAAACGTGTTTTTCAGCCCGAAATAAACGCGTTTTTTCAGACAACTGAATCCCCATGTAGCAGCAAGGCTCAGAAGAGCCCACACACTCAGATCTTAACCCCAGTGTGCAAAAAGGTTCAAAACGTGTTTTTCAGCAGAAATAAACATGTTTCTGCAAGTTTGGTCAACCCCATGTAAGTTATGGGGCAGTAACAGTACACTTTTCAAAACGTGTTTTTCAGCCCGAAATAAACGCGTTTTTTCAGACAACTGAATCCCCATGTAGCAGCAAGGCTCAGAAGAGCCCACACACTCAGATCTTAACCCCAGTGTGCAGAAAGGGTCAAAACGTGTTTTTCAGCAGAAATAAACATGTTTCTGCAAGTTTGGTAAACCCCATGTAAGTTATGGGGCAGTAACAGTACACTTTTCAAAACGTGTTTTTCAGCCCGAAATAAACGCGTTTTTTCAGACAACTGAATCCCAATGTAGCAGCAAGGCTCAGAAGAGCCCACACACTCAGATCTTAACCCCAGTGTGCAGAAAGGTTCAAAACGTGTTTTTCAGCAGAAATAAACATGTTTCTGCAAGTTTGGTCAACCCCATGTAAGGTATGGGGCAGTAACAGTACACTTTTCAAAACGTGTTTTTCAGCCCGAAATAAACGCGTTTTTTCAGACAACTAAATCCCCATGTAGCAGCAAGGCTCAGAAGAGCCCACACACTCAGATCTTAACCCCAGTGTGCAGAAAGGTTCAAAACGTGTTTTTCAGCAGAAATAAACATGTTTCTGCAAGTTTGGTCAACCCCATGTAAGTTATGGGGCAGTAACAGTACACTTTTCAAAACGTGTTTTTCAGCCCGAAATAAACGTGTTTTTTCAGACAACTGAATCCCCATGTAGCAGCAAGGCTCAGAAGAGCCCACACACTCAGATCTTAACCCCAGTGTGCAAAAAGGTTCAAAACGTGTTTTTCAGCAGAAATAAACATGTTTCTGCAAGTTTGGTCAACCCCATGTAAGTTATGTTGCAGTAACAGTACACTTTTCAAAACGTGTTTTTCAGCCCAAAATAAACGCGTTTTTTCAGACAACTGAATCCCCATGTAGCAGCAAGGCTCAGAAGAGCCCACACACTCAGATCTTAACCCCAGTGTGCAGAAAGGTTCAAAACGTGTTTTTCAGCAGAAATAAACATGTTTCTGCAAGTGTAGTCAACCCCATGTAAGGTATGGGGCAGTAACAGTACACTTTTCAAAACGTGTTTTTCAGCCCGAAATAAACGCGTTTTTTCAGACAACTGAATCCCCATGTAGCAGCAAGGCTCAGAAGAGCCCACACACTCAGATCTTAACCCCAGTGTGCAGAAAGGTTCAAAACGTGTTTTTCAGCAGAAATAAACATGTTTCTGCAAGTTTGGTCAACCCCATGTAAGTTATGGGGCAGTAACAGTACACTTTTCAAAACGTGTTTTTCAGCCCGAAATAAACGCGTTTTTTCAGACAACTGAATCCCCATGTAGCAGCAAGGCTCAGAAGAGCCCACACACTCAGATCTTAACCCCAGTGTGCAGAAAGGGTCAAAACGTGTTTTTCAGCAGAAATAAACATGTTTCTGCAAGTTTGGTCAACCCCATGTAAGTTATGGGGCAGTAACAGTACACTTTTCAAAACGTGTTTTTCAGCCCGAAATAAACGCGTTTTTTCAGACAACTGAATCCCCATGTAGCAGCAAGGCTCAGAAGAGCCCACACACTCAGATCTTAACCCCAGTGTGCAGAAAGGTTCAAAACGTGTTTTTCAGCAGAAATAAACATGTTTCTGCAAGTTTGGTCAACCCCATGTAAGTTATGGGGCAGTAACAGTACACTTTTCAAAACGTGTTTTTCAGCCCGAAATAAACGCGTTTTTTCAGACAACTGAATCCCCATGTAGCAGCAAGGCTCAGAAGAGCCCACACACTCAGATCTTAACCCCAGTGTGCAGAAATGGTCAAGACGTGTTTTTCAGCAGAAATAAACATGTTTCTGCAAGTTTGGTCAACCCCATGTAAGTTATGGGGCAGTAACAGTACACTTTTCAAAACGTGTTTTTCAGCCCGAAATAAACGCGTTTTTTCAGACAACTGAATCCCCATGTAGCAGCAAGGCTCAGAAGAGCCCACACACTCAGATCTTAACCCCAGTGTGCAGTAAGGTTCAAAACGTGTTTTTCAGCAGAAATAAACATGTTTCTGCAAGTTTGGTCAACCCCATGTAAGGTATGGGGCAGTAACAGTACACTTTTCAAAACGTGTTTTTCAGCCCGAAATAAACGCTTTTTTTCAGACAACTGAATCCCCATGTAGCAGCAAGGCTCAGAAGAGCCCACACACTCAGATCTTAACCCCAGTGTGCAGAAAGGTTCAAAACGTGTTTTTCAGCAGAAATAAACATGTTTCTGCAAGTTTGGTCAACCCCATGTAAGTTATGGGGCAGTAACAGTACACTTTTCAAAACGTGTTTTTCAGCCCGAAATAAACGCGTTTTTTCAGACAACTGAATCCCCATGTAGCAGCAAGGCTCAGAAGAGCCCACACACTCAGATCTTAACCCCAGTGTGCAAAAAAGTTCAAAACGTGTTTTTCAGCAGAAATAAACATGTTTCTGCAAGTTTGGTCAACCCCATGTAAGTTATGGGGCAGTAACAGTACACTTTTCAAAACGTGTTTTTCAGCCCGAAATAAACGCGTTTTTTCAGACAACTGAATCCCCATGTAGCAGCAAGGCTCAGAAGAGCCCACACACTCAGATCTTAACCCCAGTGTGCAGAAAGGGTCAAAACGTGTTTTTCAGCAGAAATAAACATGTTTCTGCAAGTTTGGTCAACCCCATGTAAGTTATGGGGCAGTAACAGTACACTTTTCAAAACGTGTTTTTCAGCCCGAAATAAACGCGTTTTTTCAGACAACTGAATCCCCATGTAGCAGCAAGGCTCAGAAGAGCCCACACACTCAGATCTTAACCCCAGTGTGCAGAAAGGTTCAAAACGTGTTTTTCAGCAGAAATAAACATGTTTCTGCAAGTTTGGTCAACCCCATGTAAGGTATGGGGCAGTAACAGTACACTTTTCAAAACGTGTTTTTCAGCCCGAAATAAACGCGTTTTTTCAGACAACTAAATCCCCATGTAGCAGCAAGGCTCAGAAGAGCCCACACACTCAGATCTTAACCCCAGTGTGCAGAAAGGTTCAAAACGTGTTTTTCAGCAGAAATAAACATGTTTCTGCAAGTTTGGTCAACCCCATGTAAGTTATGGGGCAGTAACAGTACACTTTTCAAAACGTGTTTTTCAGCCCGAAATAAACGCGTTTTTTCAGTCAACTGAATCCCCATGAAGCAGCAAGGCTCAGATGAGCCCACACACTCAGCTCTTATCCCCAGTGTGCAGAAAGGGTCAAAACGTGTTTTTCAGCAGAAATAAACATGTTTCTGCAAGTTTGGTCAACCCCATGTAAGTTATGGGGCAATAACAGTACACTTTTCAAAACGTGTTTTTCAGCCCGAAATAAACGCGTTTTTTCAGACAACTGAATCCCCATGTAGCAGCAAGTCTCAGAAGAGCCCACACACTCAGATCTTAACCCCAGTGTGCAGTAAGGTTCAAAACGTGTTTTTCAGCAGAAATAAACATGTTTCTGCAAGTTTGGTCAACCCCATGTAAGTTATGGGGCAGTAACAGTACACTTTTCAAAACGTATTTTTCAGCCCGAAATAAACGCGTTTTTTCAGACAACTGAATCCCCATGTAGCAGCAAGGCTCAGAAGAGCCCACACACTCAGATCTTAACCCCAGTGTGCAGAAAGGGTCAAAACGTGTTTTTCAGCAGAAATAAACATGTTTCTGCAAGTTTGGTCAACCCCATGTAAGTTATGGGGCAGTAACAGTACACTTTTCAAAACGTGTTTTTCAGCCCGAAATAAACGCGTTTTTTCAGACAACTGAATCCCAATGTAGCAGCAAGGCTCAGAAGAGCCCACACACTCAGATCTTAACCCCAGTGTGCAGAAAGGTTCAAAACGTGTTTTTCAGCAGAAATAAACATGTTTCTGCAAGTTTGGTCAACCCCATGTAAGGTATGGGGCAGTAACAGTACACTTTTCAAAACGTGTTTTTCAGCCCGAAATAAACGCGTTTTTTCAGACAACTAAATCCCCATGTAGCAGCAAGGCTCAGAAGAGCCCACACACTCAGATCTTAACCCCAGTGTGCAGAAAGGTTCAAAACGTGTTTTTCAGCAGAAATAAACATGTTTCTGCAAGTTTGGTCAACCCCATGTAAGTTATGGGGCAGTAACAGTACACTTTTCAAAACGTGTTTTTCAGCCCGAAATAAACACGTTTTTTCAGACAACTGAATCCCCATGTAGCAGCAAGGCTCAGAAGAGCCCACACACTCAGATCTTAACCCCAGTGTGCAGAAAGGGTCAAAACGTGTTTTTCAGCAGAAATAAACATGTTTCTGCAAGTTTGGTCAACCCCATGTAAGTTATGGGGCAGTAACAGTAAACTTTTCAAAACGTGTTTTTCAGCCCGAAATAAACGCGTTTTTTCAGACAACTGAATCCCCATGTAGCAGCAAGGCTCAGAAGAGCCCACACACTCAGATCTTAACCCCAGTGTGCAGAAAGGTTCAAAACGTGTTTTTCAGCAGAAATAAACATGTTTCTGCAAGTTTGGTCAACCCCATGTAAGGTATGGGGCAGTAACAGTACACTTTTCAAAACGTGTTTTTCAGCCCGAAATAAACGTGTTTTTTCAGACAACTGAATCCCCATGTAGCAGCAAGGCTCAGAAGAGCCCACACACTCAGATCTTAACCCCAGTGTGCAGAAAGGTTCAAAACGTGTTTTTCAGCAGAAATAAACATGTTTCTGCAAGTTTGGTCAACCCCATGTAAGTTATGGGGCAGTAACAGTACACTTTTCAAAACGTGTTTTTCAGCCCGAAATAAACGTGTTTTTTCAGACAACTGAATCCCCATGTAGCAGCAAGGCTCAGA
Source organism: Lepisosteus platostomus (assembly GCF_059453375.1). Lineage (NCBI taxonomy): Eukaryota > Metazoa > Chordata > Actinopteri > Semionotiformes > Lepisosteidae > Lepisosteus > Lepisosteus platostomus. The sequence goes on from NC_142617.1 coordinate 23,842,592, forward strand.
AGAGCCCACACACTCAGATCTTAACCCCAGTGTGCAAAAAGGTTCAAAACGTGTTTTTCAGCAGAAATAAACATGTTTCTGCAAGTTTGGTCAACCCCATGTAAGTTATGTTGCAGTAACAGTACACTTTTCAAAACGTGTTTTTCAGCCCGAAATAAACGCGTTTTTTCAGACAACTGAATCCCCATGTAGCAGCAAGGCTCAGAAGAGCCCACACACTCAGATCTTAACCCCAGTGTGCAGAAAGGTTCAAAACGTGTTTTTCAGCAGAAATAAACATGTTTCTGCAAGTTTGGTCAACCCCATGTAAGGTATGGGGCAGTAACAGTACACTTTTCAAAACGTGTTTTTCAGCCCGAAATAAACGCGTTTTTTCAGACAACTGAATCCCCATGTAGCAGCAAGGCTCAGAAGAGCCCACACACTCAGATCTTAACCCCAGTGTGCAGAAAGGTTCAAAACGTGTTTTTCAGCAGAAATAAACATGTTTCTGCAAGTTTGGTCAACCCCATGTAAGTTATGGGGCAGTAACAGTACACTTTTCAAAACGTGTTTTTCAGCCCGAAATAAACGCGTTTTTTCAGACAACTGAATCCCCATGTAGCAGCAAGGCTCAGAAGAGCCCACACACTCAGATCTTAACCCCAGTGTGCAGAAAGGGTCAAAACGTGTTTTTCAGCAGAAATAAACATGTTTCTGCAAGTTTGGTCAACCCCATGTAAGTTATGGGGCAGTAACAGTACACTTTTCAAAACGTGTTTTTCAGCCCGAAATAAACGCGTTTTTTCAGACAACTGAATCCCCATGTAGCAGCAAGGCTCAGAAGAGCCCACACACTCAGATCTTAACCCCAGTGTGCAGAAAGGTTCAAAACGTGTTTTTCAGCAGAAATAAACATGTTTCTGCAAGTTTGGTCAACCCCATGTAAGTTATGGGGCAGTAACAGTACACTTTTCAAAACGTGTTTTTCAGCCCGAAATAAACGCGTTTTTTCAGACAACTGAATCCCCATGTAGCAGCAAGGCTCAGAAGAGCCCACACACTCAGATCTTAACCCCAGTGTGCAGAAATGGTCAAGACGTGTTTTTCAGCAGAAATAAACATGTTTCTGCAAGTTTGGTCAACCCCATGTAAGTTATGGGGCAGTAACAGTACACTTTTCAAAACGTGTTTTTCAGCCCGAAATAAACGCGTTTTTTCAGACAACTGAATCCCCATGTAGCAGCAAGGCTCAGAAGAGCCCACACACTCAGATCTTAACCCCAGTGTGCAGTAAGGTTCAAAACGTGTTTTTCAGCAGAAATAAACATGTTTCTGCAAGTTTGGTCAACCCCATGTAAGGTATGGGGCAGTAACAGTACACTTTTCAAAACGTGTTTTTCAGCCCGAAATAAACGCGTTTTTTCAGACAACTGAATCCCCATGTAGCAGCAAGGCTCAGAAGAGCCCACACACTCAGATCTTAACCCCAGTGTGCAGAAAGGTTCAAAACGTGTTTTTCAGCAGAAATAAACATGTTTCTGCAAGTTTGGTCAACCCCATGTAAGTTATGGGGCAGTAACAGTACACTTTTCAAAACGTGTTTTTCAGCCCGAAATAAACGCGTTTTTTCAGACAACTGAATCCCCATGTAGCAGCAAGGCTCAGAAGAGCCCACACACTCAGATCTTAACCCCAGTGTGCAAAAAAGTTCAAAACGTGTTTTTCAGCAGAAATAAACATGTTTCTGCAAGTTTGGTCAACCCCATGTAAGTTATGGGGCAGTAACAGTACACTTTTCAAAACGTGTTTTTCAGCCCGAAATAAACGCGTTTTTTCAGACAACTGAATCCCCATGTAGCAGCAAGGCTCAGAAGAGCCCACACACTCAGATCTTAACCCCAGTGTGCAAAAAGGTTCAAAACGTGTTTTTCAGCAGAAATAAACATGTTTCTGCAAGTTTGGTCAACCCCATGTAAGTTATGGGGCAGTAACAGTACACTTTTCAAAACGTGTTTTTCAGCCCGAAATAAACGCGTTTTTTCAGACAACTGAATCCCCATGTAGCAGCAAGGCTCAGAAGAGCCCACACACTCAGATCTTAACCCCAGTGTGCAGAAATGGTCAAGACGTGTTTTTCAGCAGAAATAAACATGTTTCTGCAAGTTTGGTCAACCCCATGTAAGTTATGGGGCAGTAACAGTACACTTTTCAAAACGTGTTTTTCAGCAAGAAATAAACGCGTTTTTTCAGACAACTGAATCCCCATGTAGCAGCAAGGCTCAGAAGAGCCCACACACTCAGATCTTAACCCCAGTGTGCAGAAAGGTTCAAAACGTGTTTTTCAGCAGAAATAAACATGTTTCTGCAAGTTTGGTCAACCCCATGTAAGTTATGGGGCAGTAACAGTACACTCTGCAAAACGTGTTTTTCAGCCCGAAATAAACGCGTTTTTTCAGACAACTGAATCCCCATGAAGCAGCAAGGCTCAGATGAGCCCACACACTCAGCTCTTATCCCCAGTGTGCAGAAAGGGTCAAAACGTGTTTTTCAGCAGAAATAAACATGTTTCTGCAAGTTTGGTCAACCCCATGTAAGTTATGGGGCAGTAACAGTACACTTTTCAAAACGTGTTTTTCAGCCCGAAATAAACACGTTTTTTCAGACAACTGAATCCCCATGTAGCAGCAAGTCTCAGAAGAGCCCACACACTCAGATCTTAACCCCAGTGTGCAGTAAGGTTCAAAACGTGTTTTTCAGCAGAAATAAACATGTTTCTGCAAGTTTGGTCAACCCCATGTAAGTTATGGGGCAGTAACAGTACACTTTTCAAAACGTGTTTTTCAGCCCGAAATAAACGCGTTTTTTCAGACAACTGAATCCCCATGTAGCAGCAAGGCTCAGAAGAGCCCACACACTCAGATCTTAACCCCAGTGTGCAGAAAGGTTCAAAACGTGTTTTTCAGCAGAAATAAACATGTTTCTGCAAGTTTGGTCAACCCCATGTAAGTTATGGGGCAGTAACAGTACACTCTGCAAAACGTGTTTTTCAGCCCGAAATAAACGCGTTTTTTCAGACAACTGAATCCCCATGAAGCAGCAAGGCTCAGATGAGCCCACACACTCAGCTCTTATCCCCAGTGTGCAGAAAGGGTCAAAACGTGTTTTTCAGCAGAAATAAACATGTTTCTGCAAGTTTGGTCAACCCCATGTAAGTTATGGGGCAGTAACAGTACACTTTTCAAAACGTGTTTTTCAGCCCGAAATAAACGCGTTTTTTCAGACAACTGAATCCCCATGTAGCAGCAAGTCTCAGAAGAGCCCACACACTCAGATCTTAACCCCAGTGTGCAGTAAGGTTCAAAACGTGTTTTTCAGCAGAAATAAACATGTTTCTGCAAGTTTGGTCAACCCCATGTAAGTTATGGGGCAGTAACAGTACACTTTTCAAAACGTGTTTTTCAGCCCGAAATAAACGCGTTTTTTCAGACAACTGAATCCCCATGTAGCAGCAAGGCTCAGAAGAGCCCACACACTCAGATCTTAACCCCAGTGTGCAGAAAGGTTCAAAACGTGTTTTTCAGCAGAAATAAACATGTTTCTGCAAGTTTGGTCAACCCCATGTAAGGTATGGGGCAGTAACAGTACACTTTTCAAAACGTGTTTTTCAGCCCGAAATAAACGCGTTTTTTCAGACAACTGAATCCCCATGTAGCAGCAAGGCTCAGAAGAGCCCACACACTCAGATCTTAACCCCAGTGTGCAGAAAGGTTCAAAACGTGTTTTTCAGCAGAAATAAACATGTTTCTGCAAGTTTGGTCAACCCCATGTAAGGTATGGGGCAGTAACAGTACACTTTTCAAAACGTGTTTTTCAGCCCGAAATAAACGCGTTTTTTCAGACAACTGAATCCCCATGTAGCAGCAAGGCTCAGAAGAGCCCACACACTCAGATCTTAACCCCAGTGTGCAGAAAGGTTCAAAACGTGTTTTTCAGCAGAAATAAACATGTTTCTGCAAGTTTGGTCAACCCCATGTAAGTTATGGGGCAGTAACAGTACACTTTTCAAAACGTGTTTTTCAGCCCGAAATAAACGCGTTTTTCCAGACAACTGAATCCCCATGTAGCAGCAAGGCTCAGAAGAGCCCACACACTCAGATCTTAACCCCAGTGTGCAGAAAGGTTCAAAACGTGTTTTTCAGCAGAAATAAACATGTTTCTGCAAGTTTGGTCAACCCCATGTAAGGTATGGGGCAGTAACAGTACACTTTTCAAAACGTGTTTTTCAGCCCGAAATAAACGCGTTTTTTCAGACAACTAAATCCCCATGTAGCAGCAAGGCTCAGAAGAGCCCACACACTCAGATCTTAACCCCAGTGTGCAGAAAGGTTCAAAACGTGTTTTTCAGCAGAAATAAACATGTTTCTGCAAGTTTGGTCAACCCCATGTAAGTTATGGGGCAGTAACAGTACACTTTTCAAAACGTGTTTTTCAGCCCGAAATAAACGTGTTTTTTCAGACAACTGAATCCCCATGTAGCAGCAAGGCTCAGAAGAGCCCACACACTCAGATCTTAACCCCAGTGTGCAAAAAGGTTCAAAACGTGTTTTTCAGCAGAAATAAACATGTTTCTGCAAGTTTGGTCAACCCCATGTAAGTTATGTTGCAATAACAGTACACATTTCAAAACGTGTTTTTCAGCCCGAAATAAACGCGTTTTTTCAGTCAACTGAATCCCCATGAAGCAGCAAGGCTCAGATGAGCCCACACACTCAGCTCTTATCCCCAGTGTGCAGAAAGGGTCAAAACGTGTTTTTCAGCAGAAATAAACATGTTTCTGCAAGTTTGGTCAACCCCATGTAAGTTATGGGGCAGTAACAGTACACTTTTCAAAACGTGTTTTTCAGCCCGAAATAAACGCGTTTTTTCAGACAACTGAATCCCCATGTAGCAGCAAGTCTCAGAAGAGCCCACACACTCAGATCTTAACCCCAGTGTGCAGTAAGGTTCAAAACGTGTTTTTCAGCAGAAATAAACATGTTTCTGCAAGTTTGGTCAACCCCATGTAAGTTATGGGGCAGTAACAGTACACTTTTCAAAACGTATTTTTCAGCCCGAAATAAACGCGTTTTTTCAGACAACTGAATCCCCATGTAGCAGCAAGGCTCAGAAGAGCCCACACACTCAGATCTTAACCCCAGTGTGCAGAAAGGGTCAAAACGTGTTTTTCAGCAGAAATAAACATGTTTCTGCAAGTTTGGTCAACCCCATGTAAGTTATGGGGCAGTAACAGTACACTTTTCAAAACGTGTTTTTCAGCCCGAAATAAACGCGTTTTTTCAGACAACTGAATCCCAATGTAGCAGCAAGGCTCAGAAGAGCCCACACACTCAGATCTTAACCCCAGTGTGCAGAAAGGTTCAAAACGTGTTTTTCAGCAGAAATAAACATGTTTCTGCAAGTTTGGTCAACCCCATGTAAGGTATGGGGCAGTAACAGTACACTTTTCAAAACGTGTTTTTCAGCCCGAAATAAACGCGTTTTTTCAGACAACTAAATCCCCATGTAGCAGCAAGGCTCAGAAGAGCCCACACACTCAGATCTTAACCCCAGTGTGCAGAAAGGTTCAAAACGTGTTTTTCAGCAGAAATAAACATGTTTCTGCAAGTTTGGTCAACCCCATGTAAGTTATGGGGCAGTAACAGTACACTTTTCAAAACGTGTTTTTCAGCCCGAAATAAACGCGTTTTTTCAGACAACTGAATCCCCATGTAGCAGCAAGGCTCAGAAGAGCCCACACACTCAGATCTTAACCCCAGTGTGCAGAAAGGATCAAAACGTGTTTTTCAGCAGAAATAAACATGTTTCTGCAAGTTTGGTCAACCCCATGTAAGTTATGGGGCAGTAACAGTACACTTTTCAAAACGTGTTTTTCAGCCCGAAATAAACGCGTTTTTTCAGACAACTGAATCCCCATGTAGCAGCAAGGCTCAGAAGAGCCCACACACTCAGATCTTAACCCCAGTGTGCAGAAAGGTTCAAAACGTGTTTTTCAGCAGAAATAAACATGTTTCTGCAAGTTTGGTCAACCCCATGTAAGGTATGGGGCAGTAACAGTACACTTTTCAAAACGTGTTTTTCAGCCCGAAATAAACGCGTTTTTTCAGACAACTGAATCCCCATGTAGCAGCAAGGCTCAGAAGAGCCCACACACTCAGATCTTAACCCCAGTGTGCAGAAAGGTTCAAAACGTGTTTTTCAGCAGAAATAAACATGTTTCTGCAAGTTTGGTCAACCCCATGTAAGTTATGGGGCAGTAACAGTACACTTTTCAAAACGTGTTTTTCAGCCCGAAATAAACGCGTTTTTTCAGACAACTGAATCCCCATGTAGCAGCAAAGCTCAGAAGAGCCCACACACTCAGATCTTAACCCCAGTGTGCAAAAAGGTTCAAAACGTGTTTTTCAGCAGAAATAAACATGTTTCTGCAAGTTTGGTCAACCCCATGTAAGTTATGGGGCAGTAACAGTACACTTTTCAAAACGTGTTTTTCAGCCCGAAATAAACGCGTTTTTTCAGACAACTGAATCCCCATGTAGCAGCAAGGCTCAGAAGAGCCCACACACTCAGATCTTAACCCCAGTGTGCAGAAATGGTCAAGACGTGTTTTTCAGCAGAAATAAACATGTTTCTGCAAGTTTGGTAAACCCCATGTAAGGTATGGGGCAGTAACAGTACACTTTTCAAAACGTGTTTTTCAGTCCGAAATAAACGCGTTTTTTCAGACAACTGAATCCCCATGTAGCAGCAAGGCTCAGAAGAGCCCACACACTCAGATCTTAACCCCAGTGTGCAGTAAGGTTCAAAACGTGTTTTTCAGCAGAAATAAACATGTTTCTGCAAGTTTGGTCAACCCCATGTAAGTTATGGGGCAGTAACAGTACACTTTTCAAAACGTGTTTTTCAGCCCGAAATAAACGCGTTTTTTCAGACAACTGAATCCCCATGTAGCAGCAAGGCTCAGAAGAGCCCACACACTCAGATCTTAACCCCAGTGTGCAGTAAGGTTCAAAACGTGTTTTTCAGCAGAAATAAACGTTTCTGCAAGTTTGGTCAACCCCATGTAAGTTATGGGGCAGTAACAGTACACTTTTCAAAACGTGTTTTTCAGCCCGAAATAAACGCGTTTTTTCAGCAACTGAATCCCCATGTAGCAGCAAGGCTCAGAAGAGCCCACACACTCAGATCTTAACCCCAGTGTGCAGAAAGGTTCAAAACGTGTTTTTCAGCAGAAATAAACATGTTTCTGCAAGTTTGGTCAACCCCATGTAAGGTATGGGGCAGTAACAGTACACTTTTCAAAACGTGTTTTTCAGCCCGAAATAAACGCGTTTTTTCAGACAACTGAATCCCCATGTAGCAGCAAGGCTCAGAAGAGCCCACACACTCAGATCTTAACCCCAGTGTGCAGAAAGGTTCAAAACGTGTTTTTCAGCAGAAATAAACATGTTTCTGCAAGTTTGGTCAACCCCATGTAAGTTATGGGGCAGTAACAGTACACTTTTCAAAACGTGTTTTTCAGCCCGAAATAAACGCGTTTTTTCAGACAACTGAATCCCCATGTAGCAGCAAGGCTCAGAAGAGCCCACACACTCAGATCTTAACCCCAGTGTGCAAAAAGGTTCAAAACGTGTTTTTCAGCAGAAATAAACATGTTTCTGCAAGTTTGGTCAACCCCATGTAAGTTATGTTGCAGTAACAGTACACTTTTCAAAACGTGTTTTTCAGCCCGAAATAAACGCGTTTTTTCATACAACTGAATCCCCATGTAGCAGCAAGGCTCAGAAGAGCCCACACACTCAGCTCTTATCCCCAGTGTGCAGAAAGGGTCAAAACGTGTTTTTCAGCAGAAATAAACATGTTTCTGCAAGTTTGGTCAACCCCATGTAAGTTATGGGGCAGTAACAGTACACTTTTCAAAACGTGTTTTTCAGCCCGAAATAAACGCGTTTTTTCAGACAACTGAATCCCCATGTAGCAGCAAGGCTCAGAAGAGCCCACACACTCAGCTCTTAACCCCAGTGTGCAGAAAGGTTCAAAACGTGTTTTTCAGCAGAAATAAACATGTTTCTGCAAGTTTGGTCAACCCCATGTAAGTTATGGGGCAGTAACAGTACACTTTTCAAAACGTGTTTTTCAGCCCGAAATAAACGCGTTTTTTCAGACAACTGAATCCCCATGTAGCAGCAAGTCTCAGAAGAGCCCACACACTCAGATCTTAACCCCAGTGTGCAGTAAGGTTCAAAACGTGTTTTTCAGCAGAAATAAACATGTTTCTGCAAGTTTGGTCAACCCCATGTAAGTTATGGGGCAGTAACAGTACACTTTTCAAAACGTGTTTTTCAGCCCGAAATAAACACGTTTTTTCATACAACTGAATCCCCATGTAGCAGCAAGGCTCAGAAGAGCCCACACACTCAGCTCTTATCCCCAGTGTGCAGAAAGGGTCAAAACGTGTTTTTCAGCAGAAATAAACATGTTTCTGCAAGTTTGGTCAACCCCATGTAAGTTATGGGGCAGTAACAGTACACTTTTCAAAACGTGTTTTTCAGCCCGAAATAAACGCGTTTTTTCAGACAACTGAATCCCCATGTAGCAGCAAGGCTCAGAAGAGCCCACACACTCAGATCTTAACCCCAGTGTGCAGAAAGGTTCAAAACGTGTTTTTCAGCAGAAATAAACATGTTTCTGCAAGTTTGGTCAACCCCATGTAAGGTATGGGGCAGTAACAGTACACTTTTCAAAACGTGTTTTTCAGCCCGAAATAAACGCGTTTTTTCAGACAACTAAATCCCCATGTAGCAGCAAGGCTCAGAAGAGCCCACACACTCAGATCTTAACCCCAGTGTGCAGAAAGGTTCAAAACGTGTTTTTCAGCAGAAATAAACATGTTTCTGCAAGTTTGGTCAACCCCATGTAAGTTATGGGGCAGTAACAGTACACTTTTCAAAACGTGTTTTTCAGCCCGAAATAAACGTGTTTTTTCAGACAACTGAATCCCCATGTAGCAGCAAGGCTCAGAAGAGCCCACACACTCAGATCTTAACCCCAGTGTGCAAAAAGGTTCAAAACGTGTTTTTCAGCAGAAATAAACATGTTTCTGCAAGTTTGGTCAACCCCATGTAAGTTATGTTGCAATAACAGTACACTTTTCAAAACGTGTTTTTCAGCCCGAAATAAACGCGTTTTTTCAGTCAACTGAATCCCCATGAAGCAGCAAGGCTCAGATGAGCCCACACACTCAGCTCTTATCCCCAGTGTGCAGAAAGGTTCAAAACGTGTTTTTCAGCAGAAATAAACATGTTTCTGCAAGTTTGGTCAACCCCATGTAAGGTATGGGGCAGTAACAGTACACTTTTCAAAACGTGTTTTTCAGCCCGAAATAAACGCGTTTTTTCAGACAACTAAATCCCCATGTAGCAGCAAGGCTCAGAAGAGCCCACACACTCAGATCTTAACCCCAGTGTGCAGAAAGGTTCAAAACGTGTTTTTCAGCAGAAATAAACATGTTTCTGCAAGTTTGGTCAACCCCATGTAAGGTATGGGGCAGTAACAGTACACTTTTCAAAACGTGTTTTTCAGCCCGAAATAAACGTGTTTTTTCAGACAACTGAATCCCCATGTAGCAGCAAGGCTCAGAAGAGCCCACACACTCAGATCTTAACCCCAGTGTGCAGAAAGGTTCAAAACGTGTTTTTCAGCAGAAATAAACATGTTTCTGCAAGTTTGGTCAACCCCATGTAAGTTATGGGGCAGTAACAGTACACTTTTCAAAACGTGTTTTTCAGCCCGAAATAAACGCGTTTTTTCAGACAACTGAATCCCCATGTAGCAGCAAAGCTCAGAAGAGCCCACACACTCAGATCTTAACCCCAGTGTGCAAAAAGGTTCAAAACGTGTTTTTCAGCAGAAATAAACATGTTTCTGCAAGTTTGGTCAACCCCATGTAAGTTATGGGGCAGTAACAGTACACTTTTCAAAACGTGTTTTTCAGCCCGAAATAAACGCGTTTTTTCAGACAACTGAATCCCCATGTAGCAGCAAGGCTCAGAAGAGCCCACACACTCAGATCTTAACCCCAGTGTGCAGAAATGGTCAAGACGTGTTTTTCAGCAGAAATAAACATGTTTCTGCAAGTTTGGTAAACCCCATGTAAGGTATGGGGCAGTAACAGTACACTTTTCAAAACGTGTTTTTCAGTCCGAAATAAACGCGTTTTTTCAGACAACTGAATCCCCATGTAGCAGCAAGGCTCAGAAGAGCCCACACACTCAGATCTTAACCCCAGTGTGCAGTAAGGTTCAAAACGTGTTTTTCAGCAGAAATAAACATGTTTCTGCAAGTTTGGTCAACCCCATGTAAGTTATGGGGCAGTAACAGTACACTTTTCAAAACGTGTTTTTCAGCCCGAAATAAACGCGTTTTTTCAGACAACTGAATCCCCATGTAGCAGCAAGGCTCAGAAGAGCCCACACACTCAGATCTTAACCCCAGTGTGCAGAAAGGTTCAAAACGTGTTTTTCAGCAGAAATAAACATGTTTCTGCAAGTTTGGTCAACCCCATGTAAGGTATGGGGCAGTAACAGTACACTTTTCAAAACGTGTTTTTCAGCCCGAAATAAACGCGTTTTTTCAGACAACTGAATCCCCATGTAGCAGCAAGGCTCAGAAGAGCCCACACACTCAGATCTTAACCCCAGTGTGCAGAAAGGTTCAAAACGTGTTTTTCAGCAGAAATAAACATGTTTCTGCAAGTTTGGTCAACCCCATGTAAGTTATGGGGCAGTAACAGTACACTTTTCAAAACGTGTTTTTCAGCCCGAAATAAACGCGTTTTTTCAGACAACTGAATCCCCATGTAGCAGCAAGGCTCAGAAGAGCCCACACACTCAGATCTTAACCCCAGTGTGCAAAAAGGTTCAAAACGTGTTTTTCAGCAGAAATAAACATGTTTCTGCAAGTTTGGTCAACCCCATGTAAGTTATGTTGCAGTAACAGTACACTTTTCAAAACGTGTTTTTCAGCCCGAAATAAACGCGTTTTTTCATACAACTGAATCCCCATGTAGCAGCAAGGCTCAGAAGAGCCCACACACTCAGCTCTTAACCCCAGTGTGCAGAAAGGTTCAAAACGTGTTTTTCAGCAGAAATAAACATGTTTCTGCAAGTTTGGTCAACCCCATGTAAGTTATGGGGCAGTAACAGTACACTTTTCAAAACGTGTTTTTCAGCCCGAAATAAACGCGTTTTTTCAGACAACTGAATCCCCATGTAGCAGCAAGTCTCAGAAGAGCCCACACACTCAGATCTTAACCCCAGTGTGCAGTAAGGTTCAAAACGTGTTTTTCAGCAGAAATAAACATGTTTCTGCAAGTTTGGTCAACCCCATGTAAGTTATGGGGCAGTAACAGTACACTTTTCAAAACGTGTTTTTCAGCCCGAAATAAACGCGTTTTTTCATACAACTGAATCCCCATGTAGCAGCAAGGCTCAGAAGAGCCCACACACTCAGCTCTTATCCCCAGTGTGCAGAAAGGGTCAAAACGTGTTTTTCAGCAGAAATAAACATGTTTCTGCAAGTTTGGTCAACCCCATGTAAGTTATGGGGCAGTAACAGTACACTTTTCAAAACGTGTTTTTCAGCCCGAAATAAACGCGTTTTTTCAGACAACTGAATCCCCATGTAGCAGCAAGGCACAGAAGAGCCCACACACTCAGATCTTAACCCCAGTGTGCAGAAAGGTTCAAAACGTGTTTTTCAGCAGAAATAAACATGTTTCTGCAAGTTTGGTCAACCCCATGTAAGTTATGGGGCAGTAACAGTACACTTTTCAAAACGTGTTTTTCAGCCCGAAATAAACGCGTTTTTTCAGACAACTGAATCCCCATGTAGCAGCAAGTCTCAGAAGAGCCCACACACTCAGATCTTAACCCCAGTGTGCAGAAAGGTTCAAAACGTGTTTTTCAGCAGAAATAAACATGTTTCTGCAAGTTTGGTCAACCCCATGTAAGGTATGGGGCAGTAACAGTACACTTTTCAAAACGTGTTTTTCAGCCCGAAATAAACGCGTTTTTTCAGACAACTGAATCCCCATGTAGCAGCAAGGCTCAGAAGAGCCCACACACTCAGATCTTAACCCCAGTGTGCAGAAAGGTTCAAAACGTGTTTTTCAGCAGAAATAAACATGTTTCTGCAAGTTTGGTCAACCCCATGTAAGTTATTGGGCAGTAACAGTACACTTTTCAAAACGTGTTTTTCAGCCCGAAATAAACGCGTTTTTTCATACAACTGAATCCCCATGTAGCAGCAAGGCTCAGAAGAGCCCACACACTCAGCTCTTATCCCCAGTGTGCAGAAAGGGTCAAAACGTGTTTTTCAGCAGAAATAAACATGTTTCTGCAAGTTTGGTCAACCCCATGTAAGTTATGGGGCAGTAACAGTACACTTTTCAAAACGTGTTTTTCAGCCCGAAATAAACGCGTTTTTTCAGACAACTGAATCCCCATGTAGCAGCAAGGCTCAGAAGAGCCCACACACTCAGATCTTAACCCCAGTGTGCAGAAAGGTTCAAAACGTGTTTTTCAGCAGAAATAAACATGTTTCTGCAAGTTTGGTCAACCCCATGTAAGTTATGGGGCAGTAACAGTACACTTTTCAAAACGTGTTTTTCAGCCCGAAATAAACGCGTTTTTTCAGACAACTGAATCCCCATGTAGCAGCAAGTCTCAGAAGAGCCCACACACTCAGATCTTAACCCCAGTGTGCAGTAAGGTTCAAAACGTGTTTTTCAGCAGAAATAAACATGTTTCTGCAAGTTTGGTCAACCCCATGTAAGTTATGGGGCAGTAACAGTACACTTTTCAAAACGTGTTTTTCAGCCCGAAATAAACGCGTTTTTTCAGACAACTGAATCCCCATGTAGCAGCAAGTCTCAGAAGAGCCCACACACTCAGATCTTAACCCCAGTGTGCAGAAAGGTTCAAAACGTGTTTTTCAGCAGAAATAAACATGTTTCTGCAAGTTTGGTCAACCCCATGTAAGGTATGGGGCAGTAACAGTACACTTTTCAAAACGTGTTTTTCAGCCCGAAATAAACGCGTTTTTTCAGACAACTGAATCCCCATGTAGCAGCAAGGCTCAGAAGAGCCCACACACTCAGATCTTAACCCCAGTGTGCAGAAAGGTTCAAAACGTGTTTTTCAGCAGAAATAAACATGTTTCTGCAAGTTTGGTCAACCCCATGTAAGGTATGGGGCAGTAACAGTACACTTTTCAAAACGTGTTTTTCAGCCCGAAATAAACGCGTTTTTTCAGACAACTAAATCCCCATGTAGCAGCAAGGCTCAGAAGAGCCCACACACTCAGATCTTAACCCCAGTGTGCAGAAAGGTTCAAAACGTGTTTTTCAGCAGAAATAAACATGTTTCTGCAAGTTTGGTCAACCCCATGTAAGTTATGGGGCAGTAACAGTACACTTTTCAAAACGTGTTTTTCAGCCCGAAATAAACGTGTTTTTTCAGACAACTGAATCCCCATGTAGCAGCAAGGCTCAGAAGAGCCCACACACTCAGATCTTAACCCCAGTGTGCAAAAAGGTTCAAAACGTGTTTTTCAGCAGAAATAAACATGTTTCTGCAAGTTTGGTCAACCCCATGTAAGTTATGTTGCAATAACAGTACACTTTTCAAAACGTGTTTTTCAGCCCGAAATAAACGCGTTTTTTCAGTCAACTGAATCCCCACGAAGCAGCAAGGCTCAGATGAGCCCACACACTCAGCTCTTATCCCCAGTGTGCAGAAAGGGTCAAAACGTGTTTTTCAGCAGAAATAAACATGTTTCTGCAAGTTTGGTCAACCCCATGTAAGTTATGGGGCAGTAACAGTACACTTTTCAAAACGTGTTTTTCAGCCCGAAATAAACGCGTTTTTTCAGACAACTGAATCCCAATGTAGCAGCAAGGCTCAGAAGAGCCCACACACTCAGATCTTAACCCCAGTGTGCAGAAAGGTTCAAAACGTGTTTTTCAGCAGAAATAAACATGTTTCTGCAAGTTTGGTCAACCCCATGTAAGGTATGGGGCAGTAACAGTACACTTTTCAAAACGTGTTTTTCAGCCCGAAATAAACGCGTTTTTTCAGACAACTAAATCCCCATGTAGCAGCAAGGCTCAGAAGAGCCCACACACTCAGATCTTAACCCCAGTGTGCAGAAAGGTTCAAAACGTGTTTTTCAGCAGAAATAAACATGTTTCTGCAAGTTTGGTCAACCCCATGTAAGTTATGGGGCAGTAACAGTACACTTTTCAAAACGTGTTTTTCAGCCCGAAATAAACGCGTTTTTTCAGACAACTGAATCCCCATGTAGCAGCAAGGCTCAGAAGAGCCCACACACTCAGATCTTAACCCCAGTGTGCAGAAAGGATCAAAACGTGTTTTTCAGCAGAAATAAACATGTTTCTGCAAGTTTGGTCAACCCCATGTAAGTTATGGGGCAGTAACAGTACACTTTTCAAAACGTGTTTTTCAGCCCGAAATAAACGCGTTTTTTCAGACAACTGAATCCCCATGTAGCAGCAAGGCTCAGAAGAGCCCACACACTCAGATCTTAACCCCAGTGTGCAGAAAGGTTCAAAACGTGTTTTTCAGCAGAAATAAACATGTTTCTGCAAGTTTGGTCAACCCCATGTAAGGTATGGGGCAGTAACAGTACACTTTTCAAAACGTGTTTTTCAGCCCGAAATAAACGTGTTTTTTCAGACAACTGAATCCCCATGTAGCAGCAAGGCTCAGAAGAGCCCACACACTCAGATCTTAACCCCAGTGTGCAGAAAGGTTCAAAACGTGTTTTTCAGCAGAAATAAACATGTTTCTGCAAGTTTGGTCAACCCCATGTAAGTTATGGGGCAGTAACAGTACACTTTTCAAAACGTGTTTTTCAGCCCGAAATAAACGCGTTTTTTCAGACAACTGAATCCCCATGTAGCAGCAAAGCTCAGAAGAGCCCACACACTCAGATCTTAACCCCAGTGTGCAAAAAGGTTCAAAACGTGTTTTTCAGCAGAAATAAACATGTTTCTGCAAGTTTGGTCAACCCCATGTAAGTTATGGGGCAGTAACAGTACACTTTTCAAAACGTGTTTTTCAGCCCGAAATAAACGCGTTTTTTCAGACAACTGAATCCCCATGTAGCAGCAAGGCTCAGAAGAGCCCACACACTCAGATCTTAACCCCAGTGTGCAGAAATGGTCAAGACGTGTTTTTCAGCAGAAATAAACATGTTTCTGCAAGTTTGGTAAACCCCATGTAAGGTATGGGGCAGTAACAGTACACTTTTCAAAACGTGTTTTTCAGTCCGAAATAAACGCGTTTTTTCAGACAACTGAATCCCCATGTAGCAGCAAGGCTCAGAAGAGCCCACACACTCAGATCTTAACCCCAGTGTGCAGTAAGGTTCAAAACGTGTTTTTCAGCAGAAATAAACATGTTTCTGCAAGTTTGGTCAACCCCATGTAAGTTATGGGGCAGTAACAGTACACTTTTCAAAACGTGTTTTTCAGCCCGAAATAAACGCGTTTTTTCAGACAACTGAATCCCCATGTAGCAGCAAGGCTCAGAAGAGCCCACACACTCAGATCTTAACCCCAGTGTGCAGAAAGGTTCAAAACGTGTTTTTCAGCAGAAATAAACATGTTTCTGCAAGTTTGGTCAACCCCATGTAAGGTATGGGGCAGTAACAGTACACTTTTCAAAACGTGTTTTTCAGCCCGAAATAAACGCGTTTTTTCAGACAACTGAATCCCCATGTAGCAGCAAGGCTCAGAAGAGCCCACACACTCAGATCTTAACCCCAGTGTGCAGAAAGGTTCAAAACGTGTTTTTCAGCAGAAATAAACATGTTTCTGCAAGTTTGGTCAACCCCATGTAAGTTATGGGGCAGTAACAGTACACTTTTCAAAACGTGTTTTTCAGCCCGAAATAAACGCGTTTTTTCAGACAACTGAATCCCCATGTAGCAGCAAGGCTCAGAAGAGCCCACACACTCAGATCTTAACCCCAGTGTGCAGAAATGGTCAAGACGTGTTTTTCAGCAGAAATAAACATGTTTCTGCAAGTTTGGTAAACCCCATGTAAGGTATGGGGCAGTAACAGTACACTTTTCAAAACGTGTTTTTCAGTCCGAAATAAACGCGTTTTTTCAGACAACTGAATCCCCATGTAGCAGCAAGGCTCAGAAGAGCCCACACACTCAGATCTTAACCCCAGTGTGCAGTAAGGTTCAAAACGTGTTTTTCAGCAGAAATAAACATGTTTCTGCAAGTTTGGTCAACCCCATGTAAGTTATGGGGCAGTAACAGTACACTTTTCAAAACGTGTTTTTCAGCCCGAAATAAACGCGTTTTTTCAGACAACTGAATCCCCATGTAGCAGCAAGGCTCAGAAGAGCCCACACACTCAGATCTTAACCCCAGTGTGCAGTAAGGTTCAAAACGTGTTTTTCAGCAGAAATAAACGTTTCTGCAAGTTTGGTCAACCCCATGTAAGTTATGGGGCAGTAACAGTACACTTTTCAAAACGTGTTTTTCAGCCCGAAATAAACGCGTTTTTTCAGCAACTGAATCCCCATGTAGCAGCAAGGCTCAGAAGAGCCCACACACTCAGATCTTAACCCCAGTGTGCAGAAAGGTTCAAAACGTGTTTTTCAGCAGAAATAAACATGTTTCTGCAAGTTTGGTCAACCCCATGTAAGGTATGGGGCAGTAACAGTACACTTTTCAAAACGTGTTTTTCAGCCCGAAATAAACGCGTTTTTTCAGACAACTGAATCCCCATGTAGCAGCAAGGCTCAGAAGAGCCCACACACTCAGATCTTAACCCCAGTGTGCAGAAAGGTTCAAAACGTGTTTTTCAGCAGAAATAAACATGTTTCTGCAAGTTTGGTCAACCCCATGTAAGTTATGGGGCAGTAACAGTACACTTTTCAAAACGTGTTTTTCAGCCCGAAATAAACGCGTTTTTTCAGACAACTGAATCCCCATGTAGCAGCAAGGCTCAGAAGAGCCCACACACTCAGATCTTAACCCCAGTGTGCAAAAAGGTTCAAAACGTGTTTTTCAGCAGAAATAAACATGTTTCTGCAAGTTTGGTCAACCCCATGTAAGTTATGTTGCAGTAACAGTACACTTTTCAAAACGTGTTTTTCAGCCCGAAATAAACGCGTTTTTTCATACAACTGAATCCCCATGTAGCAGCAAGGCTCAGAAGAGCCCACACACTCAGCTCTTATCCCCAGTGTGCAGAAAGGGTCAAAACGTGTTTTTCAGCAGAAATAAACATGTTTCTGCAAGTTTGGTCAACCCCATGTAAGTTATGGGGCAGTAACAGTACACTTTTCAAAACGTGTTTTTCAGCCCGAAATAAACGCGTTTTTTCAGACAACTGAATCCCCATGTAGCAGCAAGGCTCAGAAGAGCCCACACACTCAGCTCTTAACCCCAGTGTGCAGAAAGGTTCAAAACGTGTTTTTCAGCAGAAATAAACATGTTTCTGCAAGTTTGGTCAACCCCATGTAAGTTATGGGGCAGTAACAGTACACTTTTCAAAACGTGTTTTTCAGCCCGAAATAAACGCGTTTTTTCAGACAACTGAATCCCCATGTAGCAGCAAGTCTCAGAAGAGCCCACACACTCAGATCTTAACCCCAGTGTGCAGTAAGGTTCAAAACGTGTTTTTCAGCAGAAATAAACATGTTTCTGCAAGTTTGGTCAACCCCATGTAAGTTATGGGGCAGTAACAGTACACTTTTCAAAACGTGTTTTTCAGCCCGAAATAAACACGTTTTTTCATACAACTGAATCCCCATGTAGCAGCAAGGCTCAGAAGAGCCCACACACTCAGCTCTTATCCCCAGTGTGCAGAAAGGGTCAAAACGTGTTTTTCAGCAGAAATAAACATGTTTCTGCAAGTTTGGTCAACCCCATGTAAGTTATGGGGCAGTAACAGTACACTTTTCAAAACGTGTTTTTCAGCCCGAAATAAACGCGTTTTTTCAGACAACTGAATCCCCATGTAGCAGCAAGGCTCAGAAGAGCCCACACACTCAGATCTTAACCCCAGTGTGCAGAAAGGTTCAAAACGTGTTTTTCAGCAGAAATAAACATGTTTCTGCAAGTTTGGTCAACCCCATGTAAGGTATGGGGCAGTAACAGTACACTTTTCAAAACGTGTTTTTCAGCCCGAAATAAACGCGTTTTTTCAGACAACTAAATCCCCATGTAGCAGCAAGGCTCAGAAGAGCCCACACACTCAGATCTTAACCCCAGTGTGCAGAAAGGTTCAAAACGTGTTTTTCAGCAGAAATAAACATGTTTCTGCAAGTTTGGTCAACCCCATGTAAGTTATGGGGCAGTAACAGTACACTTTTCAAAACGTGTTTTTCAGCCCGAAATAAACGTGTTTTTTCAGACAACTGAATCCCCATGTAGCAGCAAGGCTCAGAAGAGCCCACACACTCAGATCTTAACCCCAGTGTGCAAAAAGGTTCAAAACGTGTTTTTCAGCAGAAATAAACATGTTTCTGCAAGTTTGGTCAACCCCATGTAAGTTATGTTGCAATAACAGTACACTTTTCAAAACGTGTTTTTCAGCCCGAAATAAACGCGTTTTTTCAGTCAACTGAATCCCCATGAAGCAGCAAGGCTCAGATGAGCCCACACACTCAGCTCTTATCCCCAGTGTGCAGAAAGGTTCAAAACGTGTTTTTCAGCAGAAATAAACATGTTTCTGCAAGTTTGGTCAACCCCATGTAAGGTATGGGGCAGTAACAGTACACTTTTCAAAACGTGTTTTTCAGCCCGAAATAAACGCGTTTTTTCAGACAACTAAATCCCCATGTAGCAGCAAGGCTCAGAAGAGCCCACACACTCAGATCTTAACCCCAGTGTGCAGAAAGGTTCAAAACGTGTTTTTCAGCAGAAATAAACATGTTTCTGCAAGTTTGGTCAACCCCATGTAAGGTATGGGGCAGTAACAGTACACTTTTCAAAACGTGTTTTTCAGCCCGAAATAAACGTGTTTTTTCAGACAACTGAATCCCCATGTAGCAGCAAGGCTCAGAAGAGCCCACACACTCAGATCTTAACCCCAGTGTGCAGAAAGGTTCAAAACGTGTTTTTCAGCAGAAATAAACATGTTTCTGCAAGTTTGGTCAACCCCATGTAAGTTATGGGGCAGTAACAGTACACTTTTCAAAACGTGTTTTTCAGCCCGAAATAAACGCGTTTTTTCAGACAACTGAATCCCCATGTAGCAGCAAAGCTCAGAAGAGCCCACACACTCAGATCTTAACCCCAGTGTGCAAAAAGGTTCAAAACGTGTTTTTCAGCAGAAATAAACATGTTTCTGCAAGTTTGGTCAACCCCATGTAAGTTATGGGGCAGTAACAGTACACTTTTCAAAACGTGTTTTTCAGCCCGAAATAAACGCGTTTTTTCAGACAACTGAATCCCCATGTAGCAGCAAGGCTCAGAAGAGCCCACACACTCAGATCTTAACCCCAGTGTGCAGAAATGGTCAAGACGTGTTTTTCAGCAGAAATAAACATGTTTCTGCAAGTTTGGTAAACCCCATGTAAGGTATGGGGCAGTAACAGTACACTTTTCAAAACGTGTTTTTCAGTCCGAAATAAACGCGTTTTTTCAGACAACTGAATCCCCATGTAGCAGCAAGGCTCAGAAGAGCCCACACACTCAGATCTTAACCCCAGTGTGCAGTAAGGTTCAAAACGTGTTTTTCAGCAGAAATAAACATGTTTCTGCAAGTTTGGTCAACCCCATGTAAGTTATGGGGCAGTAACAGTACACTTTTCAAAACGTGTTTTTCAGCCCGAAATAAACGCGTTTTTTCAGACAACTGAATCCCCATGTAGCAGCAAGGCTCAGAAGAGCCCACACACTCAGATCTTAACCCCAGTGTGCAGAAAGGTTCAAAACGTGTTTTTCAGCAGAAATAAACATGTTTCTGCAAGTTTGGTCAACCCCATGTAAGGTATGGGGCAGTAACAGTACACTTTTCAAAACGTGTTTTTCAGCCCGAAATAAACGCGTTTTTTCAGACAACTGAATCCCCATGTAGCAGCAAGGCTCAGAAGAGCCCACACACTCAGATCTTAACCCCAGTGTGCAGAAAGGTTCAAAACGTGTTTTTCAGCAGAAATAAACATGTTTCTGCAAGTTTGGTCAACCCCATGTAAGTTATGGGGCAGTAACAGTACACTTTTCAAAACGTGTTTTTCAGCCCGAAATAAACGCGTTTTTTCAGACAACTGAATCCCCATGTAGCAGCAAGGCTCAGAAGAGCCCACACACTCAGATCTTAACCCCAGTGTGCAAAAAGGTTCAAAACGTGTTTTTCAGCAGAAATAAACATGTTTCTGCAAGTTTGGTCAACCCCATGTAAGTTATGTTGCAGTAACAGTACACTTTTCAAAACGTGTTTTTCAGCCCGAAATAAACGCGTTTTTTCATACAACTGAATCCCCATGTAGCAGCAAGGCTCAGAAGAGCCCACACACTCAGCTCTTAACCCCAGTGTGCAGAAAGGTTCAAAACGTGTTTTTCAGCAGAAATAAACATGTTTCTGCAAGTTTGGTCAACCCCATGTAAGTTATGGGGCAGTAACAGTACACTTTTCAAAACGTGTTTTTCAGCCCGAAATAAACGCGTTTTTTCAGACAACTGAATCCCCATGTAGCAGCAAGTCTCAGAAGAGCCCACACACTCAGATCTTAACCCCAGTGTGCAGTAAGGTTCAAAACGTGTTTTTCAGCAGAAATAAACATGTTTCTGCAAGTTTGGTCAACCCCATGTAAGTTATGGGGCAGTAACAGTACACTTTTCAAAACGTGTTTTTCAGCCCGAAATAAACGCGTTTTTTCATACAACTGAATCCCCATGTAGCAGCAAGGCTCAGAAGAGCCCACACACTCAGCTCTTATCCCCAGTGTGCAGAAAGGGTCAAAACGTGTTTTTCAGCAGAAATAAACATGTTTCTGCAAGTTTGGTCAACCCCATGTAAGTTATGGGGCAGTAACAGTACACTTTTCAAAACGTGTTTTTCAGCCCGAAATAAACGCGTTTTTTCAGACAACTGAATCCCCATGTAGCAGCAAGGCACAGAAGAGCCCACACACTCAGATCTTAACCCCAGTGTGCAGAAAGGTTCAAAACGTGTTTTTCAGCAGAAATAAACATGTTTCTGCAAGTTTGGTCAACCCCATGTAAGTTATGGGGCAGTAACAGTACACTTTTCAAAACGTGTTTTTCAGCCCGAAATAAACGCGTTTTTTCAGACAACTGAATCCCCATGTAGCAGCAAGTCTCAGAAGAGCCCACACACTCAGATCTTAACCCCAGTGTGCAGAAAGGTTCAAAACGTGTTTTTCAGCAGAAATAAACATGTTTCTGCAAGTTTGGTCAACCCCATGTAAGGTATGGGGCAGTAACAGTACACTTTTCAAAACGTGTTTTTCAGCCCGAAATAAACGCGTTTTTTCAGACAACTGAATCCCCATGTAGCAGCAAGGCTCAGAAGAGCCCACACACTCAGATCTTAACCCCAGTGTGCAGAAAGGTTCAAAACGTGTTTTTCAGCAGAAATAAACATGTTTCTGCAAGTTTGGTCAACCCCATGTAAGTTATTGGGCAGTAACAGTACACTTTTCAAAACGTGTTTTTCAGCCCGAAATAAACGCGTTTTTTCATACAACTGAATCCCCATGTAGCAGCAAGGCTCAGAAGAGCCCACACACTCAGCTCTTATCCCCAGTGTGCAGAAAGGGTCAAAACGTGTTTTTCAGCAGAAATAAACATGTTTCTGCAAGTTTGGTCAACCCCATGTAAGTTATGGGGCAGTAACAGTACACTTTTCAAAACGTGTTTTTCAGCCCGAAATAAACGCGTTTTTTCAGACAACTGAATCCCCATGTAGCAGCAAGGCTCAGAAGAGCCCACACACTCAGATCTTAACCCCAGTGTGCAGAAAGGTTCAAAACGTGTTTTTCAGCAGAAATAAACATGTTTCTGCAAGTTTGGTCAACCCCATGTAAGTTATGGGGCAGTAACAGTACACTTTTCAAAACGTGTTTTTCAGCCCGAAATAAACGCGTTTTTTCAGACAACTGAATCCCCATGTAGCAGCAAGTCTCAGAAGAGCCCACACACTCAGATCTTAACCCCAGTGTGCAGTAAGGTTCAAAACGTGTTTTTCAGCAGAAATAAACATGTTTCTGCAAGTTTGGTCAACCCCATGTAAGTTATGGGGCAGTAACAGTACACTTTTCAAAACGTGTTTTTCAGCCCGAAATAAACGCGTTTTTTCAGACAACTGAATCCCCATGTAGCAGCAAGTCTCAGAAGAGCCCACACACTCAGATCTTAACCCCAGTGTGCAGAAAGGTTCAAAACGTGTTTTTCAGCAGAAATAAACATGTTTCTGCAAGTTTGGTCAACCCCATGTAAGGTATGGGGCAGTAACAGTACACTTTTCAAAACGTGTTTTTCAGCCCGAAATAAACGCGTTTTTTCAGACAACTGAATCCCCATGTAGCAGCAAGGCTCAGAAGAGCCCACACACTCAGATCTTAACCCCAGTGTGCAGAAAGGTTCAAAACGTGTTTTTCAGCAGAAATAAACATGTTTCTGCAAGTTTGGTCAACCCCATGTAAGGTATGGGGCAGTAACAGTACACTTTTCAAAACGTGTTTTTCAGCCCGAAATAAACGCGTTTTTTCAGACAACTAAATCCCCATGTAGCAGCAAGGCTCAGAAGAGCCCACACACTCAGATCTTAACCCCAGTGTGCAGAAAGGTTCAAAACGTGTTTTTCAGCAGAAATAAACATGTTTCTGCAAGTTTGGTCAACCCCATGTAAGTTATGGGGCAGTAACAGTACACTTTTCAAAACGTGTTTTTCAGCCCGAAATAAACGTGTTTTTTCAGACAACTGAATCCCCATGTAGCAGCAAGGCTCAGAAGAGCCCACACACTCAGATCTTAACCCCAGTGTGCAAAAAGGTTCAAAACGTGTTTTTCAGCAGAAATAAACATGTTTCTGCAAGTTTGGTCAACCCCATGTAAGTTATGTTGCAATAACAGTACACTTTTCAAAACGTGTTTTTCAGCCCGAAATAAACGCGTTTTTTCAGTCAACTGAATCCCCACGAAGCAGCAAGGCTCAGATGAGCCCACACACTCAGCTCTTATCCCCAGTGTGCAGAAAGGGTCAAAACGTGTTTTTCAGCAGAAATAAACATGTTTCTGCAAGTTTGGTCAACCCCATGTAAGTTATGGGGCAGTAACAGTACACTTTTCAAAACGTGTTTTTCAGCCCGAAATAAACGCGTTTTTTCAGACAACTGAATCCCAATGTAGCAGCAAGGCTCAGAAGAGCCCACACACTCAGATCTTAACCCCAGTGTGCAGAAAGGTTCAAAACGTGTTTTTCAGCAGAAATAAACATGTTTCTGCAAGTTTGGTCAACCCCATGTAAGGTATGGGGCAGTAACAGTACACTTTTCAAAACGTGTTTTTCAGCCCGAAATAAACGCGTTTTTTCAGACAACTAAATCCCCATGTAGCAGCAAGGCTCAGAAGAGCCCACACACTCAGATCTTAACCCCAGTGTGCAGAAAGGTTCAAAACGTGTTTTTCAGCAGAAATAAACATGTTTCTGCAAGTTTGGTCAACCCCATGTAAGTTATGGGGCAGTAACAGTACACTTTTCAAAACGTGTTTTTCAGCCCGAAATAAACGCGTTTTTTCAGACAACTGAATCCCCATGTAGCAGCAAGGCTCAGAAGAGCCCACACACTCAGATCTTAACCCCAGTGTGCAGAAAGGATCAAAACGTGTTTTTCAGCAGAAATAAACATGTTTCTGCAAGTTTGGTCAACCCCATGTAAGTTATGGGGCAGTAACAGTACACTTTTCAAAACGTGTTTTTCAGCCCGAAATAAACGCGTTTTTTCAGACAACTGAATCCCCATGTAGCAGCAAGGCTCAGAAGAGCCCACACACTCAGATCTTAACCCCAGTGTGCAGAAAGGTTCAAAACGTGTTTTTCAGCAGAAATAAACATGTTTCTGCAAGTTTGGTCAACCCCATGTAAGGTATGGGGCAGTAACAGTACACTTTTCAAAACGTGTTTTTCAGCCCGAAATAAACGTGTTTTTTCAGACAACTGAATCCCCATGTAGCAGCAAGGCTCAGAAGAGCCCACACACTCAGATCTTAACCCCAGTGTGCAGAAAGGTTCAAAACGTGTTTTTCAGCAGAAATAAACATGTTTCTGCAAGTTTGGTCAACCCCATGTAAGTTATGGGGCAGTAACAGTACACTTTTCAAAACGTGTTTTTCAGCCCGAAATAAACGCGTTTTTTCAGACAACTGAATCCCCATGTAGCAGCAAAGCTCAGAAGAGCCCACACACTCAGATCTTAACCCCAGTGTGCAAAAAGGTTCAAAACGTGTTTTTCAGCAGAAATAAACATGTTTCTGCAAGTTTGGTCAACCCCATGTAAGTTATGGGGCAGTAACAGTACACTTTTCAAAACGTGTTTTTCAGCCCGAAATAAACGCGTTTTTTCAGACAACTGAATCCCCATGTAGCAGCAAGGCTCAGAAGAGCCCACACACTCAGATCTTAACCCCAGTGTGCAGAAATGGTCAAGACGTGTTTTTCAGCAGAAATAAACATGTTTCTGCAAGTTTGGTAAACCCCATGTAAGGTATGGGGCAGTAACAGTACACTTTTCAAAACGTGTTTTTCAGTCCGAAATAAACGCGTTTTTTCAGACAACTGAATCCCCATGTAGCAGCAAGGCTCAGAAGAGCCCACACACTCAGATCTTAACCCCAGTGTGCAGTAAGGTTCAAAACGTGTTTTTCAGCAGAAATAAACATGTTTCTGCAAGTTTGGTCAACCCCATGTAAGTTATGGGGCAGTAACAGTACACTTTTCAAAACGTGTTTTTCAGCCCGAAATAAACGCGTTTTTTCAGACAACTGAATCCCCATGTAGCAGCAAGGCTCAGAAGAGCCCACACACTCAGATCTTAACCCCAGTGTGCAGAAAGGTTCAAAACGTGTTTTTCAGCAGAAATAAACATGTTTCTGCAAGTTTGGTCAACCCCATGTAAGGTATGGGGCAGTAACAGTACACTTTTCAAAACGTGTTTTTCAGCCCGAAATAAACGCGTTTTTTCAGACAACTGAATCCCCATGTAGCAGCAAGGCTCAGAAGAGCCCACACACTCAGATCTTAACCCCAGTGTGCAGAAAGGTTCAAAACGTGTTTTTCAGCAGAAATAAACATGTTTCTGCAAGTTTGGTCAACCCCATGTAAGTTATGGGGCAGTAACAGTACACTTTTCAAAACGTGTTTTTCAGCCCGAAATAAACGCGTTTTTTCATACAACTGAATCCCCATGTAGCAGCAAGGCTCAGAAGAGCCCACACACTCAGCTCTTATCCCCAGTGTGCAGAAAGGGTCAAAACGTGTTTTTCAGCAGAAATAAACATGTTTCTGCAAGTTTGGTCAACCCCATGTAAGTTATGGGGCAGTAACAGTACACTTTTCAAAACGTGTTTTTCAGCCCGAAATAAACGCGTTTTTTCAGACAACTGAATCCCCATGTAGCAGCAAGGCTCAGAAGAGCCCACACACTCAGCTCTTAACCCCAGTGTGCAGAAAGGTTCAAAACGTGTTTTTCAGCAGAAATAAACATGTTTCTGCAAGTTTGGTCAACCCCATGTAAGTTATGGGGCAGTAACAGTACACTTTTCAAAACGTGTTTTTCAGCCCGAAATAAACGCGTTTTTTCAGACAACTGAATCCCCATGTAGCAGCAAGTCTCAGAAGAGCCCACACACTCAGATCTTAACCCCAGTGTGCAGTAAGGTTCAAAACGTGTTTTTCAGCAGAAATAAACATGTTTCTGCAAGTTTGGTCAACCCCATGTAAGTTATGGGGCAGTAACAGTACACTTTTCAAAACGTGTTTTTCAGCCCGAAATAAACGCGTTTTTTCATACAACTGAATCCCCATGTAGCAGCAAGGCTCAGAAGAGCCCACACACTCAGCTCTTATCCCCAGTGTGCAGAAAGGGTCAAAACGTGTTTTTCAGCAGAAATAAACATGTTTCTGCAAGTTTGGTCAACCCCATGTAAGTTATGGGGCAGTAACAGTACACTTTTCAAAACGTGTTTTTCAGCCCGAAATAAACGCGTTTTTTCAGACAACTGAATCCCCATGTAGCAGCAAGGCACAGAAGAGCCCACACACTCAGATCTTAACCCCAGTGTGCAGAAAGGTTCAAAACGTGTTTTTCAGCAGAAATAAACATGTTTCTGCAAGTTTGGTCAACCCCATGTAAGTTATGGGGCAGTAACAGTACACTTTTCAAAACGTGTTTTTCAGCCCGAAATAAACGCGTTTTTTCAGACAACTGAATCCCCATGTAGCAGCAAGTCTCAGAAGAGCCCACACACTCAGATCTTAACCCCAGTGTGCAGAAAGGTTCAAAACGTGTTTTTCAGCAGAAATAAACATGTTTCTGCAAGTTTGGTCAACCCCATGTAAGGTATGGGGCAGTAACAGTACACTTTTCAAAACGTGTTTTTCAGCCCGAAATAAACGCGTTTTTTCAGACAACTGAATCCCCATGTAGCAGCAAGGCTCAGAAGAGCCCACACACTCAGATCTTAACCCCAGTGTGCAGAAAGGTTCAAAACGTGTTTTT
Source organism: Lepisosteus platostomus (assembly GCF_059453375.1). Classification (NCBI taxonomy): domain Eukaryota; kingdom Metazoa; phylum Chordata; class Actinopteri; order Semionotiformes; family Lepisosteidae; genus Lepisosteus; species Lepisosteus platostomus. The sequence continues at coordinate 23,869,424 of NC_142617.1, forward strand.
CAGCAGAAATAAACATGTTTCTGCAAGTTTGGTCAACCCCATGTAAGTTATTGGGCAGTAACAGTACACTTTTCAAAACGTGTTTTTCAGCCCGAAATAAACGCGTTTTTTCAGACAACTGAATCCCCATGTAGCAGCAAGGCTCAGAAGAGCCCACACACTCAGATCTTAACCCCAGTGTGCAGTAAGGTTCAAAACGTGTTTTTCAGCAGAAATAAACATGTTTCTGCAAGTTTGGTCAACCCCATGTAAGTTATGGGGCAGTAACAGTACACTTTTCAAAACGTGTTTTTCAGCCCGAAATAAACGCGTTTTTTCATACAACTGAATCCCCATGTAGCAGCAAGGCTCAGAAGAGCCCACACACTCAGCTCTTATCCCCAGTGTGCAGAAAGGGTCAAAACGTGTTTTTCAGCAGAAATAAACATGTTTCTGCAAGTTTGGTCAACCCCATGTAAGTTATGGGGCAGTAACAGTACACTTTTCAAAACGTGTTTTTCAGCCCGAAATAAACGCGTTTTTTCAGACAACTGAATCCCCATGTAGCAGCAAGGCTCAGAAGAGCCCACACACTCAGATCTTAACCCCAGTGTGCAGAAAGGTTCAAAACGTGTTTTTCAGCAGAAATAAACATGTTTCTGCAAGTTTGGTCAACCCCATGTAAGTTATGGGGCAGTAACAGTACACTTTTCAAAACGTGTTTTTCAGCCCGAAATAAACGCGTTTTTTCAGACAACTGAATCCCCATGTAGCAGCAAGTCTCAGAAGAGCCCACACACTCAGATCTTAACCCCAGTGTGCAGTAAGGTTCAAAACGTGTTTTTCAGCAGAAATAAACATGTTTCTGCAAGTTTGGTCAACCCCATGTAAGTTATGGGGCAGTAACAGTACACTTTTCAAAACGTGTTTTTCAGCCCGAAATAAACGCGTTTTTTCAGACAACTGAATCCCCATGTAGCAGCAAGTCTCAGAAGAGCCCACACACTCAGATCTTAACCCCAGTGTGCAGAAAGGTTCAAAACGTGTTTTTCAGCAGAAATAAACATGTTTCTGCAAGTTTGGTCAACCCCATGTAAGGTATGGGGCAGTAACAGTACACTTTTCAAAACGTGTTTTTCAGCCCGAAATAAACGCGTTTTTTCAGACAACTGAATCCCCATGTAGCAGCAAGGCTCAGAAGAGCCCACACACTCAGATCTTAACCCCAGTGTGCAGAAAGGTTCAAAACGTGTTTTTCAGCAGAAATAAACATGTTTCTGCAAGTTTGGTCAACCCCATGTAAGTTATGGGGCAGTAACAGTACACTTTTCAAAACGTGTTTTTCAGCCCGAAATAAACGCGTTTTTTCAGACAACTGAATCCCCATGTAGCAGCAAGGCTCAGAAGAGCCCACACACTCAGATCTTAACCCCAGTGTGCAGAAAGGGTCAAAACGTGTTTTTCAGCAGAAATAAACATGTTTCTGCAAGTTTGGTCAACCCCATGTAAGTTATGGGGCAGTAACAGTACACTTTTCAAAACGTGTTTTTCAGCCCGAAATAAACGCGTTTTTTCAGACAACTGAATCCCCATGTAGCAGCAAGGCTCAGAAGAGCCCACACACTCAGATCTTAACCCCAGTGTGCAGAAAGGTTCAAAACGTGTTTTTCAGCAGAAATAAACATGTTTCTGCAAGTTTGGTCAACCCCATGTAAGGTATGGGGCAGTAACAGTACACTTTTCAAAACGTGTTTTTCAGCCCGAAATAAACGCGTTTTTTCAGACAACTGAATCCCCATGTAGCAGCAAGGCTCAGAAGAGCCCACACACTCAGATCTTAACCCCAGTGTGCAGAAAGGTTCAAAACGTGTTTTTCAGCAGAAATAAACATGTTTCTGCAAGTTTGGTCAACCCCATGTAAGTTATGGGGCAGTAACAGTACACTTTTCAAAACGTGTTTTTCAGCCCGAAATAAACGCGTTTTTTCAGACAACTGAATCCCCATGTAGCAGCAAGGCTCAGAAGAGCCCACACACTCAGATCTTAACCCCAGTGTGCAAAAAGGTTCAAAACGTGTTTTTCAGCAGAAATAAACATGTTTCTGCAAGTTTGGTCAACCCCATGTAAGTTATGGGGCAGTAACAGTACACTTTTCAAAACGTGTTTTTCAGCCCGAAATAAACGCGTTTTTTCATACAACTGAATCCCCATGTAGCAGCAAGGCTCAGAAGAGCCCACACACTCAGCTCTTATCCCCAGTGTGCAGAAAGGGTCAAAACGTGTTTTTCAGCAGAAATAAACATGTTTCTGCAAGTTTGGTCAACCCCATGTAAGTTATGGGGCAGTAACAGTACACTTTTCAAAACGTGTTTTTCAGCCCGAAATAAACGCGTTTTTTCAGACAACTGAATCCCCATGTAGCAGCAAGGCTCAGAAGAGCCCACACACTCAGATCTTAACCCCAGTGTGCAGAAAGGTTCAAAACGTGTTTTTCAGCAGAAATAAACATGTTTCTGCAAGTTTGGTCAACCCCATGTAAGTTATGGGGCAGTAACAGTACACTTTTCAAAACGTGTTTTTCAGCCCGAAATAAACGCGTTTTTTCAGACAACTGAATCCCCATGTAGCAGCAAGTCTCAGAAGAGCCCACACACTCAGATCTTAACCCCAGTGTGCAGTAAGGTTCAAAACGTGTTTTTCAGCAGAAATAAACATGTTTCTGCAAGTTTGGTCAACCCCATGTAAGTTATGGGGCAGTAACAGTACACTTTTCAAAACGTGTTTTTCAGCCCGAAATAAACGCGTTTTTTCATACAACTGAATCCCCATGTAGCAGCAAGGCTCAGAAGAGCCCACACACTCAGCTCTTATCCCCAGTGTGCAGAAAGGGTCAAAACGTGTTTTTCAGCAGAAATAAACATGTTTCTGCAAGTTTGGTCAACCCCATGTAAGTTATGGGGCAGTAACAGTACACTTTTCAAAACGTGTTTTTCAGCCCGAAATAAACGCGTTTTTTCAGACAACTGAATCCCCATGTAGCAGCAAGGCTCAGAAGAGCCCACACACTCAGATCTTAACCCCAGTGTGCAGAAAGGTTCAAAACGTGTTTTTCAGCAGAAATAAACATGTTTCTGCAAGTTTGGTCAACCCCATGTAAGTTATGGGGCAGTAACAGTACACTTTTCAAAACGTGTTTTTCAGCCCGAAATAAACGCGTTTTTTCATACAACTGAATCCCCATGTAGCAGCAAGGCTCAGAAGAGCCCACACACTCAGCTCTTATCCCCAGTGTGCAGAAAGGGTCAAAACGTGTTTTTCAGCAGAAATAAACATGTTTCTGCAAGTTTGGTCAACCCCATGTAAGTTATGGGGCAGTAACAGTACACTTTTCAAAACGTGTTTTTCAGCCCGAGATAAACGCGTTTTTTCAGACAACTGAATACCCATGTAGCAGCAAGGCTCAGAAGAGCCCACACACTCAGATCTTAACCCCAGTGTGCAGAAAGGTTCAAAACGTGTTTTTCAGCAGAAATAAACATGTTTCTGCAAGTTTGGTCAACCCCATGTAAGTTATGGGGCAGTAACAGTACACTTTTCAAAACGTGTTTTTCAGCCCGAAATAAACGCGTTTTTTCAGACAACTGAATCCCCATGTAGCAGCAAGTCTCAGAAGAGCCCACACACTCAGATCTTAACCCCAGTGTGCAGAAAGGTTCAAAACGTGTTTTTCAGCAGAAATAAACATGTTTCTGCAAGTTTGGTCAACCCCATGTAAGTTATGGGGCAGTAACAGTACACTTTTCAAAACGTGTTTTTCAGCCCGAAATAAACGCGTTTTTTCAGACAACTGAATCCCCATGTAGCAGCAAGTCTCAGAAGAGCCCACACACTCAGATCTTAACCCCAGTGTGCAGAAAGGTTCAAAACGTGTTTTTCAGCAGAAATAAACATGTTTCTGCAAGTTTGGTCAACCCCATGTAAGGTATGGGGCAGTAACAGTACACTTTTCAAAACGTGTTTTTCAGCCCGAAATAAACGCGTTTTTTCAGACAACTGAATCCCCATGTAGCAGCAAGGCTCAGAAGAGCCCACACACTCAGATCTTAACCCCAGTGTGCAGAAAGGTTCAAAACGTGTTTTTCAGCAGAAATAAACATGTTTCTGCAAGTTTGGTCAACCCCATGTAAGTTATGGGGCAGTAACAGTACACTTTTCAAAACGTGTTTTTCAGCCCGAAATAAACGCGTTTTTTCAGACAACTGAATCCCCATGTAGCAGCAAGGCTCAGAAGAGCCCACACACTCAGATCTTAACCCCAGTGTGCAAAAAGGTTCAAAACGTGTTTTTCAGCAGAAATAAACATGTTTCTGCAAGTTTGGTCAACCCCATGTAAGTTATGGGGCAGTAACAGTACACTTTTCAAAACGTGTTTTTCAGCCCGAAATAAACGCGTTTTTTCATACAACTGAATCCCCATGTAGCAGCAAGGCTCAGAAGAGCCCACACACTCAGCTCTTATCCCCAGTGTGCAGAAAGGGTCAAAACGTGTTTTTCAGCAGAAATAAACATGTTTCTGCAAGTTTGGTCAACCCCATGTAAGGTATGGGGCAGTAACAGTACACTTTTCAAAACGTGTTTTTCAGCCCGAAATAAACGCGTTTTTTCAGACAACTGAATCCTCATGTAGCAGCAAGGCACAGAAGAGCCCACACACTCAGATCTTAACCCCAGTGTGCAGAAAGGTTCAAAACGTGTTTTTCAGCAGAAATAAACATGTTTCTGCAAGTTTGGTCAACCCCATGTAAGTTATGGGGCAGTAACAGTACACTTTTCAAAACGTGTTTTTCAGCCCGAAATAAACGCGTTTTTTCAGACAACTGAATCCCCATGTAGCAGCAAGTCTCAGAAGAGCCCACACACTCAGATCTTAACCCCAGTGTGCAGAAAGGTTCAAAACGTGTTTTTCAGCAGAAATAAACATGTTTCTGCAAGTTTGGTCAACCCCATGTAAGGTATGGGGCAGTAACAGTACACTTTTCAAAACGTGTTTTTCAGCCCGAAATAAACGCGTTTTTTCAGACAACTGAATCCCCATGTAGCAGCAAGGCTCAGAAGAGCCCACACACTCAGATCTTAACCCCAGTGTGCAGAAAGGTTCAAAACGTGTTTTTCAGCAGAAATAAACATGTTTCTGCAAGTTTGGTCAACCCCATGTAAGTTATGGGGCAGTAACAGTACACTTTTCAAAACGTGTTTTTCAGCCCGAAATAAACGCGTTTTTTCAGACAACTGAATCCCCATGTAGCAGCAAGGCTCAGAAGAGCCCACACACTCAGATCTTAACCCCAGTGTGCAGAAAGGGTCAAAACGTGTTTTTCAGCAGAAATAAACATGTTTCTGCAAGTTTGGTCAACCCCATGTAAGTTATGGGGCAGTAACAGTACACTTTTCAAAACGTGTTTTTCAGCCCGAAATAAACGCGTTTTTTCAGACAACTGAATCCCCATGTAGCAGCAAGGCTCAGAAGAGCCCACACACTCAGATCTTAACCCCAGTGTGCAGAAAGGTTCAAAACGTGTTTTTCAGCAGAAATAAACATGTTTCTGCAAGTTTGGTCAACCCCATGTAAGTTATTGGGCAGTAACAGTACACTTTTCAAAACGTGTTTTTCAGCCCGAAATAAACGCGTTTTTTCAGACAACTGAATCCCCATGTAGCAGCAAGTCTCAGAAGAGCCCACACACTCAGATCTTAACCCCAGTGTGCAGTAAGGTTCAAAACGTGTTTTTCAGCAGAAATAAACATGTTTCTGCAAGTTTGGTCAACCCCATGTAAGTTATGGGGCAGTAACAGTACACTTTTCAAAACGTGTTTTTCAGCCCGAAATAAATGCGTTTTTTCATACAACTGAATCCCCATGTAGCAGCAAGGCTCAGAAGAGCCCACACACTCAGCTCTTATCCCCAGTGTGCAGAAAGGGTCAAAACGTGTTTTTCAGCAGAAATAAACATGTTTCTGCAAGTTTGGTCAACCCCATGTAAGTTATGGGGCAGTAACAGTACACTTTTCAAAACGTGTTTTTCAGCCCGAAATAAACGCGTTTTTTCAGACAACTGAATCCCCATGTAGCAGCAAGGCTCAGAAGAGCCCACACACTCAGATCTTAACCCCAGTGTGCAGAAAGGTTCAAAACGTGTTTTTCAGCAGAAATAAACATGTTTCTGCAAGTTTGGTCAACCCCATGTAAGTTATGGGGCAGTAACAGTACACTTTTCAAAACGTGTTTTTCAGCCCGAAATAAACGCGTTTTTTCAGACAACTGAATCCCCATGTAGCAGCAAGGCTCAGAAGAGCCCACACACTCAGATCTTAACCCCAGTGTGCAAAAAGGTTCAAAACGTGTTTTTCAGCAGAAATAAACATGTTTCTGCAAGTTTGGTCAACCCCATGTAAGTTATGGGGCAGTAACAGTACACTTTTCAAAACGTGTTTTTCAGCCCGAAATAAACGCGTTTTTTCAGACAACTGAATCCCCATGTAGCAGCAAGGCTCAGAAGAGCCCACACACTCAGATCTTAACCCCAGTGTGCAGAAAGGTTCAAAACGTGTTTTTCAGCAGAAATAAACATGTTTCTGCAAGTTTGGTCAACCCCATGTAAGTTATGGGGCAGTAACAGTACACTTTTCAAAACGTGTTTTTCAGCCCGAAATAAACGCGTTTTTTCAGACAACTGAATCCCCATGTAGCAGCAAGTCTCAGAAGAGCCCACACACTCAGATCTTAACCCCAGTGTGCAGTAAGGTTCAAAACGTGTTTTTCAGCAGAAATAAACATGTTTCTGCAAGTTTGGTCAACCCCATGTAAGTTATGGGGCAGTAACAGTACACTTTTCAAAACGTGTTTTTCAGCCCGAAATAAACGCGTTTTTTCAGACAACTGAATCCCCATGTAGCAGCAAGGCTCAGAAGAGCCCACACACTCAGATCTTAACCCCAGTGTGCAGAAAGGTTCAAAACGTGTTTTTCAGCAGAAATAAACATGTTTCTGCAAGTTTGGTCAACCCCTTGTAAGTTATGGGGCAGTAACAGTACACTTTTCAAAACGTGTTTTTCAGCCCGAAATAAACGCGTTTTATCATACAACTGAATCCCCATGTAGCAGCAAGGCTCAGAAGAGCCCACACACTCAGCTCTTATCCCCAGTGTGCAGAAAGGGTCAAAACGTGTTTTTCAGCAGAAATAAACATGTTTCTGCAGGTTTGGTCAACCCCATGTAAGGTATGGGGCAGTAACAGTACACTTTTCAAAACGTGTTTTTCAGCCCGAAATAAACGCGTTTTTTCAGACAACTGAATCCCCATGTAGCAGCAAGGCTCAGAAGAGCCCACACACTCAGATCTTAACCCCAGTGTGCAGAAAGGTTCAAAACGTGTTTTTCAGCAGAAATAAACATGTTTCTGCAAGTTTGGTCAACCCCATGTAAGTTATGGGGCAGTAACAGTACACTTTTCAAAACGTGTTTTTCAGCCCGAAATAAACGCGTTTTTTCAGACAACTGAATCCCCATGTAGCAGCAAGGCACAGAAGAGCCCACACACTCAGATCTTAACCCCAGTGTGCAGAAAGGTTCAAAACGTGTTTTTCAGCAGACATAAACATGTTTCTGCAAGTTTGGTCAACCCCATGTAAGTTATGGGGCAGTAACAGTACACTTTTCAAAACGTGTTTTTCAGCCCGAAATAAACGCGTTTTTTCAGACAACTGAATCCCCATGTAGCAGCAAGGCACAGAAGAGCCCACACACTCAGATCTTAACCCCAGTGTGCAGAAAGGTTCAAAACGTGTTTTTCAGCAGAAATAAACATGTTTCTGCAAGTTTGGTCAACCCCATGTAAGTTATGGGGCAGTAACAGTACACTTTTCAAAACGTGTTTTTCAGCCCGAAATAAACGCGTTTTTTCAGACAACTGAATCCCCATGTAGCAGCAAGTCTCAGAAGAGCCCACACACTCAGATCTTAACCCCAGTGTGCAGAAAGGTTCAAAACGTGTTTTTCAGCAGAAATAAACATGTTTCTGCAAGTTTGGTCAACCCCATGTAAGGTATGGGGCAGTAACAGTACACTTTTCAAAACGTGTTTTTCAGCCCGAAATAAACGCGTTTTTTCATACAACTGAATCCCCATGTAGCAGCAAGGCTCAGAAGAGCCCACACACTCAGATCTTAACCCCAGTGTCTAAAAAGGTTCAAAACGTGTTTTTCAGCAGAAATAAACATGTTTCTGCAAGTTTGGTCAACCCCATGTAAGTTATGGGGCAGTAACAGTACACTTTTCAAAACGTGTTTTTCAGCCCGAAATAAACGCGTTTTTTCAGACAACTGAATCCCCATGTAGCAGCAAGGCTCAGAAGAGCCCACACACTCAGATCTTAACCCCAGTGTGCAGAAAGGTTCAAAACGTGTTTTTCAGCAGAAATAAACATGTTTCTGCAAGTTTGGTCAACCCCATGTAAGTTATGGGGCAGTAACAGTACACTTTTCAAAACGTGTTTTTCAGCCCGAAATAAACGCGTTTTTTCAGACAACTGAATCCCCATGTAGCAGCAAGGCTCAGAAGAGCCCACACACTCAGATCTTAACCCCAGTGTGCAGAAAGGTTCAAAACGTGTTTTTCAGCAGAAATAAACATGTTTCTGCAAGTTTGGTCAACCCCATGTAAGGTATGGGGCAGTAACAGTACACTTTTCAAAACGTGTTTTTCAGCACGAAATAAACGTGTTTTTTCAGACAACTGAATCCCCATGTAGCAGCAAGGCTCAGAAGAGCCCACACACTCAGATCTTAACCCCAGTGTGCAGAAAGGTTCAAAACGTGTTTTTCAGCAGAAATAAACATGTTTCTGCAAGTTTGGTCAACCCCATGTAAGTTATGGGGCAGTAACAGTACACTTTTCAAAACGTGTTTTTCAGCCCGAAATAAACGCGTTTTTTCAGACAACTGAATCCCCATGTAGCAGCAAAGCTCAGAAGAGCCCACACACTCAGATCTTAACCCCAGTGTGCAGAAAGGTTCAAAACGTGTTTTTCAGCAGAAATAAACATGTTTCTGCAAGTTTGGTCAACCCCATGTAAGTTATGGGGCAGTAACAGTACACTTTTCAAAACGTGTTTTTCAGCCCGAAATAAACGCGTTTTTTCAGACAACTGAATCCCCATGTAGCAGCAAGGCTCAGAAGAGCCCACACACTCAGATCTTAACCCCAGTGTGCAGAAAGGGTCAAAACGTGTTTTTCAGCAGAAATAAACATGTTTCTGCAAGTTTGGTCAACCCCATGTAAGTTATGGGGCAGTAACAGTACACTTTTCAAAACGTGTTTTTCAGCCCGAAATAAACGCGTTTTTTCAGACAACTGAATCCCCATGTAGCAGCAAGGCTCAGAAGAGCCCACACACTCAGATCTTAACCCCAGTGTGCAGAAAGGTTCAAAACGTGTTTTTCAGCAGAAATAAACATGTTTCTGCAAGTTTGGTCAACCCCATGTAAGTTATTGGGCAGTAACAGTACACTTTTCAAAACGTGTTTTTCAGCCCGAAATAAACGCGTTTTTTCAGACAACTGAATCCCCATGTAGCAGCAAGTCTCAGAAGAGCCCACACACTCAGATCTTAACCCCAGTGTGCAGTAAGGTTCAAAACGTGTTTTTCAGCAGAAATAAACATGTTTCTGCAAGTTTGGTCAACCCCATGTAAGTTATGGGGCAGTAACAGTACACTTTTCAAAACGTGTTTTTCAGCCCGAAATAAATGCGTTTTTTCATACAACTGAATCCCCATGTAGCAGCAAGGCTCAGAAGAGCCCACACACTCAGCTCTTATCCCCAGTGTGCAGAAAGGGTCAAAACGTGTTTTTCAGCAGAAATAAACATGTTTCTGCAAGTTTGGTCAACCCCATGTAAGTTATGGGGCAGTAACAGTACACTTTTCAAAACGTGTTTTTCAGCCCGAAATAAACGCGTTTTTTCAGACAACTGAATCCCCATGTAGCAGCAAGGCTCAGAAGAGCCCACACACTCAGATCTTAACCCCAGTGTGCAGAAAGGTTCAAAACGTGTTTTTCAGCAGAAATAAACATGTTTCTGCAAGTTTGGTCAACCCCATGTAAGTTATGGGGCAGTAACAGTACACTTTTCAAAACGTGTTTTTCAGCCCGAAATAAACGCGTTTTTTCAGACAACTGAATCCCCATGTAGCAGCAAGTCTCAGAAGAGCCCACACACTCAGATCTTAACCCCAGTGTGCAGTAAGGTTCAAAACGTGTTTTTCAGCAGAAATAAACATGTTTCTGCAAGTTTGGTCAACCCCATGTAAGTTATGGGGCAGTAACAGTACACTTTTCAAAACGTGTTTTTCAGCCCGAAATAAACGCGTTTTTTCAGACAACTGAATCCCCATGTAGCAGCAAGTCTCAGAAGAGCCCACACACTCAGATCTTAACCCCAGTGTGCAGAAAGGTTCAAAACGTGTTTTTCAGCAGAAATAAACATGTTTCTGCAAGTTTGGTCAACCCCATGTAAGGTATGGGGCAGTAACAGTACACTTTTCAAAACGTGTTTTTCAGCCCGAAATAAACGCGTTTTTTCAGACAACTGAATCCCCATGTAGCAGCAAGGCTCAGAAGAGCCCACACACTCAGATCTTAACCCCAGTGTGCAGAAAGGTTCAAAACGTGTTTTTCAGCAGAAATAAACATGTTTCTGCAAGTTTGGTCAACCCCATGTAAGTTATGGGGCAGTAACAGTACACTTTTCAAAACGTGTTTTTCAGCCCGAAATAAACGCGTTTTTTCAGACAACTGAATCCCCATGTAGCAGCAAGGCTCAGAAGAGCCCACACACTCAGATCTTAACCCCAGTGTGCAGAAAGGGTCAAAACGTGTTTTTCAGCAGAAATAAACATGTTTCTGCAAGTTTGGTCAACCCCATGTAAGTTATGGGGCAGTAACAGTACACTTTTCAAAACGTGTTTTTCAGCCCGAAATAAACGCGTTTTTTCAGACAACTGAATCCCCATGTAGCAGCAAGGCTCAGAAGAGCCCACACACTCAGATCTTAACCCCAGTGTGCAGAAAGGTTCAAAACGTGTTTTTCAGCAGAAATAAACATGTTTCTGCAAGTTTGGTCAACCCCATGTAAGTTATGGGGCAGTAACAGTACACTTTTCAAAACGTGTTTTTCAGCCCGAAATAAACGCGTTTTTTCAGACAACTGAATCCCCATGTAGCAGCAAGGCTCAGAAGAGCCCACACACTCAGATCTTAACCCCAGTGTGCAAAAAGGTTCAAAACGTGTTTTTCAGCAGAAATAAACATGTTTCTGCAAGTTTGGTCAACCCCATGTAAGTTATGGGGCAGTAACAGTACACTTTTCAAAACGTGTTTTTCAGCCCGAAATAAACGCGTTTTTTCAGACAACTGAATCCCCATGTAGCAGCAAGGCTCAGAAGAGCCCACACACTCAGATCTTAACCCCAGTGTGCAGAAAGGTTCAAAACGTGTTTTTCAGCAGAAATAAACATGTTTCTGCAAGTTTGGTCAACCCCATGTAAGTTATGGGGCAGTAACAGTACACTTTTCAAAACGTGTTTTTCAGCCCGAAATAAACGCGTTTTTTCAGACAACTGAATCCCCATGTAGCAGCAAGTCTCAGAAGAGCCCACACACTCAGATCTTAACCCCAGTGTGCAGTAAGGTTCAAAACGTGTTTTTCAGCAGAAATAAACATGTTTCTGCAAGTTTGGTCAACCCCATGTAAGTTATGGGGCAGTAACAGTACACTTTTCAAAACGTGTTTTTCAGCCCGAAATAAACGCGTTTTTTCAGACAACTGAATCCCCATGTAGCAGCAAGGCTCAGAAGAGCCCACACACTCAGATCTTAACCCCAGTGTGCAGAAAGGTTCAAAACGTGTTTTTCAGCAGAAATAAACATGTTTCTGCAAGTTTGGTCAACCCCTTGTAAGTTATGGGGCAGTAACAGTACACTTTTCAAAACGTGTTTTTCAGCCCGAAATAAACGCGTTTTATCATACAACTGAATCCCCATGTAGCAGCAAGGCTCAGAAGAGCCCACACACTCAGCTCTTATCCCCAGTGTGCAGAAAGGGTCAAAACGTGTTTTTCAGCAGAAATAAACATGTTTCTGCAGGTTTGGTCAACCCCATGTAAGGTATGGGGCAGTAACAGTACACTTTTCAAAACGTGTTTTTCAGCCCGAAATAAACGCGTTTTTTCAGACAACTGAATCCCCATGTAGCAGCAAGGCTCAGAAGAGCCCACACACTCAGATCTTAACCCCAGTGTGCAGAAAGGTTCAAAACGTGTTTTTCAGCAGAAATAAACATGTTTCTGCAAGTTTGGTCAACCCCATGTAAGTTATGGGGCAGTAACAGTACACTTTTCAAAACGTGTTTTTCAGCCCGAAATAAACGCGTTTTTTCAGACAACTGAATCCCCATGTAGCAGCAAGGCACAGAAGAGCCCACACACTCAGATCTTAACCCCAGTGTGCAGAAAGGTTCAAAACGTGTTTTTCAGCAGACATAAACATGTTTCTGCAAGTTTGGTCAACCCCATGTAAGTTATGGGGCAGTAACAGTACACTTTTCAAAACGTGTTTTTCAGCCCGAAATAAACGCGTTTTTTCAGACAACTGAATCCCCATGTAGCAGCAAGGCACAGAAGAGCCCACACACTCAGATCTTAACCCCAGTGTGCAGAAAGGTTCAAAACGTGTTTTTCAGCAGAAATAAACATGTTTCTGCAAGTTTGGTCAACCCCATGTAAGTTATGGGGCAGTAACAGTACACTTTTCAAAACGTGTTTTTCAGCCCGAAATAAACGCGTTTTTTCAGACAACTGAATCCCCATGTAGCAGCAAGTCTCAGAAGAGCCCACACACTCAGATCTTAACCCCAGTGTGCAGAAAGGTTCAAAACGTGTTTTTCAGCAGAAATAAACATGTTTCTGCAAGTTTGGTCAACCCCATGTAAGGTATGGGGCAGTAACAGTACACTTTTCAAAACGTGTTTTTCAGCCCGAAATAAACGCGTTTTTTCATACAACTGAATCCCCATGTAGCAGCAAGGCTCAGAAGAGCCCACACACTCAGATCTTAACCCCAGTGTCTAAAAAGGTTCAAAACGTGTTTTTCAGCAGAAATAAACATGTTTCTGCAAGTTTGGTCAACCCCATGTAAGTTATGGGGCAGTAACAGTACACTTTTCAAAACGTGTTTTTCAGCCCGAAATAAACGCGTTTTTTCAGACAACTGAATCCCCATGTAGCAGCAAGGCTCAGAAGAGCCCACACACTCAGATCTTAACCCCAGTGTGCAGAAAGGTTCAAAACGTGTTTTTCAGCAGAAATAAACATGTTTCTGCAAGTTTGGTCAACCCCATGTAAGTTATGGGGCAGTAACAGTACACTTTTCAAAACGTGTTTTTCAGCCCGAAATAAACGCGTTTTTTCAGACAACTGAATCCCCATGTAGCAGCAAGGCTCAGAAGAGCCCACACACTCAGATCTTAACCCCAGTGTGCAGAAAGGTTCAAAACGTGTTTTTCAGCAGAAATAAACATGTTTCTGCAAGTTTGGTCAACCCCATGTAAGGTATGGGGCAGTAACAGTACACTTTTCAAAACGTGTTTTTCAGCACGAAATAAACGTGTTTTTTCAGACAACTGAATCCCCATGTAGCAGCAAGGCTCAGAAGAGCCCACACACTCAGATCTTAACCCCAGTGTGCAGAAAGGTTCAAAACGTGTTTTTCAGCAGAAATAAACATGTTTCTGCAAGTTTGGTCAACCCCATGTAAGTTATGGGGCAGTAACAGTACACTTTTCAAAACGTGTTTTTCAGCCCGAAATAAACGCGTTTTTTCAGACAACTGAATCCCCATGTAGCAGCAAAGCTCAGAAGAGCCCACACACTCAGATCTTAACCCCAGTGTGCAGAAAGGTTCAAAACGTGTTTTTCAGCAGAAATAAACATGTTTCTGCAAGTTTGGTCAACCCCATGTAAGTTATGGGGCAGTAACAGTACACTTTTCAAAACGTGTTTTTCAGCCCGAAATAAACGCGTTTTTTCAGACAACTGAATCCCCATGTAGCAGCAAGGCTCAGAAGAGCCCACACACTCAGATCTTAACCCCAGTGTGCAAAAAGGTTCAAAACGTGTTTTTCAGCAGAAATAAACATGTTTCTGCAAGTTTGGTCAACCCCATGTAAGTTATGGGGCAGTAACAGTACACTTTTCGAAACGTGTTTTTCAGCCCGAAATAAACGCGTTTTTTCAGACAACTGAATCCCCATGTAGCAGCAAGGCTCAGAAGAGCCCACACACTCAGCTCTTATCCCCAGTGTGCAGAAAGGGTCAAAACGTGTTTTTCAGCAGAAATAAACATGTTTCTGCAAGTTTGGTCAACCCCATGTAAGTTATGGGGCAGTAACAGTACACTTTTCAAAACGTGTTTTTCAGCCCGAAATAAACGCGTTTTTTCAGACAACTGAATCCCCATGTAGCAGCAAGGCACAGAAGAGCCCACACACTCAGATCTTAACCCCAGTGTGCAGAAAGGTTCAAAACGTGTTTTTCAGCAGAAATAAACATGTTTCTGCAAGTTTGGTCAACCCCATGTAAGTTATGGGGCAGTAACAGTACACTTTTCAAAACGTGTTTTTCAGCCCGAAATAAACGCGTTTTTTCATACAACTGAATCCCCATGTAGCAGCAAGGCTCAGAAGAGCCCACACACTCAGATCTTAACCCCAGTGTGCAGTAAGGTTCAAAACGTGTTTTTCAGCAGAAATAAACGTTTCTGCAAGTTTGGTCAACCCCATGTAAGTTATGGGGCAGTAACAGTACACTTTTCAAAACGTGTTTTTCAGCCCGAAATAAACGCGTTTTTTCAGACAACTGAATCCCCATGTAGCAGCAAGGCTCAGAAGAGCCCACACACTCAGATCTTAACCCCAGTGTGCAGAAAGGTTCAAAACGTGTTTTTCAGCAGAAATAAACATGTTTCTGCAAGTTTGGTCAACCCCATGTAAGGTATGGGGCAGTAACAGTACACTTTTCAAAACGTGTTTTTCAGCCCGAAATAAACGCGTTTTTTCAGACAACTGAATCCCCATGTAGCAGCAAGGCTCAGAAGAGCCCACACACTCAGATCTTAACCCCAGTGTGCAGAAAGGGTCAAAACGTGTTTTTCAGCAGAAATAAACATGTTTCTGCAAGTTTGGTCAACCCCATGTAAGTTATGGGGCAGTAACAGTACACTTTTCAAAACGTGTTTTTCAGCCCGAAATAAACGCGTTTTTTCAGACAACTGAATCCCCATGTAGCAGCAAGGCACAGAAGAGCCCACACACTCAGATCTTAACCCCAGTGTGCAGAAAGGTTCAAAACGTGTTTTTCAGCAGAAATAAACATGTTTCTGCAAGTTTGGTCAACACCATGTAAGGTATGGGGCAGTAACAGTACACTTTTCAAAACGTGTTTTTCAGCCCGAAATAAACGCGTTTTTTCAGACAACTGAATCCCCATGTAGCAGCAAGGCTCAGAAGAGCCCACACACTCAGATCTTAACCCCAGTGTGCAGAAAGGTTCAAAACGTGTTTTTCAGCAGAAATAAACATGTTTCTGCAAGTTTGGTCAACCCCATGTAAGTTATGGGGCAGTAACAGTACACTTTTCAAAACGTGTTTTTCAGCCCGAAATAAACGCGTTTTTTCAGACAACTGAATCCCCATGTAGCAGCAAGGCTCAGAAGAGCCCACACACTCAGATCTTAACCCCAGTGTGCAGAAAGGGTCAAAACGTGTTTTTCAGCAGAAATAAACATGTTTCTGCAAGTTTGGTCAACCCCATGTAAGTTATGGGGCAGTAACAGTACACTTTTCAAAACGTGTTTTTCAGCCCGAAATAAACGCGTTTTTTCAGACAACTGAATCCCCATGTAGCAGCAAGGCTCAGAAGAGCCCACACACTCAGATCTTAACCCCAGTGTGCAGAAAGGGTCAAAACGTGTTTTTCAGCAGAAATAAACATGTTTCTGCAAGTTTGGTCAACCCCATGTAAGTTATGGGGCAGTAACAGTACACTTTTCAAAACGTGTTTTTCAGCCCGAAATAAACGCGTTTTTTCAGACAACTGAATCCCCATGTAGCAGCAAGGCTCAGAAGAGCCCACACACTCAGATCTTAACCCCAGTGTGCAGAAAGGTTCAAAACGTGTTTTTCAGCAGAAATAAACATGTTTCTGCAAGTTTGGTCAACCCCATGTAAGGTATGGGGCAGTAACAGTACACTTTTCAAAACGTGTTTTTCAGCCCGAAATAAACGCGTTTTTTCAGACAACTGAATCCCCATGTAGCAGCAAGGCTCAGAAGAGCCCACACACTCAGATCTTAACCCCAGTGTGCAGAAAGGTTCAAAACGTGTTTTTCAGCAGAAATAAACATGTTTCTGCAAGTTTGGTCAACCCCATGTAAGTTATGGGGCAGTAACAGTACACTTTTCAAAACGTGTTTTTCAGCCCGAAATAAACGCGTTTTTTCAGACAACTGAATCCCCATGTAGCAGCAAGGCTCAGAAGAGCCCACACACTCAGATCTTAACCCCAGTGTGCAAAAAGGTTCAAAACGTGTTTTTCAGCAGAAATAAACATGTTTCTGCAAGTTTGGTCAACCCCATGTAAGTTATGGGGCAGTAACAGTACACTTTTCAAAACGTGTTTTTCAGCCCGAAATAAACGCGTTTTTTCATACAACTGAATCCCCATGTAGCAGCAAGGCTCAGAAGAGCCCACACACTCAGCTCTTATCCCCAGTGTGCAGAAAGGGTCAAAACGTGTTTTTCAGCAGAAATAAACATGTTTCTGCAAGTTTGGTCAACCCCATGTAAGTTATGGGGCAGTAACAGTACACTTTTCAAAACGTGTTTTTCAGCCCGAAATAAACGCGTTTTTTCAGACAACTGAATCCCCATGTAGCAGCAAGGCTCAGAAGAGCCCACACACTCAGATCTTAACCCCAGTGTGCAGAAAGGTTCAAAACGTGTTTTTCAGCAGAAATAAACATGTTTCTGCAAGTTTGGTCAACCCCATGTAAGTTATGGGGCAGTAACAGTACACTTTTCAAAACGTGTTTTTCAGCCCGAAATAAACGCGTTTTTTCAGACAACTGAATCCCCATGTAGCAGCAAGTCTCAGAAGAGCCCACACACTCAGATCTTAACCCCAGTGTGCAGTAAGGTTCAAAACGTGTTTTTCAGCAGAAATAAACATGTTTCTGCAAGTTTGGTCAACCCCATGTAAGTTATGGGGCAGTAACAGTACACTTTTCAAAACGTGTTTTTCAGCCCGAAATAAACGCGTTTTTTCATACAACTGAATCCCCATGTAGCAGCAAGGCTCAGAAGAGCCCACACACTCAGCTCTTATCCCCAGTGTGCAGAAAGGGTCAAAACGTGTTTTTCAGCAGAAATAAACATGTTTCTGCAAGTTTGGTCAACCCCATGTAAGTTATGGGGCAGTAACAGTACACTTTTCAAAACGTGTTTTTCAGCCCGAAATAAACGCGTTTTTTCAGACAACTGAATCCCCATGTAGCAGCAAGGCTCAGAAGAGCCCACACACTCAGATCTTAACCCCAGTGTGCAGAAAGGTTCAAAACGTGTTTTTCAGCAGAAATAAACATGTTTCTGCAAGTTTGGTCAACCCCATGTAAGTTATGGGGCAGTAACAGTACACTTTTCAAAACGTGTTTTTCAGCCCGAAATAAACGCGTTTTTTCATACAACTGAATCCCCATGTAGCAGCAAGGCTCAGAAGAGCCCACACACTCAGCTCTTATCCCCAGTGTGCAGAAAGGGTCAAAACGTGTTTTTCAGCAGAAATAAACATGTTTCTGCAAGTTTGGTCAACCCCATGTAAGTTATGGCGCAGTAACAGTACACTTTTCAAAACGTGTTTTTCAGCCCGAAATAAACGCGTTTTTTCAGACAACTGAATCCCCATGTAGCAGCAAGTCTCAGAAGAGCCCACACACTCAGATCTTAACCCCAGTGTGCAGAAAGGTTCAAAACGTGTTTTTCAGCAGAAATAAACATGTTTCTGCAAGTTTGGTCAACCCCATGTAAGGTATGGGGCAGTAACAGTACACTTTTCAAAACGTGTTTTTCAGCCCGAAATAAACGCGTTTTTTCAGACAACTGAATCCCCATGTAGCAGCAAGGCTCAGAAGAGCCCACACACTCAGATCTTAACCCCAGTGTGCAGAAAGGTTCAAAACGTGTTTTTCAGCAGAAATAAACATGTTTCTGCAAGTTTGGTCAACCCCATGTAAGTTATGGGGCAGTAACAGTACACTTTTCAAAACGTGTTTTTCAGCCCGAAATAAACGCGTTTTTTCAGACAACTGAATCCCCATGTAGCAGCAAGGCTCAGAAGAGCCCACACACTCAGATCTTAACCCCAGTGTGCAAAAAGGTTCAAAACGTGTTTTTCAGCAGAAATAAACATGTTTCTGCAAGTTTGGTCAACCCCATGTAAGTTATGGGGCAGTAACAGTACACTTTTCAAAACGTGTTTTTCAGCCCGAAATAAACGCGTTTTTTCAGACAACTGAATCCCCATGTAGCAGCAAGGCTCAGAAGAGCCCACACACTCAGCTCTTATCCCCAGTGTGCAGAAAGGGTCAAAACGTGTTTTTCAGCAGAAATAAACATGTTTCTGCAAGTTTGGTCAACCCCATGTAAGGTATGGGGCAGTAACAGTACACTTTTCAAAACGTGTTTTTCAGCCCGAAATAAACGCGTTTTTTCAGACAACTGAATCCCCATGTAGCAGCAAGGCACAGAAGAGCCCACACACTCAGATCTTAACCCCAGTGTGCAGAAAGGTTCAAAACGTGTTTTTCAGCAGAAATAAACATGTTTCTGCAAGTTTGGTCAACCCCATGTAAGTTATGGGGCAGTAACAGTACACTTTTCAAAACGTGTTTTTCAGCCCGAAATAAACGCGTTTTTTCAGACAACTGAATCCCCATGTAGCAGCAAGTCTCAGAAGAGCCCACACACTCAGATCTTAACCCCAGTGTGCAGAAAGGTTCAAAACGTGTTTTTCAGCAGAAATAAACATGTTTCTGCAAGTTTGGTCAACCCCATGTAAGGTATGGGGCAGTAACAGTACACTTTTCAAAACGTGTTTTTCAGCCCGAAATAAACGCGTTTTTTCAGACAACTGAATCCCCATGTAGCAGCAAGGCTCAGAAGAGCCCACACACTCAGATCTTAACCCCAGTGTGCAGAAAGGTTCAAAACGTGTTTTTCAGCAGAAATAAACATGTTTCTGCAAGTTTGGTCAACCCCATGTAAGTTATGGGGCAGTAACAGTACACTTTTCAAAACGTGTTTTTCAGCCCGAAATAAACGCGTTTTTTCAGACAACTGAATCCCCATGTAGCAGCAAGGCTCAGAAGAGCCCACACACTCAGATCTTAACCCCAGTGTGCAGAAAGGGTCAAAACGTGTTTTTCAGCAGAAATAAACATGTTTCTGCAAGTTTGGTCAACCCCATGTAAGTTATGGGGCAGTAACAGTACACTTTTCAAAACGTGTTTTTCAGCCCGAAATAAACGCGTTTTTTCAGACAACTGAATCCCCATGTAGCAGCAAGGCTCAGAAGAGCCCACACACTCAGATCTTAACCCCAGTGTGCAGAAAGGTTCAAAACGTGTTTTTCAGCAGAAATAAACATGTTTCTGCAAGTTTGGTCAACCCCATGTAAGTTATTGGGCAGTAACAGTACACTTTTCAAAACGTGTTTTTCAGCCCGAAATAAACGCGTTTTTTCAGACAACTGAATCCCCATGTAGCAGCAAGTCTCAGAAGAGCCCACACACTCAGATCTTAACCCCAGTGTGCAGTAAGGTTCAAAACGTGTTTTTCAGCAGAAATAAACATGTTTCTGCAAGTTTGGTCAACCCCATGTAAGTTATGGGGCAGTAACAGTACACTTTTCAAAACGTGTTTTTCAGCCCGAAATAAATGCGTTTTTTCATACAACTGAATCCCCATGTAGCAGCAAGGCTCAGAAGAGCCCACACACTCAGCTCTTATCCCCAGTGTGCAGAAAGGGTCAAAACGTGTTTTTCAGCAGAAATAAACATGTTTCTGCAAGTTTGGTCAACCCCATGTAAGTTATGGGGCAGTAACAGTACACTTTTCAAAACGTGTTTTTCAGCCCGAAATAAACGCGTTTTTTCAGACAACTGAATCCCCATGTAGCAGCAAGTCTCAGAAGAGCCCACACACTCAGATCTTAACCCCAGTGTGCAGTAAGGTTCAAAACGTGTTTTTCAGCAGAAATAAACATGTTTCTGCAAGTTTGGTCAACCCCATGTAAGTTATGGGGCAGTAACAGTACACTTTTCAAAACGTGTTTTTCAGCCCGAAATAAACGCGTTTTTTCAGACAACTGAATCCCCATGTAGCAGCAAGTCTCAGAAGAGCCCACACACTCAGATCTTAACCCCAGTGTGCAGAAAGGTTCAAAACGTGTTTTTCAGCAGAAATAAACATGTTTCTGCAAGTTTGGTCAACCCCATGTAAGGTATGGGGCAGTAACAGTACACTTTTCAAAACGTGTTTTTCAGCCCGAAATAAACGCGTTTTTTCAGACAACTGAATCCCCATGTAGCAGCAAGGCTCAGAAGAGCCCACACACTCAGATCTTAACCCCAGTGTGCAGAAAGGTTCAAAACGTGTTTTTCAGCAGAAATAAACATGTTTCTGCAAGTTTGGTCAACCCCATGTAAGTTATGGGGCAGTAACAGTACACTTTTCAAAACGTGTTTTTCAGCCCGAAATAAACGCGTTTTTTCAGACAACTGAATCCCCATGTAGCAGCAAGGCTCAGAAGAGCCCACACACTCAGATCTTAACCCCAGTGTGCAGAAAGGGTCAAAACGTGTTTTTCAGCAGAAATAAACATGTTTCTGCAAGTTTGGTCAACCCCATGTAAGTTATGGGGCAGTAACAGTACACTTTTCAAAACGTGTTTTTCAGCCCGAAATAAACGCGTTTTTTCAGACAACTGAATCCCCATGTAGCAGCAAGGCTCAGAAGAGCCCACACACTCAGATCTTAACCCCAGTGTGCAGAAAGGTTCAAAACGTGTTTTTCAGCAGAAATAAACATGTTTCTGCAAGTTTGGTCAACCCCATGTAAGGTATGGGGCAGTAACAGTACACTTTTCAAAACGTGTTTTTCAGCCCGAAATAAACGCGTTTTTTCAGACAACTGAATCCCCATGTAGCAGCAAGGCTCAGAAGAGCCCACACACTCAGATCTTAACCCCAGTGTGCAGAAAGGTTCAAAACGTGTTTTTCAGCAGAAATAAACATGTTTCTGCAAGTTTGGTCAACCCCATGTAAGTTATGGGGCAGTAACAGTACACTTTTCAAAACGTGTTTTTCAGCCCGAAATAAACGCGTTTTTTCAGACAACTGAATCCCCATGTAGCAGCAAGGCTCAGAAGAGCCCACACACTCAGATCTTAACCCCAGTGTGCAAAAAGGTTCAAAACGTGTTTTTCAGCAGAAATAAACATGTTTCTGCAAGTTTGGTCAACCCCATGTAAGTTATGGGGCAGTAACAGTACACTTTTCAAAACGTGTTTTTCAGCCCGAAATAAACGCGTTTTTTCATACAACTGAATCCCCATGTAGCAGCAAGGCTCAGAAGAGCCCACACACTCAGCTCTTATCCCCAGTGTGCAGAAAGGGTCAAAACGTGTTTTTCAGCAGAAATAAACATGTTTCTGCAAGTTTGGTCAACCCCATGTAAGTTATGGGGCAGTAACAGTACACTTTTCAAAACGTGTTTTTCAGCCCGAAATAAACGCGTTTTTTCAGACAACTGAATCCCCATGTAGCAGCAAGGCTCAGAAGAGCCCACACACTCAGATCTTAACCCCAGTGTGCAGAAAGGTTCAAAACGTGTTTTTCAGCAGAAATAAACATGTTTCTGCAAGTTTGGTCAACCCCATGTAAGTTATGGGGCAGTAACAGTACACTTTTCAAAACGTGTTTTTCAGCCCGAAATAAACGCGTTTTTTCAGACAACTGAATCCCCATGTAGCAGCAAGTCTCAGAAGAGCCCACACACTCAGATCTTAACCCCAGTGTGCAGTAAGGTTCAAAACGTGTTTTTCAGCAGAAATAAACATGTTTCTGCAAGTTTGGTCAACCCCATGTAAGTTATGGGGCAGTAACAGTACACTTTTCAAAACGTGTTTTTCAGCCCGAAATAAACGCGTTTTTTCAGACAACTGAATCCCCATGTAGCAGCAAGGCTCAGAAGAGCCCACACACTCAGATCTTAACCCCAGTGTGCAGAAAGGTTCAAAACGTGTTTTTCAGCAGAAATAAACATGTTTCTGCAAGTTTGGTCAACCCCATGTAAGTTATGGGGCAGTAACAGTACACTTTTCAAAACGTGTTTTTCAGCCCGAAATAAACGCGTTTTTTCAGTCAACTGAATCCCCATGAAGCAGCAAGGCTCAGATGAGCCCACACACTCAGCTCTTATCCCCAGTGTGCAGAAAGGGTCAAAACGTGTTTTTCAGCAGAAATAAACATGTTTCTGCAAGTTTGGTCAACCCCATGTAAGTTATGGGGCAGTAACAGTACACTTTTCAAAACGTGTTTTTCAGCCCGAAATAAACGCGTTTTTTCAGACAACTGAATCCCCATGTAGCAGCAAGTCTCAGAAGAGCCCACACACTCAGATCTTAACCCCAGTGTGCAGTAAGGTTCAAAACGTGTTTTTCAGCAGAAATAAACATGTTTCTGCAAGTTTGGTCAACCCCATGTAAGTTATGGGTCAGTAACAGTACACTTTTCAAAACGTGTTTTTCAGCCCGAAATAAACGCGTTTTTTCAGACAACTGAATCCCCATGTAGCAGCAAGGCTCAGAAGAGCCCACACACTCAGATCTTAACCCCAGTGTGCAGAAAGGTTCAAAACGTGTTTTTCAGCAGAAATAAACATGTTTCTGCAAGTTTGGTCAACCCCATGTAAGGTATGGGGCAGTAACAGTACACTTTTCAAAACGTGTTTTTCAGCCCGAAATAAACGCGTTTTTTCAGACAACTGAATCCCCATGTAGCAGCAAGGCTCAGAAGAGCCCACACACTCAGATCTTAACCCCAGTGTGCAGAAAGGTTCAAAACGTGTTTTTCAGCAGAAATAAACATGTTTCTGCAAGTTTGGTCAACCCCATGTAAGTTATGGGGCAGTAACAGTACACTTTTCAAAACGTGTTTTTCAGCCCGAAATAAACGCGTTTTTTCAGACAACTGAATCCCCATGTAGCAGCAAGGCACAGAAGAGCCCACACACTCAGATCTTAACCCCAGTGTGCAGAAAGGTTCAAAACGTGTTTTTCAGCAGAAATAAACATGTTTCTGCAAGTTTGGTCAACCCCATGTAAGTTATGGGGCAGTAACAGTACACTTTTCAAAACGTGTTTTTCAGCCCGAAATAAACGCGTTTTTTCAGACAACTGAATCCCCATGTAGCAGCAAGGCACAGAAGAGCCCACACACTCAGATCTTAACCCCAGTGTGCAGAAAGGTTCAAAACGTGTTTTTCAGCAGAAATAAACATGTTTCTGCAAGTTTGGTCAACCCCATGTAAGTTATGGGGCAGTAACAGTACACTTTTCAAAACGTGTTTTTCAGCCCGAAATAAACGCGTTTTTTCAGACAACTGAATCCCCATGTAGCAGCAAGGCTCAGAAGAGCCCACACACTCAGATCTTAACCCCAGTGTGCAGAAAGGTTCAAAACGTGTTTTTCAGCAGAAATAAACATGTTTCTGCAAGTTTGGTCAACCCCATGTAAGTTATGGGGCAGTAACAGTACACTTTTCAAAACGTGTTTTTCAGCCCGAAATAAACGCGTTTTTTCAGACAACTGAATCCCCATGTAGCAGCAAGGCTCAGAAGAGCCCACACACTCAGATCTTAACCCCAGTGTGCAAAAAGGTTCAAAACGTGTTTTTCAGCAGAAATAAACATGTTTCTGCAAGTTTGGTCAACCCCATGTAAGTTATGGGGCAGTAACAGTACACTTTTCAAAACGTGTTTTTCAGCCCGAAATAAACGCGTTTTTTCAGACAACTGAATCCCAATGTAGCAGCAAGGCTCAGAAGAGCCCACACACTGAGATCTTAACCCCAGTGTGCAGAAAGGTTCAAAACGTGTTTTTCAGCAGAAATAAACATGTTTCTGCAAGTTTGGTCAACCCCATGTAAGGTATGGGGCAGTAACAGTACACTTTTCAAAACGTGTTTTTCAGCCCGAAATAAACGCGTTTTTTCAGACAACTAAATCCCCATGTAGCAGCAAGGCTCAGAAGAGCCCACACACTCAGATCTTAACCCCAGTGTGCAGAAAGGTTCAAAACGTGTTTTTCAGCAGAAATAAACATGTTTCTGCAAGTTTGGTCAACCCCATGTAAGTTATGGGGCAGTAACAGTACACTTTTCAAAACGTGTTTTTCAGCCCGAAATAAACGTGTTTTTTCAGACAACTGAATCCCCATGTAGCAGCAAGGCTCAGAAGAGCCCACACACTCAGATCTTAACCCCAGTGTGCAGAAAGGTTCAAAACGTGTTTTTCAGCAGAAATAAACATGTTTCTGCAAGTTTGGTCAACCCCATGTAAGTTATGGGGCAGTAACAGTACACTTTTCAAAACGTGTTTTTCAGCCCGAAATAAACGCGTTTTTTCAGACAACTGAATCCCCATGTAGCAGCAAGTCTCAGAAGAGCCCACACACTCAGATCTTAACCCCAGTGTGCAGTAAGGTTCAAAACGTGTTTTTCAGCAGAAATAAACATGTTTCTGCAAGTTTGGTCAACCCCATGTAAGTTATGGGGCAGTAACAGTACACTTTTCAAAACGTGTTTTTCAGCCCGAAATAAACGCGTTTTTTCATACAACTGAATCCCCATGTAGCAGCAAGGCTCAGAAGAGCACACACACTCAGCTCTTATCCCCAGTGTGCAGAAAGGGTCAAAACGTGTTTTTCAGCAGAAATAAACATGTTTCTGCAAGTTTGGTCAACCCCATGTAAGTTATGGGGCAGTAACAGTACACTTTTCAAAACGTGTTTTTCAGCCCGAAATAAACGCGTTTTTTCAGACAACTGAATCCCCATGTAGCAGCAAGGCTCAGAAGAGCCCACACACTCAGATCTTAACCCCAGTGTGCAGAAAGGTTCAAAACGTGTTTTTCAGCAGAAATAAACATGTTTCTGCAAGTTTGGTCAACCCCATGTAAGTTATGGGGCAGTAACAGTACACTTTTCAAAACGTGTTTTTCAGCCCGAAATAAACGCGTTTTTTCATACAACTGAATCCCCATGTAGCAGCAAGGCTCAGAAGAGCCCACACACTCAGCTCTTATCCCCAGTGTGCAGAAAGGGTCAAAACGTGTTTTTCAGCAGAAATAAACATGTTTCTGCAAGTTTGGTCAACCCCATGTAAGTTATGGGGCAGTAACAGTACACTTTTCAAAACGTGTTTTTCAGCCCGAAATAAACGCGTTTTTTCAGACAACTGAATCCCCATGTAGCAGCAAGGCTCAGAAGAGCCCACACACTCAGATCTTAACCCCAGTGTGCAGAAAGGTTCAAAACGTGTTTTTCAGCAGAAATAAACATGTTTCTGCAAGTTTGGTCAACCCCATGTAAGTTATGGGGCAGTAACAGTACACTTTTCAAAACGTGTTTTTCAGCCCGAAATAAACGCGTTTTTTCAGACAACTGAATCCCCATGTAGCAGCAAGTCTCAGAAGAGCCCACACACTCAGATCTTAACCCCAGTGTGCAGAAAGGTTCAAAACGTGTTTTTCAGCAGAAATAAACATGTTTCTGCAAGTTTGGTCAACCCCATGTAAGTTATGGGGCAGTAACAGTACACTTTTCAAAACGTGTTTTTCAGCCCGAAATAAACGCGTTTTTTCATACAACTGAATCCCCATGTAGCAGCAAGGCTCAGAAGAGCCCACACACTCAGCTCTTATCCCCAGTGTGCAGAAAGGGTCAAAACGTGTTTTTCAGCAGAAATAAACATGTTTCTGCAAGTTTGGTCAACCCCATGTAAGGTATGGGGCAGTAACAGTACACTTTTCAAAACGTGTTTTTCAGCCCGAAATAAACGCGTTTTTTCAGACAACTGAATCCTCATGTAGCAGCAAGGCACAGAAGAGCCCACACACTCAGATCTTAACCCCAGTGTGCAGAAAGGTTCAAAACGTGTTTTTCAGCAGAAATAAACATGTTTCTGCAAGTTTGGTCAACCCCATGTAAGTTATGGGGCAGTAACAGTACACTTTTCAAAACGTGTTTTTCAGCCCGAAATAAACGCGTTTTTTCAGACAACTGAATCCCCATGTAGCAGCAAGTCTCAGAAGAGCCCACACACTCAGATCTTAACCCCAGTGTGCAGAAAGGTTCAAAACGTGTTTTTCAGCAGAAATAAACATGTTTCTGCAAGTTTGGTCAACCCCATGTAAGGTATGGGGCAGTAACAGTACACTTTTCAAAACGTGTTTTTCAGCCCGAAATAAACGCGTTTTTTCAGACAACTGAATCCCCATGTAGCAGCAAGGCTCAGAAGAGCCCACACACTCAGATCTTAACCCCAGTGTGCAGAAAGGTTCAAAACGTGTTTTTCAGCAGAAATAAACATGTTTCTGCAAGTTTGGTCAACCCCATGTAAGTTATGGGGCAGTAACAGTACACTTTTCAAAACGTGTTTTTCAGCCCGAAATAAACGCGTTTTTTCAGACAACTGAATCCCCATGTAGCAGCAAGGCTCAGAAGAGCCCACACACTCAGATCTTAACCCCAGTGTGCAGAAAGGGTCAAAACGTGTTTTTCAGCAGAAATAAACATGTTTCTGCAAGTTTGGTCAACCCCATGTAAGTTATGGGGCAGTAACAGTACACTTTTCAAAACGTGTTTTTCAGCCCGAAATAAACGCGTTTTTTCAGACAACTGAATCCCCATGTAGCAGCAAGGCTCAGAAGAGCCCACACACTCAGATCTTAACCCCAGTGTGCAGAAAGGTTCAAAACGTGTTTTTCAGCAGAAATAAACATGTTTCTGCAAGTTTGGTCAACCCCATGTAAGTTATTGGGCAGTAACAGTACACTTTTCAAAACGTGTTTTTCAGCCCGAAATAAACGCGTTTTTTCAGACAACTGAATCCCCATGTAGCAGCAAGTCTCAGAAGAGCCCACACACTCAGATCTTAACCCCAGTGTGCAGTAAGGTTCAAAACGTGTTTTTCAGCAGAAATAAACATGTTTCTGCAAGTTTGGTCAACCCCATGTAAGTTATGGGGCAGTAACAGTACACTTTTCAAAACGTGTTTTTCAGCCCGAAATAAATGCGTTTTTTCATACAACTGAATCCCCATGTAGCAGCAAGGCTCAGAAGAGCCCACACACTCAGCTCTTATCCCCAGTGTGCAGAAAGGGTCAAAACGTGTTTTTCAGCAGAAATAAACATGTTTCTGCAAGTTTGGTCAACCCCATGTAAGTTATGGGGCAGTAACAGTACACTTTTCAAAACGTGTTTTTCAGCCCGAAATAAACGCGTTTTTTCAGACAACTGAATCCCCATGTAGCAGCAAGGCTCAGAAGAGCCCACACACTCAGATCTTAACCCCAGTGTGCAGAAAGGTTCAAAACGTGTTTTTCAGCAGAAATAAACATGTTTCTGCAAGTTTGGTCAACCCCATGTAAGTTATGGGGCAGTAACAGTACACTTTTCAAAACGTGTTTTTCAGCCCGAAATAAACGCGTTTTTTCAGACAACTGAATCCCCATGTAGCAGCAAGTCTCAGAAGAGCCCACACACTCAGATCTTAACCCCAGTGTGCAGTAAGGTTCAAAACGTGTTTTTCAGCAGAAATAAACATGTTTCTGCAAGTTTGGTCAACCCCATGTAAGTTATGGGGCAGTAACAGTACACTTTTCAAAACGTGTTTTTCAGCCCGAAATAAACGCGTTTTTTCAGACAACTGAATCCCCATGTAGCAGCAAGGCTCAGAAGAGCCCACACACTCAGATCTTAACCCCAGTGTGCAGAAAGGTTCAAAACGTGTTTTTCAGCAGAAATAAACATGTTTCTGCAAGTTTGGTCAACCCCATGTAAGTTATTGGGCAGTAACAGTACACTTTTCAAAACGTGTTTTTCAGCCCGAAATAAACGCGTTTTTTCAGACAACTGAATCCCCATGTAGCAGCAAGTCTCAGAAGAGCCCACACACTCAGATCTTAACCCCAGTGTGCAGTAAGGTTCAAAACGTGTTTTTCAGCAGAAATAAACATGTTTCTGCAAGTTTGGTCAACCCCATGTAAGTTATGGGGCAGTAACAGTACACTTTTCAAAACGTGTTTTTCAGCCCGAAATAAATGCGTTTTTTCATACAACTGAATCCCCATGTAGCAGCAAGGCTCAGAAGAGCCCACACACTCAGCTCTTATCCCCAGTGTGCAGAAAGGGTCAAAACGTGTTTTTCAGCAGAAATAAACATGTTTCTGCAAGTTTGGTCAACCCCATGTAAGTTATGGGGCAGTAACAGTACACTTTTCAAAACGTGTTTTTCAGCCCGAAATAAACGCGTTTTTTCAGACAACTGAATCCCCATGTAGCAGCAAGGCTCAGAAGAGCCCACACACTCAGATCTTAACCCCAGTGTGCAGAAAGGTTCAAAACGTGTTTTTCAGCAGAAATAAACATGTTTCTGCAAGTTTGGTCAACCCCATGTAAGTTATGGGGCAGTAACAGTACACTTTTCAAAACGTGTTTTTCAGCCCGAAATAAACGCGTTTTTTCAGACAACTGAATCCCCATGTAGCAGCAAGTCTCAGAAGAGCCCACACACTCAGATCTTAACCCCAGTGTGCAGTAAGGTTCAAAACGTGTTTTTCAGCAGAAATAAACATGTTTCTGCAAGTTTGGTCAACCCCATGTAAGTTATGGGGCAGTAACAGTACACTTTTCAAAACGTGTTTTTCAGCCCGAAATAAACGCGTTTTTTCAGACAACTGAATCCCCATGTAGCAGCAAGTCTCAGAAGAGCCCACACACTCAGATCTTAACCCCAGTGTGCAGAAAGGTTCAAAACGTGTTTTTCAGCAGAAATAAACATGTTTCTGCAAGTTTGGTCAACCCCATGTAAGGTATGGGGCAGTAACAGTACACTTTTCAAAACGTGTTTTTCAGCCCGAAATAAACGCGTTTTTTCAGACAACTGAATCCCCATGTAGCAGCAAGGCTCAGAAGAGCCCACACACTCAGATCTTAACCCCAGTGTGCAGAAAGGTTCAAAACGTGTTTTTCAGCAGAAATAAACATGTTTCTGCAAGTTTGGTCAACCCCATGTAAGTTATGGGGCAGTAACAGTACACTTTTCAAAACGTGTTTTTCAGCCCGAAATAAACGCGTTTTTTCAGACAACTGAATCCCCATGTAGCAGCAAGGCTCAGAAGAGCCCACACACTCAGATCTTAACCCCAGTGTGCAGAAAGGGTCAAAACGTGTTTTTCAGCAGAAATAAACATGTTTCTGCAAGTTTGGTCAACCCCATGTAAGTTATGGGGCAGTAACAGTACACTTTTCAAAACGTGTTTTTCAGCCCGAAATAAAGGCGTTTTTTCAGACAACTGAATCCCCATGTAGCAGCAAGGCTCAGAAGAGCCCACACACTCAGATCTTAACCCCAGTGTGCAGAAAGGTTCAAAACGTGTTTTTCAGCAGAAATAAACATGTTTCTGCAAGTTTGGTCAACCCCATGTAAGGTATGGGGCAGTAACAGAACACTTTTCAAAACGTGTTTTTCAGCCCGAAATAAACGCGTTTTTTCATACAACTGAATCCCCATGTAGCAGCAAGGCTCAGAAGAGCCCACACACTCAGATCTTAACCCCAGTGTGCAGAAAGGTTCAAAACGTGTTTTTCAGCAGAAATAAACATGTTTCTGCAAGTTTGGTCAACCCCATGTAAGTTATGGGGCAGTAACAGTACACTTTTCAAAACGTGTTTTTCAGCCCGAAATAAACGCGTTTTTTCAGACAACTGAATCCCCATGTAGCAGCAAGGCTCAGAAGAGCCCACACACTCAGATCTTAACCCCAGTGTGCAAAAAGGTTCAAAACGTGTTTTTCAGCAGAAATAAACATGTTTCTGCAAGTTTGGTCAACCCCATGTAAGTTATGGGGCAGTAACAGTACACTTTTCAAAACGTGTTTTTCAGCCCGAAATAAACGCGTTTTTTCATACAACTGAATCCCCATGTAGCAGCAAGGCTCAGAAGAGCCCACACACTCAGCTCTTATCCCCAGTGTGCAGAAAGGGTCAAAACGTGTTTTTCAGCAGAAATAAACATGTTTCTGCAAGTTTGGTCAACCCCATGTAAGTTATGGGGCAGTAACAGTACACTTTTCAAAACATGTTTTTCAGCCCGAAATAAACGCGTTTTTTCAGACAACTGAATCCCCATGTAGCAGCAAGGCTCAGAAGAGCCCACACACTCAGATCTTAACCCCAGTGTGCAGAAAGGTTCAAAACGTGTTTTTCAGCAGAAATAAACATGTTTCTGCAAGTTTGGTCAACCCCATGTAAGTTATGGGGCAGTAACAGTACACTTTTCAAAACGTGTTTTTCAGCCCGAAATAAACGCGTTTTTTCAGACAACTGAATCCCCATGTAGCAGCAAGTCTCAGAAGAGCCCACACACTCAGATCTTAACCCCAGTGTGCAGTAAGGTTCAAAACGTGTTTTTCAGCAGAAATAAACATGTTTCTGCAAGTTTGGTCAACCCCATGTAAGTTATGGGGCAGTAACAGTACACTTTTCAAAACGTGTTTTTCAGCCCGAAATAAACGCGTTTTTTCAGACAACTGAATCCCCATGTAGCAGCAAGGCTCAGAAGAGCCCACACACTCAGATCTTAACCCCAGTGTGCAGAAAGGTTCAAAACGTGTTTTTCAGCAGAAATAAACATGTTTCTGCAAGTTTGGTCAACCCCTTGTAAGTTATGGGGCAGTAACAGTACACTTTTCAAAACGTGTTTTTCAGCCCGAAATAAACGCGTTTTATCATACAACTGAATCCCCATGTAGCAGCAAGGCTCAGAAGAGCCCACACACTCAGCTCTTATCCCCAGTGTGCAGAAAGGGTCAAAACGTGTTTTTCAGCAGAAATAAACATGTTTCTGCAAGTTTGGTCAACCCCATGTAAGGTATGGGGCAGTAACAGTACACTTTTCAAAACGTGTTTTTCAGCCCGAAATAAACGCGTTTTTTCAGACAACTGAATCCCCATGTAGCAGCAAGGCTCAGAAGAGCCCACACACTCAGATCTTAACCCCAGTGTGCAGAAAGGTTCAAAACGTGTTTTTCAGCAGAAAAAAACATGTTTCTGCAAGTTTGGTCAACCCCATGTAAGTTATGGGGCAGTAACAGTACACTTTTTAAAACGTGTTTTTCAGCCCGAAATAAACGCGTTTTTTCAGACAACTGAATCCCCATGTAGCAGCAAGGCACAGAAGAGCCCACACACTCAGATCTTAACCCCAGTGTGCAGAAAGGTTCAAAACGTGTTTTTCAGCAGAAATAAACATGTTTCTGCAAGTTTGGTCAACCCCATGTAAGTTATGGGGCAGTAACAGTACACTTTTCAAAACGTGTTTTTCAGCCCGAAATAAACGCGTTTTTTCAGACAACTGAATCCCCATGTAGCAGCAAGGCACAGAAGAGCCCACACACTCAGATCTTAACCCCAGTGTGCAGAAAGGTTCAAAACGTGTTTTTCAGCAGAAATAAACATGTTTCTGCAAGTTTGGTCAACCCCATGTAAGTTATGGGGCAGTAACAGTACACTTTTCAAAACGTGTTTTTCAGCCCGAAATAAACGCGTTTTTTCAGACAACTGAATCCCCATGTAGCAGCAAGTCTCAGAAGAGCCCACACACTCAGATCTTAACCCCAGTGTGCAGAAAGGTTCAAAACGTGTTTTTCAGCAGAAATAAACATGTTTCTGCAAGTTTGGTCAACCCCATGTAAGTTATGGGGCAGTAACAGTACACTTTTCAAAACGTGTTTTTCAGCCCGAAATAAACGCGTTTTTTCAGACAACTGAATCCCAATGTAGCAGCAAGGCTCAGAAGAGCCCACACACTCAGATCTTAACCCCAGTGTGCAGAAAGGTTCAAAACGTGTTTTTCAGCAGAAATAAACATGTTTCTGCAAGTTTGGTCAACCCCATGTAAGGTATGGGGCAGTAACAGTACACTTTTCAAAACGTGTTTTTCAGCCCGAAATAAACGTGTTTTTTCAGACAACTGAATCCCCATGTAGCAGCAAGGCTCAGAAGAGCCCACACACTCAGATCTTAACCCCAGTGTGCAAAAAGGTTCAAAACGTGTTTTTCAGCAGAAATAAACATGTTTCTGCAAGTTTGGTCAACCCCATGTAAGTTATGTTGCAGTAACAGTACACTTTTCAAAACGTGTTTTTCAGCCCGAAATAAATGCGTTTTTTCAGACAACTGAATCCCCATGTAGCAGCAAGGCTCAGAAGAGCCCACACACTCAGATCTTAACCCCAGTGTGCAGAAAGGTTCAAAACGTGTTTTTCAGCAGAAATAAACATGTTTCTGCAAGTTTGGTCAACCCCATGTAAGGTATGGGGCAGTAACAGTACACTTTTCAAAACGTGTTTTTCAGCCCGAAATAAACGCGTTTTTTCAGACAACTGAATCCCCATGTAGCAGCAAGGCTCAGAAGAGCCCACACACTCAGATCTTAACCCCAGTGTGCAGAAAGGTTCAAAACGTGTTTTTCAGCAGAAATAAACATGTTTCTGCAAGTTTGGTCAACCCCATGTAAGTTATGGGGCAGTAACAGTACACTTTTCAAAACGTGTTTTTCAGCCCGAAATAAACGCGTTTTTTCAGACAACTGAATCCCCATGTAGCAGCAAGGCTCAGAAGAGCCCACACACTCAGATCTTAACCCCAGTGTGCAGAAAGGGTCAAAACGTGTTTTTCAGCAGAAATAAACATGTTTCTGCAAGTTTGGTCAACCCCATGTAAGTTATGGGGCAGTAACAGTACACTTTTCAAAACGTGTTTTTCAGCCCGAAATAAACGCGTT
The DNA here is from genome assembly GCF_059453375.1 of Lepisosteus platostomus. Classification (NCBI taxonomy): domain Eukaryota; kingdom Metazoa; phylum Chordata; class Actinopteri; order Semionotiformes; family Lepisosteidae; genus Lepisosteus; species Lepisosteus platostomus. Next base: position 23,902,695 of record NC_142617.1, read on the forward strand.
TTTTCAGACAACTGAATCCCCATGTAGCAGCAAGGCTCAGAAGAGCCCACACACTCAGATCTTAACCCCAGTGTGCAGAAAGGTTCAAAACGTGTTTTTCAGCAGAAATAAACATGTTTCTGCAAGTTTGGTCAACCCCATGTAAGGTATGGGGCAGTAACAGTACACTTTTCAAAACGTGTTTTTCAGCCCGAAATAAACGTGTTTTTTCAGACAACTGAATCCCCATGTAGCAGCAAGGCTCAGAAGAGCCCACACACTCAGATCTTAACCCCAGTGTGCAGAAAGGTTCAAAACGTGTTTTTCAGCAGAAATAAACATGTTTCTGCAAGTTTGGTCAACCCCATGTAAGTTATGGGGCAGTAACAGTACACTTTTCAAAACGTGTTTTTCAGCCCGAAATAAACGCGTTTTTTCAGACAACTGAATCCCCATGTAGCAGCAAAGCTCAGAAGAGCCCACACACTCAGATCTTAACCCCAGTGTGCAGAAAGGTTCAAAACGTGTTTTTCAGCAGAAATAAACATGTTTCTGCAAGTTTTGTCAACCCCATGTAAGTTATGGGGCAGTAACAGTACACTTTTCAAAACGTGTTTTTCAGCCCGAAATAAACGCGTTTTTTCAGACAACTGAATCCCCATGTAGCAGCAAGGCTCAGAAGAGCCCACACACTCAGATCTTAACCCCAGAGTGCAAAAAGGTTCAAAACGTGTTTTTCAGCAGAAATAAACATGTTTCTGCAAGTTTGGTCAACCCCATGTAAGTTATGGGGCAGTAACAGTACACTTTTCAAAACGTGTTTTTCAGCCCGAAATAAACGCGTTTTTTCAGACAACTGAATCCCCATGTAGCAGCAAGGCTCAGAAGAGCCCACACACTCAGCTCTTATCCCCAGTGTGCAGAAAGGGTCAAAACGTGTTTTTCAGCAGAAATAAACATGTTTCTGCAAGTTTGGTCAACCCCATGTAAGTTATGGGGCAGTAACAGTACACTTTTCAAAACGTGTTTTTCAGCCCGAAATAAACGCGTTTTTTCAGACAACTGAATCCCCATGTAGCAGCAAGGCACAGAAGAGCCCACACACTCAGATCTTAACCCCAGTGTGCAGAAAGGTTCAAAACGTGTTTTTCAGCAGAAATAAACATGTTTCTGCAAGTTTGGTCAACCCCATGTAAGTTATGGGGCAGTAACAGTACACTTTTCAAAACGTGTTTTTCAGCCCGAAATAAACGCGTTTTTTCAGACAACTGAATCCCCATGTAGCAGCAAGGCTCAGAAGAGCCCACACACTCAGATCTTAACCCCAGTGTGCAGAAAGGTTCAAAACGTGTTTTTCAGCAGAAATAAACGTTTCTGCAAGTTTGGTCAACCCCATGTAAGTTATGGGGCAGTAACAGTACACTTTTCAAAACGTGTTTTTCAGCCCGAAATAAACGCGTTTTTTCAGACAACTGAATCCCCATGTAGCAGCAAGGCTCAGAAGAGCCCACACACTCAGATCTTAACCCCAGTGTGCAGAAAGGGTCAAAACGTGTTTTTCAGCAGAAATAAACATGTTTCTGCAAGTTTGGTCAACCCCATGTAAGTTATGGGGCAGTAACAGTACACTTTTCAAAACGTGTTTTTCAGCCCGAAATAAACGCGTTTTTTTCAGACAACTGAATCCCCATGTAGCAGCAAGGCTCAGAAGAGCCCACACACTCAGATCTTAACCCCAGTGTGCAGAAAGGTTCAAAACGTGTTTTTCAGCAGAAATAAACATGTTTCTGCAAGTTTGGTCAACCCCATGTAAGTTATTGGGCAGTAACAGTACACTTTTCAAAACGTATTTTTCAGCCCGAAATAAACGCGTTTTTTCAGACAACTGAATCCCCATGTAGCAGCAAGTCTCAGAAGAGCCCACACACTCAGATCTTAACCCCAGTGTGCAGTAAGGTTCAAAACGTGTTTTTCAGCAGAAATAAACATGTTTCTGCAAGTTTGGTCAACCCCATGTAAGTTATGGGGCAGTAACAGTACACTTTTCAAAACGTGTTTTTCAGCCCGAAATAAATGCGTTTTTTCATACAACTGAATCCCCATGTAGCAGCAAGGCTCAGAAGAGCCCACACACTCAGCTCTTATCCCCAGTGTGCAGAAAGGGTCAAAACGTGTTTTTCAGCAGAAATAAACATGTTTCTGCAAGTTTGGTCAACCCCATGTAAGTTATGGGGCAGTAACAGTACACTTTTCAAAACGTGTTTTTCAGCCCGAAATTAACGCGTTTTTTCAGACAACTGAATCCCCATGTAGCAGCAAGGCTCAGAAGAGCCCACACACTCAGATCTTAACCCCAGTGTGCAGTAAGGTTCAAAACGTGTTTTTCAGCAGAAATAAACATGTTTCTGCAAGTTTGGTCAACCCCATGTAAGTTATGGGGCAGTAACAGTACACTTTTCAAAACGTGTTTTTCAGCCCGAAATAAACGCGTTTTTTCAGACAACTGAATCCCCATGTAGCAGCAAGTCTCAGAAGAGCCCACACACTCAGATCTTAACCCCAGTGTGCAGAAAGGTTCAAAACGTGTTTTTCAGCAGAAATAAACATGTTTCTGCAAGTTTGGTCAACCCCATGTAAGGTATGGGGCAGTAACAGTACACTTTTCAAAACGTGTTTTTCAGCCCGAAATAAACGCGTTTTTTCAGACAACTGAATCCCCATGTAGCAGCAAGGCTCAGAAGAGCCCACACACTCAGATCTTAACCCCAGTGTGCAGAAAGGTTCAAAACGTGTTTTTCAGCAGAAATAAACATGTTTCTGCAAGTTTGGTCAACCCCATGTAAGTTATGGGGCAGTAACAGTACACTTTTCAAAACGTGTTTTTCAGCCCGAAATAAACGCGTTTTTTCAGACAACTGAATCCCCATGTAGCAGCAAGGCTCAGAAGAGCCCACACACTCAGATCTTAACCCCAGTGTGCAAAAAGGTTCAAAACGTGTTTTTCAGCAGAAATAAACATGTTTCTGCAACTTTGGTCAACCCCATGTAAGTTATGGGGCAGTAACAGTACAGTTTTCAAAACGTGTTTTTCAGCCCGAAATAAACGCGTTTTTTCAGACAACTGAATCCCCATGTAGCAGCAAGGCTCAGAAGAGCCCACACACTCAGATCTTAACCCCAGTGTGCAGAAAGGGTCAAAACGTGTTTTTCAGCAGAAATAAACATGTTTCTGCAAGTTTGGTCAACCCCATGTAAGTTATGGGGCAGTAACAGTACACTTTTCAAAACGTGTTTTTCAGCCCGAAATAAACGCGTTTTTTCAGACAACTGAATCCCCATGTAGCAGCAAGGCTCAGAAGAGCCCACACACTCAGATCTTAACCCCAGTGTGCAGAAAGGGTCAAAACGTGTTTTTCAGCAGAAATAAACATGTTTCTGCAAGTTTGGTCAACCCCATGTAAGTTATGGGGCAGTAACAGTACACTTTTCAAAACGTGTTTTTCAGCCCGAAATAAACGCGTTTTTTCAGACAACTGAATCCCCATGTAGCAGCAAGGCTCAGAAGAGCCCACACACTCAGATCTTAACCCCAGTGTGCAAAAAGGTTCAAAACGTGTTTTTCAGCAGAAATAAACATGTTTCTGCAACTTTGGTCAACCCCATGTAAGTTATGGGGCAGTAACAGTACAG